>NW_024870837.1:1512500-2050372 GCF_019054845.1 Dipodomys spectabilis | reverse complement strand
AACCGCAGGGACTCGAACTCAGGTACTGGGAACTGCCTGTCAGCACAATTTGCCATATGATGGCAGAATGACACTCACCCATTCATGAATTGGGCCTTGCAGGCTGTGATTCAGATGCCAGCATTCCCAAAAAATGAATCGTGGAGTAAGAAGCTGATGGTGACACATGTTTTCCTTTTCTGTGAAAGTCCTGGGTGTCAGGTATGAAGTGCAAAATATATACAAACCTATATCCTATGTAATCAATGTAAGCACTGTTCTATGTGTCATAATTGTCAATAAAATGAACAGTTAATACATGAATAAAACAAAAAATAAAGTGAATAACTACACTGAATGCCACATATGTATATAAATATAAATCATATATTTAAAATTCACACAAATAGGATGTTTTCTGGTGGTGGGCATTGATTTCAGGCCTAAGGAACAGACCTAAATTTCTTGAATTCAAGGAGGCAAGCTTCCCCTTCCCACACAGTGCAACAACAGTGTTACCCAGACCATGAGTTCAAATCCCAGTCTTGGCAGAAAAAATGGCATCTCCATGCTATGTGATGCTCAATTCTTAGGGACTTCATTTGGCCTCTATTTAATGAATGTGATTGTTTAAATGCTTCATAAAGTATTAATTATTATCGACCAGTGTCCTATAATATAATTGTGTATAATTTTAACCTTGAATCATTCAAGAACTGCCCATTTAATCATGACATACATCACATTCCATTGGTAATCATATGAATAGGAATGAGTTTCTTAGGATCTCCTGCCATTTGGAGGTGGCAGGACCAGGATTTTAACTGTGGGCTCCAGCTCCTACCACTTAAACCTGACGATAGGGAACTCACAGGTCTGTCCAAGAACATCAGTAAGACCAATGATTAGGCAGGCACCAGTGGCTCTCAGCAGTCCTCCTTGATATTACAAGGCTGTGATAGGAGGATCATGGTCAAAGTCACCCATGCAGGAAAGTCCTTGAGACTCCTGTCCAATTTGTGCCAACAAAACCAGAAGTAAAGCCATGTGGCTCCATTGGTAGAGGACTAGCCTTGATCAAAAGCAGCTCACAGACTGTGCCCAGATCCTGAGTTCAAGGTCTGGGACTGGGAACAAACAGACATACACACCAATCTGTGCAGCCATCCGGCTAAAGCAGGTAACCTTCTTGTCTCCAACTGGATTGGACAGAGTTCCCTGGGAAAGGGGCTGCCATCATCTTGACTCCGCCCATTCTGCCTGCATCACAGGATTCCAGCCACACTCCCATTCTTTCATGGTTCTTTCTGACCAATGGGATACAAGAATGGTGGCCATGTCCACATTCCATACTGCCCAGTAGCACTGGGATTCCATCTGTTGGTTGACACCACTACCAGCAGTTGAGGAAGGTAGAGGTAGCTGAGTGATGAGCAGGAGACTCGAGGCCTAGGAGGAGAGGCCTTGCTCAGCCACCATGTGCCCACCTGCGCTCTGGCCCTCTCCCCCCCTTCTCCGTGGCACAGCATTTCAAACCTGGTGCTGCTGGCTCAAACCCATTTTGCCTCTTGGATTCGTCAGGCAATGGTGCAATGTGTACCTCTAGCCAGCTTGTGGCCCTGACCTGGTCCTGGCCCCCTTGTCCTCTGCTCTGGACCTGATGTCCGCCATTCCACTCCCATTGCTGTTCTCCCCACCTGGAGCAGCTGCCAACAGATTTTGCCAGCAGCACATGTGAGTGGCGGCCACACAGGCCCGCTCCCTGCAACCCCATATCACCCCCCCTCCCAACCAGGACCAGCGCCTCCTCTGTGCCCCACAGTCTGGCCCACGCCTTGCCATAAATTTGCCCCAGGAGTGGGGGTGGGTATTAACCCTAGGATCCCATCCCCATCTCCAGCGTCTAGTGTCTCAGGAAATGGGGAGATGCAGGGTTGGGTGATTAGTGGACACCACAGAGCCCCTGACCTGGAGCAGTGGGAGCCACACAGCCGCACATCTGCACCCTTCCTTTCCCTGGTGGGAACCTGGTGGGGAGCAGCATGTCCACACCTGCCTTCTGGGGTCTTTTCCCTTTTTCTGGGGATGGGAGGCATTGGATGCAGAAGATAGGCCCCCCCTTTCTGGGTGAACCCTTGTCTTCTGTGCTCGGTCATCCTTTCACCTGAAGACAGAGAGACAGAGAGAGAGATCATCTTTCTCCTTGTACAGCCTGACTGTGCTCAGGTGAGTAATCACTTGGCAAATTGCAGGTGTTGCATGGATGAGTCTTCTGTCACCAGTCTGGATGTGTGTGTGTGTGTGTGTGTGTGTGTGTGTGTGTGTGTGTGTGTGTGTGTGTGTGTGTGTGTAGCAGTGAGTGGTAACAAGGAGGCTGAATGCTTTGGTAACTTCTACCTGCTATCTTTTGGGCATGCATGGGCTTCATAGCTGAGGTCTAGGAGCCTGGAAACGTGAGACGCTTGAACAGGACACAGCACTATTAAATTACAAGAACAAGGGATCTGTGTGCCCTGGAACTGTGTACTCCATTGGGCCTGGTTGGTGGCAGTGGGAACTTGGGAGGACCTAGGAGTGCAGCCTGCAGGGGATGGCTTCCCCGGAGGACAGAGAGCATGGCCAACATTTAGTAAAGATATGAGTCCTGCTAGTATGGAGTGCAACAGCATAGGTCAGACTCTGGGTCTTCCAATCATGATCTCTGATGGGCGAGGCCAACTCTATTTTAAATCTTGAGCTGTGATCTTCAGATCTCACCCTCCTGAGTACCTAGGATTATCGGCATGAGCCTCTGGCACTGGGACTCTGGTTCTTTTTGGTATATTAGGGTTTGACCTCAAGGCCTTAGGCTTGCCAGTCAGGTCTTCTACCAGCTTTTCTGTCTTGGGCATTTCTGAGACTTAATATATGCTCAGGTTGGGGTGGATCACAGTCCTCCTATCTGTGACAGACATGAGCCACCAGGTTCAGTCCTCTGTAGTTGGGATGGTAGACATGTAGAGCCACGCTCAGTCAGTGGTTTAGATGGACTGTCACAAACTCAGTCCACAGCAGCCCATTTTTGACCACAGGTGAAGCTCTGGGTTGGGCCTCAACCATTGGACTTCAATCTTCTCATGGGACAGTTTTGAGAAAACAATTTATTAATACAGAGGGATCTCTAGAGCAGGGCCAGGCACAGAGTTAGGGGCTGTTAGATACGGTTCTTGGCAGTTCTGTGAGTATTTGACAGAAAATACCCAGAAAGATCTCAGATGGTGTGTGTTATTAATGTTGTGACAGGTATGGGATTATGAAACAAAACACGACTCTCTTTCTTTAATACCCAATCCCCATGAGGAACAGGATCCTTCACTTTGTTCAGATTTGAAGCTGGGGAAACTGAGGCACAGAGAAGCTGGGTGACCTACTTATGACTCCCAGCTGACAGGAAGCTCGGCCTGACTTCTCTGCCATGCTCCCTAGGACAATAGGTGTTATTCAGTCTACTTCTTGTGGTGGGAAGTCCACTTCTTTTCAGTCGTGGGGCTTGAACTCTGGGCCTGGGCCAGCTCCCTGAGCTCCTCAGCTCAAAGCTAGTACTCTATCACTTGAGTCACAGGGCCACTTCCAGTTTTCTGGTGGTTCTTTGGAAATAAGAATCTCACAGGTGTTCCTGCCCGGGCTGGCTATAAACCACAATCCTCATATCTCTGCCTCCATTGTACTTAGGATTACAGGCCTGAGCAACAGGTACCTGGCTTAAGTGTAATTTTGACCTTCTTTATTTTTTTTTCTCTCTCTCAGGAACTGATTGAATGGGTGCTGGAGGAGTTGGCCCAGCATCCCCAATGTAGTTGGAACCAAGGTGGCCCTCTCATTCTGGAGGTGGGCTGTGGGTCAGGAGCTGTCTCGCTCAGTCTGTTGTATCAGCTCCATGAGGTAAGTCCCTCTGTGCCCTGGCTAGACCGTGAACCGTGACAGTTATTCATTGTCTATCTAGCCGTACTGGATTCAGTACTGTGATCAATGACCTTTTCTAGCAAAAATTTCTTGTTAAAATTATGATACATAGCTATGGAATGAAAATTTAATGTCATCTTAAGAGAGTCATTTAGGGTTCTGGGAATGTGGCTTCATGGTAAAGTGATTGCCTAGCATGCATGAAACCCTGGGTTCAATTCCTCAGTAACACATAAACAGAAAAAGAAACACTGGAATTGGTCCTGTGCCTCAAGTGGTAGGAATTGAGCAAAAAAAAAAAAAAAAAAAAAAAAAAAAAAAAAAGCTGAGGAATAATTCCCAAGCGCTGAGTTTCAGCCCCAGGACTGCCAAAACAAGAACAGCAGCAACAACAACAATGAACATTTAGTTAGTAAATGCAAAATAAAGAATCCAAACTTGGAATATATAATTGTTCCTTCCATATTGATACTTGATAATAGTCACTAATTCATGTACGTTACCTATATTAGGATACTGTGTTGAAAAAAAGTTTTGTTCATTAGCTCAGGGCAATTAATGCCAGGAATGTGCTTAGATGTCAGGTGAAGATTAATTCTGGAAATTCAAAGATTCCAGGATTTTGAGAGGGGTCACTGCTAATCACAATGAGAAGGGTAGTCTAAGTGAGATTTGGAAATCATTTTGACCAGTCATAGCACCAAAAAGGCAGAAGCTAATTAACAGTCATGATAGAAGAGAAGGAATAACTCCAGATGGAAGCAAAAAAATGATAGTAGCTAAGGTATAGCAGAAACAGTTCTAGTGAACCATTTTTGGTTATTGAAGAACTAGTTATCAACTAGGCTTATTCCTCATTGCTTTAGCATTCTAAATCTCTTAGGCTAGATAAATGTGCCTCCTTCTATGCTGTTCTTTCATACCTGATATCCTTTGTTTTCTAAAAATCTGTCTTTCTATATTTCTCTATGAACATTTCCTAATACTAAATACATCTATACATATGTCACAGGATGCTAATGTAAGGGTCCCATAGCTCATGAGTCATTAATGTAACAAAATGGAAAAGGAGGAGATATTTATTGCTACCTCAATTTTTCTGAAAAGCTGCAATGTCATCATTTGGTTCAAATTTCCATTCTCTGTCTACATAGTGTCATTAAGTGAACATAAATGCAAATATGAGCCGGGTGCTGGTGGCTCTTGCCTCTAATCCTAGCTAAAACCAGAGGATTGTGGTTCAAATCCAGCCTGGTCAGGAAAGTCCATGAAACACTTATCTTCAATTAGCCATCAGAAACCCAGAAGTGGTGCTGTAGCTAAAGTGGTACAGCATTCAAGTTGAGCTGAAATGCTGAGAGACAGTGCCCAGGATCAGTGTCCAATCCCCACAATCAACAAAAAAGTGCAAATATGGCTTTAATTTTCCCCCAAAGGAATGATGAAGTCAATATTAATCTTCCCAAAGGATTCAGTGCACCTACTTTTGCTGAGTATGTAGATTTATGGGAGTGATATAGAGAAAGCATTACTTCTATGTGGAACGTGAAGCCACTTCCTTTCTAAATCACGCTTTATAATCACGTAATTTTGTAAAAAGGAGAATGGAAGAATTGTTGGGAGCTGACAGTAAAGCTCCAACCTCATTTTGACCCTTGTGCTCACTTGAAGGCACGTACAAGGAACTGGCTTTCATGAAAAACACCAGGTGTCCGGGTGTGCCTTGCTATGTCTGTAGAATTTGTTTTACTTTCTATCAGATGACCTGGTCTTGTTTCTTTCTGCACCCTTGTTTTTATTAAAATTTTCCTTGCTTTTCTGCACTATGGTGACCTTAGGCTACCCCTTGACTTCTAATAGTACAAATAAGGAGAGTTAAAAATAAACGGGGCTGCAGTCTTGAGCTGCAGACCTCCCGACCCCATCCTTTGTCTTATGTCTTTATTTTTCCATCCTCGCCCCCTAAATCAGGAGTCTCTTTCATTGCCAGCTGGTTCCGGCAAGTGGCGCCTGAACAGGGACCCTGAAAACCTGGGATCAAGGCAGAGGACCCCGCTAAGGTAAGAGTACGTGTCCGGAAAAAGAGTGGGTGATAGTATAGTCGGGAGTAAGAAATTATGGGTCAAGGAAACAGCCGCACATTATATGTGCAGGCTCTTAAGGGCATGATTCAAGCTCTAGGAGTAAAAGTTGGACAGAGTCAATTAGAGAGCTTCTTTCGCTTTATTGAGGAAGTATTCCCCTGGTTTCCGGAGGAAGGAACCATTAGTTTAGAAACTTGGCAAAAAATAGGAAAAATGATTCAGGAGCATTATGATGCAAGTGGCCCTGAAAAAACCCCAGTGGATGCTTTTACACTTTGGAATTTAGTTCGAGACTCTCTGGACCCCAGACATGAACAAATAAAATTTAATCAGTTGATTAGGAAAGTTGGACAGGGTAACGAGTCTCGCCCTGCCCCAGGAGCACATACTGCTGCCCAAAAGAAATCAAATACATTGATAAAAGTTGAATCTATTGAGTCAGAAAATGAGAAAAATTCAGATGGCTCGGATGCTGAGGAAAAGTCAGATGACTCAGATACTGAGGAAAAAATATATGATGAGCCTATTGAGGATAAAACAGTCCATTTTGAGGAAATGTTAAATTCTTTTATGAAAAAAATTGTCACAGATTGAAGCAATGCAACGACCCCCTTTAAGGGTGAATGTTTGTGAGCCCTCTTTAACAGCTCTAGGGGACTCAGATTTCTTTCCGCCACCCCCTCTGCCTGTTATTCCCCAGGGGCAGTCTACTCGGTCTGCGCAGCTTAGTTGGCCCAGGCCTTTGAAGTTATCTAGTCCTCCTAATGATGAATTCCCTCTTGGGACAGGGGCTATTTGCCCTCCCAGGCATAGTGCCTTGCAGCTCTCATTATCACAGGCTGATCAAAGAGGGGAGGATATTTCTGGTTTTCATTTATTTCCTGTAATGGAGGACCAAAACCAACAAAGAACTCACCAACCTATTCAATTTAAACAAATAAGAGACTTGAAAAACGCTTGCGCTCAATATGGACCTACAGCTCCATTTACGCAGGTAATTTTGGAAACATTGTCCACTGATGCTTTATGATTGGAAACAATTAGCCAGAGCTTATCTTAGTGGAGGAGATTACTTGTTGTGGAAGTCTGAATTTGTGGAACAGTGTCAGGCCACAGCAGAGGTTAATAGGGCTAATAATATACCTACTACTTTTGCAAAGCTTGCTGGGGAAGGTGCTTATAATGACATCCATACCCAGTTAAATTACCCTGTGGGCACATATGCTCAGATTAATGCCGCTGCTAAGCGTGCCTGGAAGAAACTTCCTAACTCTAATAAGACTGAGGATCTTTCTAAAATTAGACAAGGACCAGATGAACCTTATCAAGACTGTCTCTCGGTTACTAGAGGCAACAAGCCGTCTCATCCAAGATGGGGATGCCGGTATGGTTCTTGTACAATTGGCATATGAAAATGCTAATGCAGCTTGCCAAGCAGCCATTAGACCACTTAGAAAAAAAGGAGGAATAACTGATTATATTCGGCTCTGTGCTGACATTGGCTCATCCTATATGCAGGGCCTCACACTGGCTGCTGCACTTCAGGGACAAACCATAACTGAATTCCTCCGCTCTCCCCAGGGAGGCAAAAATGGAGGAAGATGTCCCCGAATTGCAGGATCTCCTGGCAGCTGTTTTTCTTGCGGCTAAATGGGCCATCTAATAACTCAATGTCCTAATCAGAAAAAGGGAGCTAAACTAAGGAGATGCCCCCGATGTAATAAGGGAAGACATTGGGCCAGGGATTGTAAATCTGCTTTTGATAGTGCTGGCCATCCGATTCTGGAAAACTGGCAGAGGGGCCAGCCCCTGGCCCCTCAACAAAAAAACGGGGCAGCCCCGTCCTTTTCACGGCTTCAAGCCTACCTGCTGGCAACCAACAGCAACAACAACAAATGGTTTCCAGTCTCCTCAGAGCAACCCCAGGAAGTGCAGGATTGGACCTCTGTTCCTCCACCTACACAGTATTAACTCCTGAGATGGGAGTTCAAGCTCTGCCTACGGGCATAGTTGGCCCCATTCCAAAAGGAATTGTTTGTCTGTTATTAGGCCGCAGTAGCTTGGAATTGAGAGGCCTACATATTACCCCAGGAGTGATATATCAAGTCTATACTGGAGAAATAAAAATTATGGCCTCAGCGCCTACTGGAGTTATATCTATTTCTGCTGGGCAAAGAATCACTCAGCTGGTCCTAGTTCCTTTAATCTCTGTTGGAAATTCTGTTACTTCTGTCCCTAGAGGCACAAAATATTTTGGGGCCTCAGATGTAATTTGGATTCAAAATATAAAACAAGGAAGGCCTGAACTTATAATTTATATTCAAGAAAAGCCTTTTCAAGGTGTGCTGGATACTGGAGCATATGTATCTGTAATAGCGAAAAAATATTGGCCTTCTCACTGGCCCCTTATTGTCTCTCTCACATCCTTAAAAGGAATTGGCCATGCTATAGATCCACAGCAATGCAGTGCTATTCTCAATTGGAAAGATGATGAGGGCCATTCTGGAACTTTTCAGCCTTATGTGCTGGATCATTTGCCCATTAATTTGTGGGGGAGAGATATTATGGAAAAAATGGGAGTTTATTTGTTGAGTCCAAATGATGTAGTCACTCGACAACTCTTAGATCAAGGACTGTTACCTTCAGGGGGACTAGGGATTGATCAACAAGGCATTCGAGAGCCCATTCAGCCACAGCCCCGACCAAATAGACTAGGTTTAGGATATTTTTAGCGGGGGCTGCTGCTCATCCTGCCCCTCACGCCGATCCTATTACATGGTTATCAAAAACTCCGGTGTGGGTGGATCAGTGGCCCCTATCAAATGAAAAGATTATTGTTGCCCAGCAGCTGGTGCAGGAACAGCTGGAATTGGGCCATATAGCTCCCTCTACTTCTCCATGGAATTCACCTATTTTTGTTATCAAAAAGAAATCTGGAAAATGGAGACTTCTTCAAGATCTCCGGCGAGTAAATGTCACTATGGAACTTATGGGGCCGTTACAACAAGTTTTGCCCTCCTCAATGGCCATTCCACAAAATACATACAAAATAATAATTGATTTAAAAGACTTTTTATACCATACGCCTTGCCTCTCAAGATTGCAAACGTTTTGCATTTAGTGTCCCTTCTACTAATTTTAAAGAACCCATAAAACGGTACCATTGGTTAGTATTGCCTCAAGGCATGGCAAATAACCCCACCTTGTGTCAAAGTTTGTAGCCCGGGCTCTTTCTTTTACTCGCCAAAAATTTCCTTCCGTTTATATTATTCATTATATGGATGATATATTGTTAGCTCATTTAAACCCTACAGTACTACGACAAGTTTTTGGACAATTAAAACTAGACCTTACCTCTTTTGGATTAATTGTAGCCAATGATAAAGTGCAAGAGCATCCTCCGTTCACTTAACTTGGTTATATTTTGGGTCCTTATTATTTTACTAGTCAAAAATTACAGATTAAAACTTCTCATTTGCCTACTTTACATGGTTTTCAGAAATTTCTGGGAGATATTAATTGGCTTTGCCCTTATCTTAAATTATCTACAGCTGAATTAAAACCTTTATTTGATTTGTTAAAAGGAGACCCTAACCCTGCATCCCTCAGAGAATTAACAATTGAAGCGGCTAAAGCTTTAAAAATAGTAAATTCTGCTATCTCTTCCCAAAATGTAAATTATATTGATTATTCAGCTCCTTGGGAAGCTTATATTTTAACTACACCTCATTCTCCCACAGCGGTCCTCTGGCAGAAGGGACCCCTTCTATGGCTTTCTTTATCTGCTACTCCTTCAAAAGTATTAACTCCTTATTATGAATTGGTGGCTACTTTAGTTCACATGTGCCGTGTGGAATCTTGTAAATATCTTGGACGAGATCCACATGTTATTTACATTCCCTATACATTACAACAGCAGGAATGGCTTTATTTTCATTGTGATTCCTGGGCTATTGCTTGGGCTAACTTTATGGGCACAATTTCACATCATTATCCCTCTAACAAATTGCTTCAATTTGCCTCTTTTTATACTTTCATATTTCCTCACGTGGTATCTTTATCACCTCTTTCTTTGGCTGCCTTAGTGTTTACAGATGGATCATCTAATGGAATGGCTGCTCTTACTATTGATGGAAATACTACATCCTGGGATACTGGTCTTTCTTCAGCCCAGGAAGTTGAGCTTCCAGCAGTTTTACAAACCCTTACGCTTCTGCCTACTAGTGCTTTTAATTTATATTCAGATAGTCATTATGTTATTCGAGCCCTTCGGGTTATTGAAACTGTCCCCTTTCTTGGAACAGCAAATTCCACTATTCAAACTCTTTTTCGCCAAATAGAGCTTCTTCTTCACTCTCGCACTTGTCCATGTTATTTTGGATTTATACGTGCCCATACTAAACTTCCTGGTCCATTAAGTGAGGGCAATGCTATTACAAACAAGACTACTCAAGTTTTTCTTACTCAAATTGATTTGGCAAAACAATCACATGCCATCCATCATCAAAACAGTCGTGCTTTACGCCGACAATTCCAAATCACTCGTGAGGCAGCTCGTCAAATTGTAAAGACCTGTCCTAGTTGTACTACTTTCTTACCAGTGCCCTCCATTGGAATTAACCCTCGAGGTTTAGTTGCCAATTAGATCTGGCAAATGGACATTACTCATATTCCATCCTTTGGACGGCTTCGCTTTGTTCATGTTACTATACTTATTCTAATTTTATTATAGCTACTCTCGTTGCTGGGGAGACTAGCAAGCATTGTATTTCCCATTCTCTGCTTTGTTTCGCCACTATGGGACTTCCTAAATATATTAAAACTGACAATGGTCCTGGATATGTCGGACAAGCTTTTCAAAATTTTTGTAAACCTTAACAGATTATTCACTCTACAGGTATTCCCTATAATCCTCAAGGTCAAGGAATTGTTGAACTAGCTAATGGTTTGCTCAAACATCAAATTTTTAAATTAAAAGGTGGGGAATTATACCCCATCTCTCCTGTTAATATTCTTTCTCATGCTTTGTTTGTACTAAATTTTTTAAACTTAGATTGTAATGGCCTTTCTGCAGCACAGCGGTTTTGGGAAAAAAGAGAGCAAAGAGTTTTTGCTCAAGTAAAGTGGAAGGATCCGTTAACAGGTGCTTGGCATGGGCCCAATACGGTTTTAACATAGGGTCGAGGATATGTTTGTGTTTTCTCACAGGAAGAAAATGACGCCAGCTGGTTGCCTGAACGCTGCGTTAGGATTGTGGAGACTTATGCAGATGACACAAACGCTGACCCATTGGGCTTACATGCCGGATTCCCCGACTGTGCACCCAGCCACCTGGGAGGGAGTTGACGTACTCATTCATGTTAATAGAGCAGCATACGGTACAGCCCCCGATCCTTTCATCCAATATATAAAAATAGGAAATTTCTCAGCTTCAGGTATTGGAACTCCTTTATGTTTTACCACCAATTTTAAAAGTTCCATTCCAGGCTGTACTTTTATGCAATCCATGACTCATAAAATTCGGATCCCAGACAAAAATCTAATGTACAATATACAAATGACATCCTTGCCAGGTGGCCAATTAGTTTATGCAAATTCTACTCCGTCCTATAGGATACCCCGTTGCATTAATTCTTCACAGATAGAATCTACAGGAGAGCCTCATCCAATAAGGTGCAGGCATTTACAGCCATTTGTTACCAATATTTCTGGAACTAATTCTCAATTATTGGATTGGTCTGGAGCTAATCTTACTAATAAGTTCAATCCTGGATTGTGGTGGATGAATGGGCAACCTCGACATCATGTTTGGAGGTGGCTGCACTTAATAATATAACTTGGCCCAATTCATCCCTTTAAAAAAAATTATGAGTTGTGTATCCCCACCCCATGTTATTATGTATGGACCATTTAATAATTCAGTAGGAGCTAATTATTTTAATGTTACCTGTTCTAATTGTTTTTTTACTAATTGCTTATATAGTGGCATAACTGAATCCATACTTATTGTTAGACAACCACCTTTTGTTATGCTTCCTGTAAATATTTCTGAAACTTGGTATGAAGATTCTGGTATTCAGGTGTTAAAACAATTGAAAGAACTAATGCGCCCTCGTAGGTTTGTTGGGCTACTTATAGCTGGTGTTCTAGCCTTTATTTCGTTAGCTGCCTCCTCAGCAGCAGCTGCTGTGGCATTAATTCGAAATGTACAAACTGCCCATTATCTTAATCAGCTTGCTCATAATACTACACAGGCTCTACACTTTCAAGGTAGGATTGAAGATAAGGTAGAACAAAAACTCGAAGCCTTATATGAGTCAGTATTATCTTTAGGAGAACAAGTTCGCGCTCTGCAAACTTTACAGGGAGTGTGCTGTCATGCCAGGTTTGATTTTATTTGTGTGACTCCTCATATATATAATGAATCAAATTACTCATGGGAAAAGGTTGTAGCACATCTTAATGGTATCTGGCACCATAATGACTTGTCTTTAGATCTTTTTCAGCTTCACAGGCAAATTGCCGGATTAGAACAAGCCCCACCACTGGACACTGAAGTGGCCAAAATAGCTAACAAGATGTTTGAACAATTTCAACACTATATCCCTTCCCTGTCTAATGCTAAAGGATTTTTAATGACATTGCTTGGCCCCAGTGAACTTTTATTGTTGGTTTTTCTTTGCCTTCCTTGTATCATATGTGTCCTGCAAAACTCTCTTACGAGTTTAGCCAGTCAGTTACATAAGATCAAGCTCCAAATAAATGAATTTCTCCCGAGAGGAACTGCAGCCAGAGACGGGTAAGAGGGGGTCCAGTCTGACCAACCTAAGACAGGGTCTTCAGCTTTGCTCTGAAGAAGTTCCCAAAGACGGGTAAGGCAGACAAGGTGATCCACCCAACCTGAGACAGGCGGGTTCACTTCTTCAAAAAAAAAGATGGGGGAGGTGTTGGGAGCCGACAGTAAAGCTCCAAGGTCATCTTGACCCTTGTGCTCACTTGAAGGCACGTACAAGGAACTGGCATTCATGAAAAACACCAGGTGTCCGGGTTTGCCTTGCTATGTCTGTAGAATTTGTTTTACTTTCTATCAGATTACCTGGTCTTGTTTCTTTCTGCACCCTTGTTTTTATTAAAAATTTCCTTGCTTTTCTGCACTATGGTGACCTTAGGTTACCCCTTGACTTCTAATAGTACAAATAAGGAGAGTTAAAAATAAACGGGGCTGCAGTCTTGAGCTGCAGACCTCCCGACCCCATCCTTTGTCTTATGTCTTTATTTTTCTGTCCTCGCCCCCTAAATCAGGAGTCCCTTTCGTTGCCGGCTGGTTCTGGCAAAGAATGATTGTTTCCAATGCAAGTCATATATGAGAGAATGGACTTAACTGGAAAAAAAGAGTCCATCTTGAGAAAATAGGAATTATACTAGCAATGAATCTGGTGGCTAAGATTACATTTCTTTTCTTTCTTTTCCTTTTCTTATATTCTTTTTTGTAGTTGTTGGTCGTGGTACTTGAAATCTGGGACTGGGCGCTGTCCTTCTGCAATGCAGCTCAAGGCTAGTGCTCTTCCACTTGAGCCACAGTATCACTCCCAGTTTTCTGGTAATTATTGGAGAAAAGAGTCTCTAGGACTTTCCTACCTGGGCTGGCTTTAAACCCCAATCCTCGGATCTAACCACACCCAGCTTAGGATCACATTTCTAACATTGTACACTCCAGATATGTAATGTATATGTTCATCTATCTTTATGTTAATTATTGAGTTAAAAATCTGGGCTACAGGTTAGACTTTACACTCACAAAATTGTTTGCAGTTTAAAAGTTGATACTCCTGGAAAAATAAAACCTAAGAAGGTAAAGGAGTCTGAGAAGTTCAATTTTCATCAAGCCTAGGCAGAACAGGCTTTGAGACACTACCTATAATTAAACAGCCAAAAGCTGGAATACCAGTCATGAGCAAGATTGCTGAATAAGAGCATGAGGATTTTGCATACATACATACAAACATACACATACACACAAAGGGACTTATATGTGCACACAAAAATACACAAATGAAACAACTCTCAGAATATGTAAAAAAGTTAGAAAACAATTGAAAATATGTCCTGAGTAAGACTAGAATCAAGTGATAATTTTTAATATTAGAAATCCCTCAAGTGAACTTTCCCCCCAAAATTTGAGAATATTACATAGGTAGGAATCAGAGATAGTAAGAGAGTCAAGCAACATTATTAACGGGACAGGATCCATGGAGGAATGAATCAGGGAACCATATAGGTGCATATAAAAATGTTCATATCTTGTGTGAATTGTTAGAACATCTTTGAAAATAGTACATAAACAGTCTGAGCAGTCAGTCTAGTGGATAAGATCATAGGAGAAGTTCAGAATTGCTAGTCTGTTTCTAGAGTAAATAAACAATGGGATACAAGCCTGGAATTCTAGCACTTCGACAGGAGATTAGAGAATGGAATTACATTGCAATACCTTCCCTGGACCAGGTAGAATAATTTTGTCTCAATAAAACAAACCAAACAACAAAAAAGGAATACACAGTTGGAATTTTGGGCTAATTTTCTAATTATGTTTTGAGAAGTCAAGTTTCCTATTGAAATGCAACTCATATATATCCTCACTTGTATTTTAAATACTCTATTACAGAACATTCTAGATGCAAAATGGCTCATCATTTCCATCCAAAAATTTGCAAAACTAAGTAAGCACCATTCTGTTGGATTCCAAAGAAATGTTGAAGGATTACAAGAGCTTAAGCCTGGAGAAATAGCAAAGTTCATCTAATGTAGGACTTTGTAGACCTTGCTAAATTAAAATTTAGATTTAAAATATGTATTTTTGTTTTGTTTGTAATTTTATATTCTATAGGATACTACAAAATTTTTTAAGTAGAGGGATTAATGGACAAATTCACAAATGATTCTTGCATTCTATTTTCCTAGAATATTCTTTCAAGAGAGTTATAAATAGAACACAGTTAATAAATAATTCTCACAGTTCATATATACCATGTTAATGTGAATAATCTAGACAGAGTTGCTAAAAAATGGATGATATTAATTTATAAATTTAGAAAAACAGCAATTTTTGAGGGTTTGGTTTAAAATGGTATGAAGAGAGTAATTGTGTGACATCTTTTTTCAACCACTAAGTAACACAGGAAGCCATTTCCTTATTTACGTGCCTCTGTATACATTGAGAAAAATGCTAGGTTTGGGGTTTGTACTCAACTTTGTTTTATTGGTTTGCCTAGAGCTTGAACTCTTGGCCTGGGCAGTGTCTCTGAGCCTGTTTATGCTCAAGGCTCATGCCCTACCACTTCAGTGCCACTTGTGTCTGGCTTTTGCGGAGAAGTAAATTAGAGATAAGATTTTAAGAAACCTTCCTACCAGGGTGGGCTTTGAATAATTTTCCGATCTTAGCTTCCTGAATATCTATGATAATTAAAAAAGTATAAATATAAATAATATTTGCAAGTGATCTGATCTTAAGAATACCAGTGGAGGAAAAATTATGCAGCTCAGTTTATTGTGGTGTTCTTTCCAGAACATGGAGGGCATCACATTAGCAGAGGTGTAGTATTTTTCACAATAGAGATAAGCTATTCATGATATGAATTAAGGAATTTTAGGGTGCCCCTTACAAGTTGGAAACTGTTGGGCTAGATGACTTCATGTCATAAATCTTGGGATTGATAGGCATAGAAATAACAGCTTACTCTGATAAAAAAAATTGCTTACTCTTGACGAATTAATTATTACAGATGCTTCATAGTTTTATCCTCTACCAGAATGTGGTTATTTTTCTGTTGAGTTCTCAATTTGTACACTCCATTGGAAAATGGGTCTATTGCAGAATTTCATAACATACAAAAAAGTACTGTTGTGAATCTCTAAAGTATGGAATGTTGAGAATTTAAAAATGAGTAATTATGAGTAGTTATTTGTCAAAGAATTTTGAAAAAAACATATACTCTGTCCTCTTAACAACTTATTTAATTTTAAAAGTTATAGGTTTCCATAGCATTAAAGTGTTTTTCTGTTTTAGAATGAGAAAGTAATAAATTTATTCTTTTTCAAAAAATTCGGCAAGTATATTATGAAAATATTGTCTAGTTGGATAACAATCACGTTGATGACCCTCTGATAAAAAAGAGGTAATCAATTTGAATTAGATGTCAAATAGAATTGAATTTTAAAATATTGCTACATAAAGAATAATATTTACTGTGCCAATACAGTAAAATTACATTTTATGCAGCTTATTTGTTCAATTTTATTATCAAATTGATGTACAGTGAGGTTACAGTAATTGTAAGGTAGTGAATACAAACCATTTCAAACTTGTTACCCCTCCTGCATTTTTCTCACAGTTTTCCTTCACCCCTTCACCCCTCACAAGTTATAATGTACATTTCCAACATGTTGTCTTGTGAGTGTTGCTATTGCATTGGTTTTTCCTTTTTCTTTTGTCTCACCATTTTGCTTTTCCTCTTCCCTATTTAAGGTAAATGCATACACAATACAAAATCAATTACAGCAGGAATGAACTATAGGGGAAAAATCCAAAGAAAACAAATCACATAGTTTATCAAAAACAACAACCACAAATGAAAAAATCTGGTTCCATATCTTGGAATTCATTTTGCTGAGCATCAGCTTATATGGTTATATATGTACGCAGTACAAAGCCACTGGAAAATAATAGCTGCATGGACACTATATCATGAAAAGAGCATGTTAACTTTTGGATGGTAAAGGTGGAATTAGGATTGGTGAATTCGCGGTTCTGATAAAGGAATTTCAAGAGTTTTAAAGTTATGACAGGTAAATTTGAATTGTTCAAAAATTTTAACAACTTAGCCTATTAAGAAAATTTAAAATTACCTGGGAGAATAGGCTTTCATGCAAAGAAATCCACGGAGACTTAGTAGAGAGGAAGCAATGTGGGTGAAGATGGCTCTTTTTCACACTAAACAAACAAACCTCAGAAACGTTGCTGTAAATCCTGTTGGTTCCCTTGGAATTATCCTTACCCAGGAAATATATTCTCACTGTGTGAAACAAGGTTGTATTGGAATTTAAATTCAAGTTCTTAAAAAAAATAAGACATCAAAATTTGTGAATTTACCTTTAATTACCAAACAGTAAATCTCTGAAAAAGATAATTTGAGTCAAAATATTTAGGGAGAAAGTTCTCTCCAAAATGAAAGAAGGTGTTGGGTTTACACATTTCTGTTCGTAACACTTTCCACAATGTCTTTGCATGTGAAGCAGTGAAACAGAAAAAAATCTGATTGTATAATTCAAACCAATGATTTCACATTTCTAAGTGGCTCACAAAAAAATAATATCCTTAATAACATGAGGTAGTGAAGACTTCTCTTATTACATAAGCCAAAATGTTTTGGGTTCAGAAAAGAATTGAGCAAATGGAAAAGTTAAGAAAACATAGTTCTTAGAAGCCCTAGCTAAGCGTATTGGCTTCAGCAGTGAAGGGAGTCCAAACTTTTTTATATAAATTGTGTTAATATTTTTTGGAGGGTCCGGTCATGGGGCCTGAACTCTGGGCCTGGGCTCTGTCCCTCAGCTCTTCTGGTCAAAGTTAGCGCTCTACCACTTGAGCCACAGCACCACTTTCGGCTGTTTTCTTTTTGCTTATGTGGTGCTTAGGAATCGAATCCAGGGTCTCAGGAATTCAAGGCAAGTGCTCTACCAAAGAGCCAACTTCCCAGCCCTAAATTGTGTTAATATTTTTACTAACTAAAGTGATTTTACAGAGCCTATTTGGCTCACTACAATGCCGAACAGATTGAATGGAGACATGAAAATAAATTCCACATCCAAATGAGGCAACTTAAAGAGTTTTCAAAGAGAAATCATGAAGATGTAACAGTGATGGATCCCGTATAGTCCTTCAGCTTCACTAGACTTGAAGCCAAGATGTTGTGATTAATTGGAAATCAGGCAAGAGCTAAGAGGAGGACATAGAAGCAAGACATAGAATCATTGTCCTTTTGTAACAGGCACTGTCTTTCTAGGTATAGGTGATTTAACTCTACTCTCCTCCATACATCTTGGTGAACAAATGCAAGATCAAGAGAAAAATAATATATTGAAATAATTTTGCATAGAATAACTTCATTGTTCCTTATATGGTATCTAAGGAGAGTCTTAAGATAGAAGATAAAAGTGCAGTATTTTTCAGTTTCTTTTAACCATCTTCTTAGCAAAATATATCTTTTAGGTTAGAATTGATTGAACCAAAAAGTGATGGAGTATTTATTTTTGTGGGCACTTTAGACACAAGAAGACTTTCAAGGTAAAAGAAAAAAGAAAAAATACAGCCAAATATTTGTGATCACAGCTTCTTGGACTGTTTTCTGGAGACAAAGTTTTACATTAGATTTCTTCTCATTGACATAGATGTTGTTTCATGGCAACCAAATGCAAGAGGGAAGTTTAATAGACTCGCCTGGCCAATTGAACAGCATGAAAGAAGAAAATGGCAAATAATATTTAATGAATTACTTTGACCAATTATTTTGCCAGAAGAAAGAAGGAAAAAATATAATTCAAAATCAATTGACTTAAAAGTATGAAAAAATAATAGTGAAGAGAGATTAGAGAAAACATAGAGGATTGTTTTCTCTCCAATGGAATAATGGGTTCTTGATCTTGTTTCTTCCCTTCTATCTTCACAAGCTATCAAGTGTGTCTCACGACTGGATTATCCAGTTCAGACAGAGAACTCGTAGAAGAAAGATACTATTTGCAGCAGATGTAGATGATTTATAACCTTAGACAATCTATTTAAATCTGTTCAAAATTCTCTCCTATCCCAAACTTCTCTCTTTGGACAGCTTTGTTTACTTTTCCCAAGACTACCCTTCATTAACTGCTTAAAATTTAGGGAGGAAATATTCATACTCTCTAGAAATTTCTGGATGGTTGTCATTTCTGTGTGTTTTTGTTTTTTGTTGTGTTTTTAAACTGAATTTCAAAAGGTTGTGCAAGTGTGTTACAATTAAATATATCCATCTAATTGTCCAATGCTCTTGGATCAGAGTCACTCCTTCCATCATTCTCAACCAAACGCTTCTCCAAGATTTATTTCAGATTTACCACTTCCTTTATCATATGTGTACATTGAGTATTCTAGCTGTACTTGCCCCTTGTTCATTTTTCATTCATTCTATGTCTTTACTATAATTCCTTTCTGTTTTCAATTTCCTGATAGTCATCCTGTTAAACTGTCTATTAATAATTTGAAAGGTTTATATACATTTCATGGCGTTTCCATTCTGCATATGCTTGGACTAATGTCAGCTTATATTTCCATAATTCATTCATCTGCAGTAACAATTTGCAATACTGGAGACGTGAAGCACCTAAACATGATTTTATTCTCATTCATTTGGAAGATTAATCTTTAGTCAAAAAGAAAGTTAAAAAATGGCATCGAATGTATTCCTAGCTACTAATTTTTATTAATGGCTTTGTACAGCGGTGTGATTGTTTTATTTTACATGGTATAATATTTTCTACTACCTATAAGTTTTGGAAAAACAAGAAAACTAAAATTTATTCCTATAGAGGAATGTGATAGAAAGAGAAGACAGATTTTATGTTTGTCATATCTCTGATGAGTACCCATATTGAAGACTTAAAGTCATTTTTCTTCCTATGTTAGACAGATAGGGAAAACATAATATTACATATGATAAGACAACTATTTGTGACATTTTAAAATGTACCTTATTAAATGATGACATTTACTTTATTAGCTAATGTTTCGGTTTGAAATTTGGCAGGCTGATGTATTTAACATTTCTGGAAGGCCCCTACTGAAAAACACAAATTGTGGTTGGTACTATTTCTACACTTTAATGAATGGTTGAACGTGTTTGGCATTAGTGCTTGGTAAATAATTCAACGCTATTGTAACTTGCTCCCTACACTTGAAAAACTTGTAATGTCACTAAATATCATCTAGTTGTCAAATGTTATTTTGGCGAATGTGATTTTAAAAAGTTAATTTGTAAAGGAATAACTTTCAGGAGATTAAATGTAGATTATCATTGGTTTGAGAGTGACATTTTTATACCACTGATCCATGTTGTACTGAAGTCCCAGTGTTTTGAAGCCCTAAGGATCTTCTCAATGTTTTTCTGAATTATATTTGAACTCTAAGTAAATTTTTCTGGGCCTTGGTAGACCAGTTATGGATCTATCCTTCCAGGTACTATTTTTTGGCCCACTTATGCTGGACTAAAATCTTTCATTAATCATAGGGGAGGGGTATTAAAAATAATCTTGTGACACCTTGTGAACTTGTTCATTCATATGGGCTGGTCATCTGTAAGTTGAATGTTTGAATTATAGTACATACTCTCAAATTTTGTGATCTCATCTTTCATTTTAAGTTGCCTTGCATTTCACAATTGCTTACTGCTAAATCCTGTATCTCAAGAAACTGGGGCCCTGAAATACAGGAAATGAGAAATTGAAATGGGTCTTTGATTACTTTGGTGCATGTTGCATGGGTCTTTGTGAGAAGTCTTGCCAGTGTTATCTGATAATGCAGGTAAGTGGTACCTGGGATCCTAGGACTGATTGGGTCATGCAGAAGAGTAATATTTGTTAGACATCTTATCAGCAAAATTTGGGAATAATCAGTAGGAATGCTTCAGAAATATGGAGAAAAACAGTTTGGGACCAGTGAATTAAAACAATAAACAGAGAAGCAGAGTAAAATCCCTTATAGATTAGAGGAAAACAACATTTTTTTTTAACCATGTGAATTCAGAAGACCAAGAACAGTTAGAATGTATCACAAGTTTATACCAAAGACACTGCGTTGATACGTTTATATTCTAATATACATTTTAAACCTAATTATTTATATTCTAATTCTACTTATTGGAATAAATAAATATTAATTTATTTGTGAAATTATCAACTAATTCTAGTAAGTTTCACTGTGTGAAATATAAAATCAGCACATATAAATATAAAATATATAACTATATATAATATAAGAAAAAGACACATGTTTTGCATTGTTCTGTTGTGGTTACAGTATCAAAGGCAACTCTGTTTTAAAGTATTATTCCATTATCTCTACCTCAGTGTTTGATAGAGTTCGAACTAAAGCTTTACCATTTGTAGATTTACAGCCTGGAGGCAAGAGAAAACACTGTGATTAAAACATTAGCAATTTAAGGACCAATAACGAGGAGAAACTTCTGGACTTCTCCTGCAAGTATGTAAATATTTGGTGATAGAAATGCAATAGTGTAACTTCCTGCCTGGTAGGATGGTAGACAGGCCAGGACATTAAATAATCATGAATATGATCAATTTTTTCACCTTCTTAGCTTTAGTTACTTTTGAAATGTTAGATATAATAAACAATTATATTTTGATAAAATACCTTCTAGTCTGAACAGTTCTGACTGAACTGTTCATCTCTATGATCCCTTGTAACTAAGATTAGTTTTGTTCAAGTAAAACAATCTATGCTGTCAGGGTAAGATATTCTGATTGGTCTGTTCCTACATGGAAGAAGAGTAAAGGGTCAGGTAGACATTTGTGCCAGTAAGACCTCATTTTGGAAAATGTCAGCTGCATAAGGTTAGAAGTAGCTCTTAACCAAGGCTTACTTTGAATCCATTAGCTCCACAAAACTCATTCAATTGGATCAATAAGTACTTGAAAAAGCCATCACCTTTGAACCTAGCTATAAATTATTGAAAGTATGATCAAATTCCAAATGAAAAAGACTTAAAATTGTCATTGACAAAAAAAGTTTGCAAATGTGAGCATTTGGCTGAACAATATATTTTTTTCCACTATTCCCAGAATTTTAGGGAAATAAGATCAGTAGCATTGTCAGAAACAATATAGTTTCCTTGTTAAAAGTAGGTAACCAATGATATAAGTCTGTTTAAAGATTGCATCATTAACTACTTAAATTTATAAGATACTACATGTTTCAGCAGCACGTATTCCCAAATTACAATACAGAGATTAACATGGCAATTGCACAAGGATGATATGAAAATTTGTGAAGTATTCCGTACTTTTCATTCTTCAGATGCAAGAAATGAAAAACAGTTATTAAAAAATTGATTACAAAATAACAAGTGTAACAACACACGTAATTAATATAATTAAATTTAGTTTGGCATCAGTGTATTAAATCTTCACATCATAAAGGCGTTTACATACCATAAACTTTACAAAACTTTTGAAATTAGACAAAATTGTCATTTTATCCCAAAGAAAAATAATATTAGGACCTAGGTAAAAAAGGAATCTAAAACTTTCTATAGGGAATACAATCTGAAAGGACACATTAATGAACCTATATATTATAAAATAATATAGAATTCAAATTATATCTAGGAGAGAATAAAATAAATTATGAACATTACACAAACATAGAATATTTTAAAATATTTTTTTCAGACAAGCACCAGAAATACTTTAGTTTCTGTACTACTCATTTAAACAGATAAGTTAAAATTATTTCTGATTAAAATTTCACAAACTCTGCAGAAATCATTATACATGTATACAAAAACTCTTGAATACATTTGACATCCAATGCAGGCAATTCACTTGTAAGAATTCCACGGAATTCATGAATTTTTACAGTAAGTATTGGTGTTGCCGGACGCTGGTGGCTCAAACTATAAAAAGAATTTTGAGGTTTTACCAGGTGTAATAGACTCAGACAGTCCTACCACTATAAAGGTCATGATAAGGTCTCTAAAAGAGACTATTCAAGTTCATAAAGGGCAGAGGATTGACTTTTACTCTCATATCTAAACTTGCCTAATCCCACACTGACTCAAAACAGAAAAGGAGGGTTTGGAACCACAGATACTGTAGCCTGGGTTCAGGAAATTACAGATAAAAGGCCTTACAAGGCCATTAAATCAATGGAAAACAAATGACAGGAGCTGACAGATCCTATATAGCTGGAAAAGATTGGCCTATGGCCTGGCCAGTGCATTATACTTCTTCTTCCTTAATTGGATTAGGGATGGCTTCTAATGTAGCTTAGTCAGCTCAGAGACTCAAATGGGTATGTGAAGGGCAGCAAGGCCACTTCAAACCTTGTTATCCCCAGCTTGCCCTTTTCTTTATGGGGCAGAGACATCATGCAAGACATGAAAATACAAATAGGACAAATAGATTCCTCATCGAAGAAGCAAAATTTTTCATAGGGGCCACTGAGGAACAGCTTTATGCTGACAAAATAATATGGAAAAGTGATGATCCTGTATGGATTAACCAGTGGCCCTTAACTCAAGAAAAGATTCAAGCCATACAGGACTTACTTCAAGAACAATTGAGTCAAGGAAGAATAGAAAAGACTACCAGTTCATGGAATACTCCATTTTTTGGTAATAAAAAAGAAGTCAGGAAAATGGAGATTATTACAAGATCTAAGGGCAATTAATAAGACCATGCATGACATGGGAGCCGTTCAACCAGGTATACCCTCTCCTGTTGCAGTCCCACAGTGTAGATACATAATAATAAACTTACAGGATTGCTTTTCTACAAGAAAATTACAACCAGAAGATTCCAAGAGATTTGCTTTCAGTGTCCCTTCGGCTAATGTTAAAAAACCGTATGATAAGTACCAATGGAAAGTGCTACTTCAGGGCATGAAAAACAGCCCTACCTTATCTCAACAATATGTGAAAAGGGCTATAGAACAAATTAGAGAAAAATATCCAGGGGCATATCTTATTCATTATATGGATGATATACTTATGGCCGATGAAACTAGAGAATAGACAGAAAAAATATTACAGGATATGGTAGAATAATTAACAAAATTTGGATTGATAATAGCTCCTGATAAAGTTCAACATGAACGACCTTTAAATTATTTGGGAAAAGTGATTGGACATGATTATATTATGTCTAAAAACTAAAAACATTAAATGATTTCCAAAAATTATTAGGGAATATTAATTGGATTCGGCCTAGTTTAAAAATAACTACAAGACAATTAGATCCTTTGATGAAAATGTTGGACGGAGACCCTAATCCTAAATCCACCAGGAAAATAACTCCTGAAACCCTATCCTGTATAAAATTGGTAGAAAAAGCATTGAATACAGCTAACATACAACAAATTAATATTGCACAAACATGGTCCTTTATAATTCTGGCTACGAGCTTTTCTCCCATAGGATGTGTTTGGCAGGATGGGATACTGGAATGGATCCATTATTCCCATAACTCTGGAAAAATAGTTGCTTCATATCCCTTTTTATGTGCTAATTTGATTTTAAAGGCTAGATTAAGAGCTAGAGAATTATTTGGCCAAGAAATACCTAACATTATTATCCCTTATAATAAGAAACAATTAGATCATTTAATACAAATTGATGATGATTGGAAAATTGCTGTATTAACTTACACAAATAAAATAAGCTTTCATATGCTCCAACATCCTTTGTTACATTTTTATACTGAAACCCCTGTGATATTTCCAAAGGTTATGGTTACAGAACTTTTGGGCGGGGCATTAACTATTTTTACAGATGGATCTTCTAGCGGAAAGTCTGTGGTTTATTGCAGTACAAAACCACCATTAATATCTTATGACCCAACTGTATCTGCACAACAGGCAGAACTTATTGCAGTTCTGCTACCCTTTCAAAATTATTCAGAGGAGTTTAACCTTTACACAGATTCCTGCTATGTGGTTTCCTTGTTTCCTGCCATTGAAACAGCCCTAGTTACTGGTCATTCTAAAGTAAAAGAGTACTTAATAAAATTACAACAACTATTACAACAAAGAACGACAAAAGTATTTGTGGGACACATCAGGGGGCATAGTAATCTCCCTGGACCTTTGTCTCAAGGGAACAAGTTTGCAGACATTAACTAAGGAAAGTCATGTAATGTCAGCTTTAGAAGAAGCTCAGGAAAGTCATAGACTACACCATCAGAATGCTAATGCCTTAAGAATATGTTTCAAGTGTCCTGAGAACAGGCAAGACAAATTATTAGGGAATATGAGGCATGCCAATAAGTTTTTCATCCACAAAAAATGGGAGTAAATCCTAGAGGCTTAAAGCCTAGAGTTCTGTGGCAAATGGATGTTACCCATGTAACAAAATTTGGGAAACTGTCCTTTGTCCATGTTACTATAAATACTTATTCTCATGCTATGGTTGCTACAGCCCATTCTGGACAGGGTGTGAAAGATGTTATTCAACATTTGGTTAAAGCCTTTGTGGATCTAGGAATTCCTAAGGAAATAAAAATAGACAATGGACAAGCATACACCTCCAAAGCTTTTGCTAAATTTTGTGCACAATGAAAAATCGTGCATAAAACAGGGATTCCATATAATTCACAAGGCCAAGCAATCATAAAACGGGCTCATCAGACCTTAAAAAGTCAATTGACAAGAATTAGACAGGGAGGAGAGAAGCAATACTCCCCCCATTACACTGTTAACCATGCTGTACTGGTTCTTAATCATTTCAATGCTGATGAGCAAGTAATAACTCCAATGATGAGACATTGGGGCATGGAAAAAACTACAACTTTTCCTTTACTAAAATGGAAGGATCTACTCACTGGAACCTGGTGTGGGTCAGACATCCTGTTAACACCCGGGAGAACTATGCATATGTTTTCCCACAGGAATGGGAATCCCCGATTTGGGTCCCAAACAGACTCATCAGGCCTTTCTCAGGCCCAAAAAAGAGCCAGGAAGAAAATGAAAATACATCAGGAGAGAAAACTGGAGCAGAAGATAAAGACTCTCTCTCTATCACCACCACAGGCTAATTTAACAAAAACCGCAACACCACCTACGTGGGGAAAGATCGAGAAGCTGGTTGAAAAGGCTCGGCACATTTTGTTAATGAGTTAAATAAGGATGTTTCTCTAACATTAACAGAGCAACAAATTATTGATCCAAAATTAAAAAACAAACTAGAGGCTTTGGAAATAGTAGTCTTAAGGTTAGGGACTGAAGTCAATAATCTAAAAACTCAGCTGACAACTAGATGTCATCAGTCATTTAAATATATTTGTGTTACCCCATTACCTTATAATGAGAGTTTAGATTGGGAAGCTACCAAAGTGCATTTGCAAAAAATCTGGAAGGACAATAGCTTAACTCATGATATAGGACAGCTACAGGAAGACATCTCAGCCCTTAGTCAAGCTCATTTGGAAACCGTGGGGATAAATTCTTTGGCAGAAGACTTACAGAGAGGATTAAAAAGTCTTAATCCTTTAGATTGGTGGCACAACTTGGTTTCATTTGGAGTCATAATACTAATTGTTATATGTATTCTTGTTGTCTTTTCAGTCCTCTTCAAACTAGTCTTCTGCCCCATCTCCTCTATACTAGAAGAAATTTCTCTGGCACATCTAAAAAATAAAAAAGGGGCAAATGCCATGCCTACTCTGGTGGAGTCTGCTTAGCATGGAACACCTGCTTTCAGACCTGAGAATGGGGCTTCACAGAAGCCTATCTCTGAGAATGGGACTTCACCGAAGTCTACCTCAGAGAATGGGGCTTCAAAGAGGCCTACCTCCTGGAAAGGCTGGCAAGCCTTGGGAAAGATGTGTTTCTGTTCCTGTTTTTCTTTTCTTCCCTGTATAGGAGTGCCTATTAATCTTTTACTGTTCCTGCTGCTTGTTCTACTTACTCATGCTCAATGTTCCCTTATTCAAGCTTCTTTCTTAAAAGTGTCGATGACTCCAACATCCGAAGAGTGTCCTGAGAATATGACTAATTCACCAGAATTAATTGCTACTCTAAGCCCCTCTTATGGAGGCTATTAGACAAGTCATAAGTAAATATAAAAGTATTGGGGGTTTCATGACGTCACATCAGCAGAAGGAATTGATTGTAAGAGAAGCTGTAGGCACGGCTAGAGCAAAAAGAGTGTATGGCTACTGGAGACTTTCCTTTAATCCTAAAGCATATACAATAGACTCATATAGATATCCTGTAGATAAGAAAGATGTAGAGGGATATTTAGACCAAAAGCTAAAAAAGATTCTTAAACAGTTGGTAGATGGAAGGTGGCAATGGCTTATCAGAGGAAAATAGTGGGATCCTCCATTATCTAGAGGACTCCAAAGACTACCCCAGATCCATAGACTTTTACAGGTGTGTATGATAAGGATGGCAACCATTGGGAAAACTACTTAGAAGAAAGAACTTCCTATTACTCTCTTTCATTTACTGAGAGACTTGCTAGATCTAGGTCTCCTTGGCACTTAGTATCAAAGAAGGAACAAGAAAGATCTTATGATACAGTTAAGGCCTCTATGGAGAAAAGTAAACAATTATGTGAAAGGGTTACAGAAAAGATACTATGAGCTTAAATTTGATATATGGCCAGAGATACAGATGTGCAATGACCTAGCTAGCCACAAAATCCATGCCTCTGATCAATTGATAGAGCAAACAAAATTTTATTTTTTAAAAAAGATGGAAATAGAATTTATGTATTTGCTTGAAATTAGTAAATACATTTTAGTAGCCTACATAAAGAGACATAGCTTTGACCAAATTACAGACAAGAATCTAAATCCTTGGTAATTCTAGTAAATCTTTGGTAATTCCAGTAAAATCTTCCTGAAATCAGTTGAATCACACTTTTCCTGTACAATGAAGAAATAGGTTCAAGGTAGTAAAGCAGCTAGAGAAGGCAGGAAGTTTTTATCTGTGACAAAAAACTTTGTGGAAAATGGTATTGAGGATTTATCACTGGTGATCCATTTGCACTGGAAGCATGATTCTGAACTATTGCTTGCTGAATCTGAACTATTGCTTTGATCATTATATTCTCCAAGAAGAAAAAATGAGAATTGATAGTTTAGAAGTACTAACACATTTTGACCTTCTCACTAAGCACCTTCAATCTTCAAAATCACATGAAGAAAATAGACAGGCCTACTTTTTTAGATGAAAAAATTGTCTTTTAAAAAACAAGGAATTTATGTAGTCATGCATAGGACTTCTATTTTACCAATGCCTCATACATTTTTATAATGTTGGGTAACAATAAATAATGGATCTATTAGAAAGCTCTTAAAGCTCATATGTTCAATAGTGAGTTCTCTTATACTGTATCATGGTATTTTTTTGTTTATGGTCTTAAGAAATTTACCTAACTAACTTGAATTTCTGATAGGACAGTATCATCACTGTACATCTTGCTTCTATACTCTCAGTTTTACATTACTATCTAAGTATGTGCATTAGATAGTTGTAGAGAAAAAAGTAGAAGCCACACTAGCGGCTCATGTCATTAATCCTAGCTAATCAGAAAAATGAAATCTGAGGATTGTGGTTTGAAAGCAGACCAAGAAAAAAAGTCCATTAGATTCTGATTTGAAAGTAACCAGCAAAAGGTAGAAATGGAGCTGTGGTACAAGCAATAAAATGCTAGACTTGAGAAAAGTGAAATAAAAAATAACAAATTCTGGGAAAAGCTGTGTGTACTGTAGGAAATGTCCTGCTGTGTTAGGAGCCATTCCAGATGTGTAGAGGCTCTGAGTTTTGTCTACAGTTGTTCTGAGAACAATAGTGCCATCTTCTCGGGGGTTGGAATATTCATGTGCTCAAGGACTCCTGAGGCCTTGGGCTACCCACTGGGGTGTGTGTGTGTGTGTGTGTGTGTGTGTGTGTGTGTGTGTGTGTGTGTGTGTTTCCCTCATTTTTCCCTGTCCATTTTGTGAGTGCCTGTCTGCCTATTCCTAATCTCGGATGGTGCCCCTTCTCCATTGCATACTAGCCTTTAGCCCCCATCAGGATCTGTAATGAGTCTTAAATTGTCAGAGACCTGAATATTCCACTTTTCATTTGGAGCCCAAGTTTGGCTGTCCATATCTTTGTCCACCTCCAGAGGATTCTGCGTCAGCAGGGCCAGCTGGCATATGTTCTCCCCTGCCTCTGGGAGGGAAGGGTCAGTCATGCGATGTCCTGTCCTTTTCCTCAGATGGGCCTCTGGCTGTACGTCCCACTCTCAGCAGTCTGGCAGTGGAGTGGGGGAAGGGTGGTTGCCAGTGGCTCTGACCAACTCGAGCTTGATAGCTGACTGAAGGCTAACCCAGCAAGGATGATCCGCGTTTACATGGGAGGTGAGGCCAACGTGGCTTGGAAGTATTGGTCGATGTCTAGGAAATGTCAACATATCTTGTCACAGGTAAGTCTATCTTCCGACCCTAGCAGGGCCTCTAGACAATTCCAGATGTCCAGAATACAGAGGCACAGACTTTGAGCTCCAGGGCCAGAGAACTAGGGGATGAGAGACTGATATGGCCAGTGCCTCAATGTTCTGGGGCATTATCCTTGAACTGGCTATATCCCCCTTGTGTAATTTCTTAACCCAGTGTTGGCCACACACCGGCCACTTGAGCTGTGGAAGTGGCAGGAGCAAAGGTGAGATCTAGGATGAGAAAAATCGGGATTTATGCCCTGAATGGGATGTAGGGTGTCTTTAAAAAAATCTTAGAGCTGGAACTCAGAGCTGGGCACTGTCCCTGAGCTTCCTTTGTTCAAGGCTAACACTCTAACACTCTAACACTTGAACAACAGCTCACCTTTCATCTTTTTTAGTAGCTGAGTAGACAGAAGAGTCTCACATACTTTCCTCCTTGGCTGCCCTAAGAGCTCAACCACTTGAGTAGTTAGGATTTCTGGTATGAGCCACTGGCACCTGCTAAGGATGTGTGTGTGTGTGTGTGTGTGTGTGTGTGTGTGTGTGTGTGTGTGTGTGTGTGTGTGTGTGTGTGTTTACCAGGGCTTGAACTCAGAGCTTAGGTGGTATCCTAGGTATCTTTAGCTTGTTTGCACAAGGTTGATGCTGTACTACTTGAACTACAGTAGCTCTGCTTCCCATGTTTTTCGTGATTCTTTGGAGATAAGAGTTTGCCTAGGCTAGCTTTGAATCTTGATTGATCCATAGGTCTCAGCCTTGAGTAGCTACGATTATAGGCATGAGCCACTAGCATCCAGCTGCATGGATGTCTTTTCCTACTCTCTTCTGTTCTAACAGCTGTCTACTTGCCCTGGCCTAGATCTCTGACCTCCACATCAGCTTCCACCATCCCCTGACTGTGTGAAGAACATAAAACTCAAATCTGATACCATTCTTTTTCCTCAGGAGGGGAGGTTATGTTTCATCTGAAGCCTGAGGTAGGAGGGGTAGCTGTAGATGGGTGCTCAGCTGGGAGAAAGGTAGTCTGTTTTAGCCAAGAAAGGAAGTGTGGCCAGATGCTAATAGCAGGAGCTCTCATACTCCTAGCTCGTCAGGAGTCTGAGATCTGAGGATTGCCATTCAGAGGCAGCCCAGATAGAAAAGTCTGTGAGACTCTCTTCTGCAAATAACCACCCAAAAGCTGGAAGAAAAGCTGTGGCTTAAGTGGTAGAGTGTTAGCACTGAATGAAAAAAGTGAGGGATAGAGCCCATGCCCTGAGGTCAAGCCCTAGTACCAAGGTGCTTATGTGTGCACACACAGACACAGAGACACACAGACAGACACACACACACAAAACACATAAACAGGAAGGTGGTAATGATGAGGTGAGCTAGAACTTGGGGCAGTCCTGAGGCATTGTCACAGTAAAATCTACAGGCATATCAAGTGGTTTCTCCCTAAATCCTTCTTGGGCTGAGGGGTCTGGGCCATGACAGTAAGTTCCATGGAACCTGTCCCTCCATCTGTGCACTGGGCCACAGGACCAAAGGGAGGGCACTATGGATGCTCATTTGTAGTCGAACCAAGATTGCAGACCTTCATGTGCCCCTGAGCACTGGAAAGGAAAGCAAGCCTCTGAGCCCTATGACTTCAGGGACAGTGGCTGCTACAAGCATCAGCCAGCCGGCTGTGTATTCCTGAGACTACAAGTCTTTCATGAGCCCAACACAACACCTGCCCAAGGTGTGCCTGACAAATTCACTCGTGTGATATCCGCATGAGTGGGCATTACCTGGTGTGACATCTTGTAGCTTCTGCCCCTGCCGGCTCAGAACTGTGGTCTGAGACTTCAATTTACTGCTCAGATCCACATTACATCCATGACAGATGCCATTCTGATTATCTCCATGCCCCAAGGCTCCACCCTTCTCTGGTACTGTGTCTTGCTCTGTAGGCAATGGCCTCCAAACAGGCTGCTCTCAATACTTGTAGGACACCTAGACATTGGGAGACCCTTAGGGGCCCACTGGAAAGTACTCTGCTTAGAGCCAGAGAGTGAGGTACAAGCAGGCCAGGGGTTGGTCATGGGGCTTGAACTCTGGGCCTGGGCGCCATCCCCAAGCTCTTCAGCTTACCACTTGAGCTACAGAGCCACTTCCAGTTTTATGGAGGTTCCTTGGAGATCAGAGTCTCCCGGACTTTCCTGCTTAGGCTGGCTTTGAACCGTGGTCCTCACATCTCAGTCTTCTGAGGAATAGGAGGACAGTTGTGAGCCATCAGTGCCCAGCTGATATGGCTTTTCACCACAGTGGACTAGGAGCTCCTGAAAACTTTTCTTTTTTTCTGTGCCAGTACTGGGCTTGAACTCAGGGTCTGAGCTCTGGTCTCTAAACTTTTTCACTCAAGGTTAGCACTTTATCACATGAGCCACAGCTCCATTTCTGGCTTTTGGTAGTTCATCGGCAAGAAGAGTCTCACTAACTTTCCTCCCCTGAGCTGGCTTGACACACGATCTCTATCTCAGTCTCCTGAGTAACTAAGATTTACAGGGGTTGAGCCACTGGTGGCATTGGGCTAGAAGCTTTTCTTAAGCAAGCGTTCTTCCCTGCATTTGCCCTGAATCCTACATGCAAAGGAGGTCTGAGGGTCAGGAGCTGTTAAAAATAAGCTCCCAGCCACAGGAAAAGGATGGGGTCCCTGGTAAAAAGCTAAGCTAATCTTCACCCTGTGCCCCATTCTGGGACCCCACCCTCTGCCCTACCTGTGACTCAGCCTTGAATGTCCTGCCATACTTGCCTGAAGCCACAGAACCTTCATTCCACCCACACCATCTGCTCTACACCACACCTCAGGACCTTTGCCCATGCTGTATCTGCTGCCTGAAGCCCTCTGCCCTGAATCCACATTTTAGAACTCCTGTAGAATTTTGGCACTGCTTATATCACCTCCTGGAGCAAGTCTTTCCTTCCCTTCTCCATCTTTTTTTATAAATATTGAGTTGCTAGAGATAGAACTTGTGCAGGCTGACTGGCAAATGCTCTATCTTGTGTGTGTGTGTGTGTGTGTGTGTGTGTATGTGTGTGTGTGTGTGTGTGTGTGTGTGTGTGTGTGTGTGTGTGTGTGCATGTGCGTGCCAGTCCTGGGGTTTGATTTCATGGCCTGGATGCTATCTGATCCCTGAGCTTTTGTGCTCAAGGCTAGCACTCTACTACTTAAACCACAGCTCTACTTCTGGCTTTTTGTGTGTTTAATTAGAGAAAAGCGTCTCATATAGACTTTCCTGCTTTCAATTGGGATCCTCAGATCTCAGCCTCCTGAGTAGCTTACAGAGGTTAATCACCTTCATCTACCCTTTACCCTACCTCTTACCTATACGTCTCATCAGGCTCACTTTTTTTTTGCCAATCTTGGGGCTTGAACTCAAGTTCTGGGCATGTTCCTGAGCTTCTTTTGCTCAAGCCTAGCATTCTATCACTTAAGTCACAGTGCCACTTTTGGCTTTTTCTTTTTCTGTGGTACAGAGGAATTGAACCTAGTCATGGAAGGGTGCTAATTAAAGTTATATAAAACATGAATTATAATGTGAATGAAATTCATGGTTCCATTACTTGTTCTAAGAAAACAATTATGCCTTTTGTTTTCAATTATATTTCTTTGAGAATGTGTAACATTCATATATTTCACTGTTAAAATTGATAACAGTTACATTATATCAAGTTGATTAAAACTGGTATTTGAAAATTGCACACTTAAAACAAATATATTTCCACTTTCTTCTAACACATAATTATCATAACAGTATAGCAAAGCTTGGTGTTAGCTGTTCATGTGTAGAATCCTAGAAACTCAGGAGGCTAAGATCTGAATATTTTAGTTCATTGTCAGTGCAAACAGACAAAAATATGAAAAAAATATCTGGAATTATCCAGCAAGAAGCAGAAGGTAAGGATGTGGCTCAAGGAATAGAGTGTCATCATCCATGAGCAAAAAATATGAAGGAGACCATTAAACATTGAGTTCAAGCCCTAAAAATGGCAAATACACACAAGACAACAACAAAAAAGTAGTATGAGCATCAATAATGAAGACAAAATAGGAAAGATCATGAGAAATATGTAAACATCTTGCAGACAGAAATCATTTGACAGAATTTTGATTCATGAGAGGGAAAAGTCACAGTCTGATTTGTACAATCTCATTGTAGTCATTTGTGTTGAAACTTGGCTATTGGGTAACATGTGAAAGAGAAGACTGGACTACCTGACAGTGCAGACCTTGCCTGTGACTATGCACCATCCCGCTCTACAAAAATCTAAAAGAGTGCTTGTTAATATTTTTTTAAAAAAACCTCGTTAGAGACCCCACATAGACTGGGGTCCTTATTTTGAGGCTTCTGATCAGTGCTTTTGTTTATAACCACTCCTATTTTATCCCTCTTCCTTTGTGCAGCTATACCTTACTTAGCTGGCACCAAGCCAAGGCTTTGAACTAGACCACGTGCCTAAATCCCACCCTTTTTTCAGCTACAACTCATTTCACATGCTATCTATGTTTTATCATGGTCTTCCTATTCTCCACAAGAAAACTCTTATATTCATGTAAACCCACTACAAATAACCTAGGTAGATAAGGGAGTAAGGTTTAGCATTGGCTGAGGCTCTCATATGTAGGTTTGCTCCCTAATAAATCTGTGCTACACTATCTCTTTTTTCTTCATGGCTTTTGAGTCTGACAAATGATTGATTTGGTTTGATGTAATCCCATTTATCCAAACTTACTTTGGAAATTTTGACCTGTGCCAAGGAGCCCTCATGTTTCCCCTAACTCTTCCTGTCACATTCTCAAGTTATCCGGACTTACATTGAGGTCTTTGATTCATTTGGGATCAATTCTGGTGCAGGGGTATATATAAGGATCTAACTAAAGTTTTCTGTGTACAGACAATTCTTTTAGCACAATTGTATTTTTGGGGGGGGGGGTCCAGTTGTGGGGCCTGAACTCTCGGCCTGGGCGCTGTCCCTCAACTCTTCAGCTCAAGGCTAGCGCTCTACCACTTGAGCCACAGCCCCACTTCTGGCTTTTTTCTTTTTGCTTAAGTGGTGCTGAGAAATCGAACCCAGGGCCTCAGGCATGCAAGACAAGCGCTCTACCATTGAGCTACCTTCCCAGCCCCTCAGCACAATTTTTTTGAAGAGGCTGTCTTTCTTCCATCCTGGGTTTCTGACTTACTTATCAAAGATTACGTGCCTATAGGAGTGGCTTCATTTCTGAGCCTTCAATTCTGTTGTATTGATGAAATTCTGTGCTTCCTTTGGAAAGAATGGCATTACCCATTCCTGAGGAAATGGAAAGACTGGAAAACGATATTAAGTGAAATAAGCCAGATCCAATTAAATATATGCTGCAAGGTTTTCCTCATTTGAAATAACTACACTATGTCCATAAAACTACAAGTTAATCCAATAGATAGTAAACGACAAATAATTCCTCTTGGACATGATTAACTAACTGCAGTCTGAGCATACACATGGCAAGAAAATGGGAAGCTATTCTTAGGAGAGGATCACAATGGCTCAATACATATGGGCATATGACCAAATAAAATGTTGCTTATTGCAATGAACTCTAATAATTAATCATACATGTGAAGTACATATATCTGCATATAATTTTAAAAGATGTCATAGAAACAACCAACTTCTATATAAACTCAACAGCAACATTCTAACTTTAGAAGAAAAAATTGAGGAAAGTTTTCAACACAAACTAAAATACACAGTGGAAAAGGTGGGAGAGAAAAGATAAGATGAAAAGTAGAATAGCTAACTATTGAAGAATTCATAAACAATTTCCAAACTTTACAAGAGAGCTGGTCAATCTCCAAGAAGGCCTAATAATAATTTAATAAAGAGTAGTAATACAATAGTTACTTGAAATAAATACTTTCATTTTAGAGAGGTCTGAATCCTCAAAAAGTAAACAAAATACTTTCAATTCTTGTACCCATTGACATAAAACAAATATGAAATGGAAATAGTTTCCTTTTCTGTCCTTTCCATTCCTTTTCTGTTTTCTTCTTTTTCGTTTTTTCCTTTGGCACTACTGGTGCTTGAAGATGCTAAGACTCTAACACTTTAGATTATTTTTCTGTCCAAGCCTCTCATGAGCAATGATCTATTACCAATGACTTCCACAAACGTGAGATAACAGGGAAATTACACTATATCTAGCTTACTTTGGTTTCGTAATTTCTCACTATTTTTTTTTTGTCAAAACTGGCCCTGATATGTCTTCTAAATCTCTGCCTTCTAATTAGCAGGGTATATTTCAGCTCAAGCTTAGACTCCGACTATTTTTCAATGTAAACTTTCTATATTGACTTCTGTTTTCTAGATATCATTAAATTCTATTGAGGTTAGTATGGATTTTTATGAAGTAATAAGAAGAACACAGAGATATCCCTGGAATAAATTTCCTGGTTTCTTTAAATATTTATAGCATGTCATCACAAGTATGACATTAATATTTCACAAATACTTTATGCATACTTCAGTAGTTTTAATTATTTTGCGCACATATTGAGTCCAATATAATTTTATCAACTCTATATGAATATACCATATTTACACATACGTTTCTTTACCAAAAATGAGTCTTTCTCATGCTTCCCTTTTATTATTAAACCCACTACTTCTCTTTGTCCCATCCCAAACCTATTTCATCCTGGCAACCACCGCAATTTTTTTCTCCAACTTCTAGATCATGCAATAAATAAGCTTTTAAGATTGCCTTCAAATATATGATAGATTATTCCCAGTTATTGTATGCTTTAATATTGTATTGTATTCACTCGAGTTGCCTTTTGGTTCTGTCATAGAGAATGTAGCACAATTTGTTTCCCATTCACCGGAAGAAAGACTGAATTGATTTCCATTTCTTTGACTAGAAGAAGTAATGCTGCTAAAAATCTCTGTGTTTTGGCCTTTGGGTGAATGTTACATTTTATTTCTATGAGACAAAGCCTAAAGAGCTCAATTCCTGTGCTATACTGTGCGTGCTTGCATATTTCATATTCTAGGAACCTGTCACAATATTTTTAGTAGTGGCTTTCCCATTTGACATTCCTGCCTGCATCCAGTTTCTCTGTTTCTTGATAGCATTTAGTATGGTCATTATTGTATTATGTGGAGTAATTCTCATACATGTTTTATGATGTCATTGAAGTTTTAATGTGTATTTATTTGATGACTGATGATGATTTTCTTGTGGTTATTTTTCACAAGATATATTTTGCTGGTTTCTAATTGATTTTTTTAAACATTAGGTTTTGAGTATTCTATGTAGAATATAGATATGAGGCATCCTTCAGTTATAGTATTTGCAAATATTTCATCCTTGGCTATGAGTACCCAACATCATCATCATCATCATCATCATCATCATCATCATCATCATCATCATCATCAATATTATTATTACTACTATTACATTTGTACATGTGTGTATGGTCCTGGGGTTTGAATACAGGGTCCCTGAGATTTGTTGTTTTGTTAACAAGTTATCCTTTGAGTAATGCCTCACTTCTGCTTTCTTGCTGATTAATCACAGATAAGATTTTCAGGGACTTTATTTTGTGGTCTGGGTTCAAACAGCAATACTCAAATCACAGCCTCCCAAGTAGCTAAGGTGAGCTACATGAGCCCTCTGCTCCCAAATTCTATTCACTACTTGTATATGGGCTTTCACAGACCAAATTACTTTACACTTTTCTTGAGTTCTAATATATCAAGTTTTCCTTTCCTATAATTTTAATGCCTAAGTTAAGAATGCTTCATCTCCAAAATTGTAAAGACATCTTCCTTTGCTTTATATTTACATCAATTTTTTTGTTTTATATGCCATGATTTAATCCTGCTTGAAGTTAATATTTGAATAAATTGTTATGTTTAAGTCAATGCTCATTTTTTAATTCTCCCCAATACTGTCTACCTATCACCTCTTATTAAAGAGAATGTCATTCCACAAATATTTAGTTTTACTCCTTATTAAATATTCCTTAATAATAATTATGTGAATCTAATCGAGTGCCTTACAGACCCATTGAGCTTTGTAATCTTTCCTTTACAAACATAACAATTCTACACTAACAGCTTTAATATTGGACAGAGAAATACATTCCAGTTTATATTTCTTTGTCAATGAGTCAAAGAGTGCTGGTCAGGTGTTTTTTAGAAATTTTCATAAACTTTTAAATATTAATGCAAATGAAAAACTTTAATCTTCCTAAATAAGTTATCAAAATATCCAAATACATATCTCTGTAATAATATACAAACATATGAGTAGGTCATACTATACCTAGCCAGAGCATACATATAGAGATTATTGGAAATAGAAACAACAATAAGATATTCCTGCAGAACCACTATGTAGAAATTGGAATCATTATACATTGGTGCTTGGCACTTAAAATGATATTGTCAATTTGTTAAACATACTGACAATTTTTAAGGTATTACATATAGAGTTGCCTCTATGATCCAGCATTTTCAATCATAATTTTATATACAAAATATATTTCAACTTATGTCAAGTGAGACACATGTACAAGAATATACATAGCAAAACCTTTTACAATAACAAAATAAAATATTGAAATTCCCATTGAGGACATTATACAGTTATACACATGCATAAAAACCAATATTCTCTATCCATGAAAAAAATTACATGGACTTACTTACTTGGGAAACACTAATATTGCATGGGAGAAATGGATAAAATAAATTACATTCTCTAATTATGTGAGCTTTTTAACATTGGCACATCCGTAGTGGTAGACTAAGTAATGGTTGGTCAAGTGGAGGGTAGGTTGAAATGATGACAGGAAGTGGCTATTAATAAATATTGGAGTATTTTGATAGAGCAGTGAAGATAAAATGTTCTAGAACTGAAGGTGATGTTCATAGTCCAACTCTTAGATGTTCTATGAATCATTGTACTTCATCGAATATTTACAGATTGCATTTGCCTTACTCTTAGGAAAAATTTTAGAATAGTAGTTGGTGAATCTGAGTGATAATTTAAAATTTAAAATCACAGAATTCTGTAATCAATAAGTTTAGTATATGGATGAATAAGACTATCAATAAATTATGATCTGTGACATATCATCTTAGTGACTATGACATTGTGAGTCAGTGAATATTCTACAAAATTATGTAAATAGAGGGATGAGATAGGATTGAGAGGAATGAGGGATAGTGAACCTCAAGGTGCATTCCATTAGGCATGAAATGTGTCTTACTGGTACACTGTTTGTCTTGCATGTGTGAAGCCCTCGGTTTGATTCCTCAGTACTACATAAACAAAACAATCTGTAATTGGCACTATGACAAGTCATAGAGTGCTAGCGTGCGGAAAAGAAGCTCAAGAACATTGCCAAGACCCTGAGTTCAAGCCCCAGGACTAGCCAAAAATAAACATGATGCATTTTATTAAGCCGGGCACTAGAGGCTCACGCCTGTTGTCCTAAATGCTCAGGAGGCTGAGGATTGAGGTTTGAAGCCAGCCCTGGCAGGAAAGTCCATGAGATTCTTATCTCCAATTAAATCTCAGAAAAATCTGAAAGTGCTGCTGAGACTCAAGTGAAAGAGTTCTAGCGTTCATTCAAAGGAGCTCAGGGGCAGCGCCCAGACCCAGATTTCAAACCTCAGGAAAGAAAAAAGAAAAGAAAAAAAACCACACAAATTACTATACGTAAACTGCTTTATCAAACAGCAATTTCTATACAACTACTCAAAGTTAATTTAAAAATATGATTAGAATAAAATACTGATCACTTTGGGAAGAAGACATAGATAGAATTGAAACGTTATTTACAGGAGACAAAGTAAATTTTATATCATACACTTTGAGTTGAAATTTGTTCTTGTCTTCTTACATCATTTATGAAATTGACAATATTGCAAGTTATGGGTTAATTTCCTTGAGAAATTGATTGTATTCATCTGTCTTTTCACAAGAAAACATAGTGGTGATTTTTTTGTCTCTTTTTTTTTAAAAATTGTGAACGTACCTTTCAGAAGGGTTACAATTACATGGGCAATGTAATGAGTTCATTTCTTATCAAGCGTTGTTGCCTCCACCTTTGTTTCCCCTTTCCATCCCTTCCCATCTTCCCCCACCCCACCTCCTAGCCAAAGTTGTACATTTTGTTTTTCGACATAATGTCTTGTACATCTCATTGCTGGAATGGGTCCACCTGTATCCCTATTTAAACAATATGTTTTTTCCCTCCCCTCCAGAAATTATACAAACATCAAATACAGTGAAAGCAAGGCTTTACCGTGGGGGAAGGACATACAAAGAAACAAAGAAATCACCTTATACATATGTTAGAAACAATCACGAGAAAGAAAATACATTTGAATCCTTATCTTGGAGTTAATTTCTCCTAACATCTGACAGTTTCTGCTTGTCTCAGACATATATTAGTTATTGAAAATAAGGGAAACCATGAGACCTATGTTTCTTTGGGCCTAGTTTACTCCACTTAACATAATTTTTTCCAAGTCGTTCCATTTCATAACAAATGGGGCAATGCCATCCATTCTGATGGAGGCATAGCATTCCACTGTGTATATATACCACATTTTATTGATCCATTCATTTACTGAGGGGTATCTGGCTTGGTTTCACATCTTAGCTATAGTAAATAATGCTGCAGTAAACATAGTTGTGCTGATTGCTTTGTTTGTGATCATTTGGGTAAATGCCCAAAAGTGGGTTTGCTGGGTCATATGGGAGCTGTAAGTGGAATCTTTTTAGGAACCTCTATACTACCTTCCAAAGTAGTTAAACAAATTTACACTCCCACCAACAATGCAGTAAGGTTCCCTTCTGTCCAAATCTCCTCCAGCATCTGTTTTAATTACAATTCTTGAATATAAACATTCTAAATGGAATGAGGTGGTATCTCAATGGTGTTTTGATTTGCATTTCTTTTACGACATTTCTTCATGTGACTATTGTCCACCCTTCTTTCCTCTTCAGAGAAGTTTCTCTTTAAGTCTTTAGCTCACTTATTCATTGGGCAGTTGTTTCTTTGAGGATTTGTTGTTGGGCATTTTAATTATTTGAGTTTCAGGTGTATTTTAGATATGAGAGCCTTGTCCATTTTACGGCTAGTGAATATCTTCTCCAAATACTTGGGATTTCTATTGATCTTGCAAGCTATGTCCTTTGCCATGCAGAAACTCTGTGATTTCAAGCAATCTCGTTTGTCCAACCTTTCTTTGATTTGTTGTGTTTCTGGGTTTCTATTAAGAAAATTTCTGCCTGTGCCAAGGAGACTAGGGTATCTCGTATTTCATTCTGTACTGTTTTCAGGGTGTCTGTTTTGACTCTGAGTTCTTTGATACATTTGGTGTTGATTCTTGTACAGGATGCTATATAAGGCTCTAGCTTTAGTTTTCTACAAGTGATCCACCAATTTAGCCAGCACCATTTACAGAAGAGGCTGCTTTCTTCCATTCTATTTTTTAGCTCCCTTATTGAAGATTAGGTGTGGGTTCATTTCTGGTTTTCAATTCTAGTCCATTTTTCCTGATGTCTGTTCTTGTGCCAGTACCAGGCTGTTTTTATTACTATGGCTTTGTAGTGGAGTTTGAAATTTGGTATTTATATTCCTCCAGCACTATTCTTTCTGTTAAGGATCATTTTTGCTATTTGGGTTTTTTATTGTTCTATATGAATTTTTGGATTGCCTCTTCTATTTCCTTGAAGAATGAGGTTGGAATACTGATATGTATCACACTGAATTTGTAGATAGCTTTGGGAAATATTGCCATTTTCACGATGTTGCTCCTTCCAATCCAGGAGCATGGGAGGTTTTTCTGCTTCCAAAGTTCTCTTTTGATTTCCTTTTTAAGGTTTTTAAAGTTTTCATCATAGAGGTCCTTCACTTTTTTGATTAAGTTAATTCCTAGGTTTCTTATTTGTTGTGGGGCTATTATAAATGAGGTTGCCTTCCTTATTTCACCCATGATATTCGCATTGTTGTCATACAGAAAAGCCATTTATTATTGAGGGTTAATTTTTTACCCTGCTACTTTGCCAAATTTTGAATCAGCTTCAGTAATTTGATAGTGGAGTCCGTGGGATACTTTAAATAGAAAATCATGTCATCTGCAAAGAGGGAGAATTTTTCTTCATCTTTCCATATTTGGATCCCTTTGATGTTTGCATCTTGTCTTATTGCTGTAGCTAGGCATTCTAATGCTAAATTGAACAGAAGTGGAGAGTGGACATCCTTGTCTCATTCCTGAGATAAGAGGAAGTGGCTTTAGTTTTTCACCATTAATTATAATGCTTGCTGTAGGTTTGTCATATACAGTCTTTATTGTGTTGAGGAATGTTCTATGAATTCCTAATTTTTCCAGAAACTTCATCATAAAGGGTTGGTTGGATCTTGTCAAATGCTTTTTCTGCATCTATTGAGATAATCATGTGGTTCTAATCCTTGCTCTTTGTTGATGTGACGAGTCATATTAATTGATTTGACTATATTGAACCTGCTTTCAATCCCTGAAATGAATATTTTTTGATCGCAGTTTATGATTTTTTGCATGAATTGTTGAAATCGATTGGCCAAAATTTTGTTGAGAAGTTTTACATCAATGTTTTTCAAAGAAATGGGCCTATAGTTCTTTTTCTTTGATGAGTCCCTGCCTGGTTTTGGGATGAGGGTTATCATGGCTTCATAGAATGTGTTTGGTAGTGAACATTCTCTTTCAATTTCATTGAAGAATTGGAGGGACTATTGGTGAGGCCTCTGCTTTGAAGGCCTTGTAGAATTCCACTGTAAATCCATCTAATCCTGGGCTTTTCTTAAATGGAAGGTCTCTTACTGCTCTTTCTATTTCAATGCTTGGTATGAGCCTTTTAAGTTGGTTTAACTCACTGTGGTTTAGTTTCTGCATGTCGATATCTGCCAGGAAAAGGTTAATTTCTGCCAAGTTTTCAAACTTATTAAAATAAAGTTTTGAGAAGTATTCCCTTATAATGTTCTGAATCTTGGTTGTTTCTGTGGTGAAGTTTCCATTCTCATCTCTGAGTTTATTTACTTGGGTGTGTTCTCTCCTTTTTCTGATAAGATTTGCTAAGGGTTTGTCAATTTTGTTAATTTTTTCAAAGAACCAACTCTTTGTTTTGTTGATTATTTTTATCATTTTTTAAAACTAATTCGCTTAATTATGATGTAATTTTACTTATTTGTTTCCGTCTAATGGACTTGGATTTATCTTTTTGCTCTTTTTCTAGGAGGTTCAAATGTGTCATTAAATTGCTGGTTTCAGATCTCTCCAATTTGTTGGTGTAGGAACTCAGAGCTATAAACTGCCTCTGAGTACTGTCTTTGATGTTTCCCAGAGGAGCTGGTAATTGTGTGTTAAGTTTTGTTGAATAGCATAAATATTTGAATTTCCTTTCTAATCACTTCCATGACCCACTGGTGATTCAACAGTGTGTTGTTCAGCCTCCATGTTTTACAGGATTTTCTTTGGTGGCTTTTTGTGTTGAGTTCTAATTTTATTCCCTTGTTGTCTGAGAGAACACAAGGTAAAAGTACAATGTTTCTTGGGCTGGGAAGGTGGCTCAGTGGTCGAGCGCTTGCCTTGCATGCCTGAGGCCCTGGGTTCGATTCCTCAGCACCACATAAGCTAAAAGAAAAAAGCCAGAAGTGGCGTTGTGGCCCAAGTGGTAGAGTGCTAGCCTTGAGCTGAAGAGCTGAGGGACAGCGCCCAGGCCCAGAGTTCAGGTCCCACGACTGGACCCCCCCCCCCAAAAAAAAGTGCAATGTTTCTGAATTTGGAGAAGTTTGCTTTGTGACCTAAAATGTGGTCTATTTTGAAAAATGTCCCATGTGCTTCTGAGGAAAACGTGTATTCTGATGGTGCTGTGTGAAATATTTGGTAGATGTCTGTTAAATCTAGTTGATCCATGCAGTTGAGGACCTCCTTATTTATTTTCAGAGCAGTTACAATAGGTTGATGATATCCTATAATATGTGGATATCAGATAAAAATTTAAATATATCACTGCACACATACAGGACAATCATATATAGCTTGTAACTTGAAATTTTAAGAAGGCAACAGTTGGGGAAAAAGACAATGTTAGAAGCTTAATAACAAATACACAGACATGGAAAAATATAAAAAATGTGCAAATAGTTATTGTTAATAGTAACAAAATATTTTCCTCAAGTTTCAAAAATGAAACTATAAAAATAATACTTAATATCATCAAATAAATATGCCATGCAGAAAATTTACCATAGACATATATTTCCACATAATTTGTTTTATTTGATAACAAATGGATTAGAAGAAAATGTAATTACATGTCTGAAGATGATAACACTTTCAAGTGTCATTGATTGAATCCAACAAAGGATAGTAACAGAGAAGTAGAGAGTGAGAACAACCTGGGGTATGGATGAAGATACTCAGTGAGGAAAGAATGTGCTCCATTTCCCTCATCAAAATACAACTAGGACAGCTACCTTTTGACAGAACAGTTGTGAAGGAGAATAGACGAGTTACTAATTTAGGTAGTAATTTATTACTTTTATTCCCTAATCTTATGATGTGATTCCCCAATGATGTGAGTGATCCTAGATTTTCTGAGCCCTTGTTTCCCCCAAAGTTTCTAATTCCTCCCCTTGCCAATGATTCTTCTGCTACTCTCATTTATCTTTGTTTCTGAACTGAACTCCTGTAACCTTTTGGTTCATGAGAAAGAGCTGGAGAAATATGAGGATGGCCTGGAGTCTGAGCTAACATCCACTCCAGCTTGGAGAATCTGGTGAAGGACTTCCACTTGGGTCTTAGAATCAGATTATTTATTGACCTTTTTGGAATTGGAGAAACTCACTCCCTCAGGCAGAATCTCCCTTGACTTTCTATGAAGAGATTTGGTACTAGGGCAAAATTCAGAGAATGAGCTTTCCCAATGTCATAAGGAACAGGTTCAAAACTAAAAGTGGCCTCAGTTCCCACAGGGCCAGTCAGAAGCCAAAAGATCACACTTTCACACTTTCTTCATCAAGGACCTTCTGGAAGGAACAGACTATGAGCAACGTCTAAGATGGAGATAAAATGAGACTGGGCCTAAGGAGGACACAAAAGAATGACCCTCTCTTTGACTACAAGTGAGTTGTGTAGTGAAACATGACAACTTCCTTCATATACGAAAATTCACTAGGTGAGTTATCTCACTGCCACTTTGCAGGAGGTCAGTTTCTCCAAAAGAGAAGTTGTTAAATGTTGTGACTGTCAGTTTACTCTCTAGGCTGTTGTCTCTCTCACCTCTTCCCATGCCAGAATGCATTGCTTCTTTCAGGCACTCAAATACTTGTCCAGACTCCTAGGCAGGATTACTGTAGGCTATTGTTTGGCTAACCTCTTGCATTTGAGGTAGAATATGCCCAGGCTCTGCTCATGCCAAGAGGTAGATGGAAGAGGTGAGTATAAGCTCAGATTTGTACTGAAGAACAATCATATTGAAAAAAAATTAAATGAAATTAATAGTTGAGTGATTTAGAGTTTATAGCCACAAAATTTAGGTAATTATTAGTAACACATCTAGAATCATGGATTGGAAAGGGAACAGTGAATTAGGTCTAGGATACGATGCAAAAGACACACCATAGCCATAACAGGAAATAAGAGTTTGAAGGAAATATTGGCATAGGTCCATTTACTATCTTAATAGTGACCTTGGACAGGAGGCTTTTAGAATAATATCTGAAAGAGAGGGAATTGCTGGGCACTGCTGGCTCACACCTGTAATCCTAGCTACCCAGGAGGGTGAGAGTTGAGTATTATGCTTCAAAGCAAGCCAAGGCTGAAAAACCCAAAAGTTGTGCTGTGGCTCAAGTGGCAGAGTACTAGCCTTGAGCTCAGGGACACTGCCTAGGACCTGAGTTCAAGCTTCAGGATCAGCAGAACAAAAACAACAAAATAATAATGATAAAAGAAATAAAAGAAGGACTTGAAGATATGCGATGGAATGATGATCGTGTGTAACTGTTTATGGAACATAAAAGGAGACAAAATTTGGAGTAAAATAATACCCATTCATTACTAATCAAGGATGCAAAGCAAATGCCAAATCCTCCTTCTCAAAAACTTCCAAACATGGGCTGGGAAGGTGGCTCAGTGGTAGAGTGCTTGCCTTGTATGCATGAGGCCCTGGATTCGATTCTTCAGTGCCACATCAGTAGAAAAAGCCAGAAGTGGTGCTGTGGCTCAAGTGGTAGAGCACTAGCCTTGCGATGAAGAGGTGAAAGGCAGTGCTCAGGCCCAGAGTTCAGGCCCTTTGACCGGCCAAAATAAAAACAAACAAACAAAAAAACCAAAAAACTTCCAAACTTATCTTTTCTCATAATTTAGGAGAGGCTCCTTTTACAGGAATTTTCCTTATCTAGCTCAAGGTCATCAGAACTTCAGTAGACTTTCCCTGTTGAGATGTAATGCACCTAACTCTACTGAACCTAATCATGGCTAGGAAAGTATGGACATTGATACATTTGTCATATTTATCCTTATGAATATATAATACTGTCAGGTATTATATATAATATATTATACAATATATTATACATTATGTGTTATATATTAAATATGTAATAATTTAAAATATATTATGTATTAACAGACTTCCTAATTTTAGAGGTAGGAACAAGCAACATATTGAAAGAAAAAAACTTGAATCTCTGAGTAATTTCTCTACCACAGTACAATACCAGGTTTCATTCTTATTACCCAAAGAGCAACATAGGAAAGCGATGCCCATGGATGTGGTTCTCTGGATTTTGGAAACTATGAATGTGTAAAACTATAGCAACAGATAAATAAGTGAACACCTATGAGCACACACACTCAATTTCTTTTCTATGCTCCCTATTCACCTACACAGAGAGTACATGAGTTTCTTTTGAATTGTCCCGGAAGATCTTTATCTGGCTAGTGTAGCTTCACATCCTTTGTTCTCTAAGTAGCAAAATGTTATGTATTCAACAACAATACTTGTTACAGGCAGAGGTATCCACCCTGACACACAGGGTTTCAGAAATGCCACAAATAAGTGGGATGTACAGCAGTACTTTTCAAAATTGAATAGATTACATATTTATTAGAAAGCTTGGAAGAAAAAAACTTGAGTGTAGGATGAAATACTTGAAGAAAACTACAGTTTTAATTACACATATCCAGGTGCTGCAGTAGAAAATAAATAAAAATAAAAAATAAATTACTTATAATTTATTACCAAGTCTGTACAAGGAAAATAGGATATGACACATGGCATCCTTTGACTGGAAGTTACAATGTTCCAAGGTATTTCCCCATTCTTGAGAACGAGGAGTAATCCATATTAAAAAAAAAAAGGCGAATGATTTTTACCAAATTTCAAAACATATTATATGTTATACAAAGGAAATGCAATAAGCATGCAATTCATTGTCTAGTAATATCATATGCTATAAAGAATCTAATTAATTGATTCATAAAACTCATTACAATGCAGTTAAAACATCCAATATCTCACGTGTCAATTTAGCAGAATACTTTCAATCTATGATGTCTATTTTGTATATAATCCAGCTCTATCCATCCCACAATGGCAGAAGGCTCTTCCTGAGAAATTCCAGAGACCTGTCTCCTGTGAGTGCTCAATGTAGACCTGTTCCCATTCTCTATTATTTGGACATGTGATAGACTGAATATCTGATAAATTGCCAAAGGCAAAATTTGGGACTGGCTTCCAGTAATGATATTTTGGTACTCAGAAAAAAAAAGGAAAATTGAAGACCGAGGGAAATCTACCAGATCACTGAAAGATTTCAATCATTGGGCTAAAACTGTACCCTTCTACTGATACTTGAACAAACTGCAGTAATTGTCACTCCAACCATATGTCCAAAAATTGGCTTTCCAAATATTGGCCTGTTTTCACTTTGGTAAATCAAGACACACTATTGTGGCTCTGTTTTACTTAAACTATCAGCTATGGTTTGCACAAGGGATAGTTGACCTTACCAATTTCTTAAATTTTTGGTCATCACACAATCACTTCATAGGCCTTAAACATTAAAAATACCTATCCATATAAGTCTGCATTACATACTTATTACTGTTTTTCTTCATTTGTCATGTTTTACATATTTGTATCCCAGGGCTTACTTCTATCTCAGTTCTATAATATTCCTTCTCATGATTGTTACCACTGAGTACATGTAATTATTTCTGTTTTTTCTCCAGCTTTGTTCTTTCTTTAATTACAGTCCTTAATAGCATCCTGTCTACTGACAACTCCTAGCTACTGATCTTAACAAACTCAAAAGTTCCCAAAGTGAGCTTTGATCTTTATCTACAAACCAATCCCTCATTACTATTTGATTAAGTGATAACTCTTCCAGTTGTCTTGTCAAAATACCTCGGAGTCATTTCAGACTTACATACTTTTTCACACTTCATATTTAATCTATGACCAGGTTTTGAATATATTAGGAAACATATATTTATATGTTATATGTGTGCTAGTACTATGACTTAAATTTGGAGCCTAGGTTCTTTTACTTTTCTTTTTGCTCAGGCTTGCAGTCTTCCTTTTAAACCACTGCTCCACGTTTAGCTTTTTGGTTCTTAGTTGAAGATAAGTGACTCATGGTCTATTTACCTATTCTAGTTTGAAACTATGATCCTCTGTTTTCGGCCATCTAAATAGCTAGATTTAAAGGCATGCAACACTAAAACCATCCTTATTATATTTGAATTAAAAATAAATTTAAAGAATGATTATTTGTAGTATTTTCAAATCAGTATGTTTTTATTTACAGTAAAACACATTGCCTTAAATGTTTTTCATTATTCCAGTTCATTTGCCAAGAAAGGAAAGGAAAAATTCACAGCCAAAGAACTTCTCAATATACCAATGCTCAAGCCTGCTATCCACAATTTCTTTGATGGGAAATAACAAAGGATGATATCATCTACAGGCTAAGCAGGGGAAAATGTTCTGCACTGAAGTTGCTGAAAGGATGATGAGGATGAGGACAAGCAACTTTCTCCAGAAAGTATCACAAAGTGTTTGTGATAGTAAGCTGACTCTAGTGGATAAGTGTAGCCAATCTTTGAAGATGTTCATAGCGATGAAGATGAACACGTGATTTCACAGGTGTGCTTTCTTGAAGATATATCTTTATAGCATATTTTGTCTACCATTGAAAATGAGACAGTTAAAATTGGGATGTTTTCTTTCCTTGTATCCTTCACAGTATAATATTAAAACCAGTTTTATACATATATTATTTATAGTAATTATAGAATATCCCTAATTATGCATATATTATAAATATATCATTTACATGTTATATAGTATGATATATTACATATATTATGAACAATTAATTTAATTTTCTACTCGTCTGTCCAGGTATTAAACTAGCAATATCTTTGAAAATTGATAGTAGAGTCCTTACAATTTCTATTGCAACAAATAGCTTTACCCAATAAGTAGTTATTTATTCTGAATTTGTTTAGAAATGAAATATCATAATATAATTGAACATTCCAAAATAATTATGTAAGAACATGCCAAGGATGGAGTTAAAAATAAAACATAATATGTCTCATGATTGTAATCCCAGCTAGTTAGGGGCTGAAATCTGCATATAGCTATATTAAGCCAGTTTGAGTTAAATGGCTCAGGGACAACACCCAGACCATAGTTCAAGCCTCAGTACTGCCACAGAAAAAAATAATGTGACTAAAGCACACAAATATATTTATTCAAATAAAGTTGTCATTCTTTGTATCCTTCACAATATAATACTAAAACCAGTTTTAAACATATATTATTTATAGTATTTATAGAATATCAGTTATTATACATACATTATAAATATATCATTAATATGTTATGTAATATAATACATTACATATATTATGCATGCATAATTTATACTGATAACACTAACATCCACTAAATTGATATATGTTTTAGAACAGGGAATAGATATTCTTATTTAAACGACTTGTTTTTCCCCTTCCCCTCCACAAATTATACCGACATCAAATAAAGTGAAAGCAGAGGTTATACTGGGGGGGAGGGACATACAAAGCAACAAAGAAATAATCTTATAAATGTGTTACAAACGAATGCATGAAAGGAAAAAAAAAACATTTGAATACATATGTTAGGGTTCATTATCCTAACATCACCTTATCTGACCTTTTCTCCTTGGCTCATACATATACTAGATATTGCAAATAAGGGAAAGCATGGGACCTATGTTTCCTTGGGCTTGGCTTACTTCACTTAATATAATTTTTTCCAAGTCTTTCCATTTCCTAACAAATGGGTCAATGTCATTCTTTCTGACGGAGGCATAGAATTCCATTGTGTATATATACCACATTCTCTGGATCCATTCATCTTCTGAGGGGCATCTGGGTTGGTTCCATATCTTAGCTATAGTAAATAATACTGTAATAAACATAGCTGTGCTGGTAGCTTTAGTGTGGTCTTGTTTGTAAACATTTGGATAAATGCCGAAAAGTGGGATTGCTGGGTCATAGGGGAGCTCTATGTGGAGTCTTTTGAGGAAACTCCATATTACTTTCCAAAGTGGTTGAACAAGTTTACACTCCCACCAGCAATGCAGTAAGGTTCCCTTCTGTCCACATCCCCTCCAGCATCTGTTGTTAATAGAGTTCTTGATTATAGCCATTCTAACTTGGATGAGGTGGTATCTTAATGTGGTTTTGATTTGCATTTCTTTTATGGCTAGGGAGGTTGAGCATTTCTTCATGTGTCTATTGGTCCTCCTTTCTTCTTCAGAGAAATTTATCTTTATGTCTTTAGCCCACTTATTTATTGGAAAGTTTTTTCTTTGAAGATTTGTTGTTCAGGGATTTAATTTTTTGAGTTCCAAGTATATTTTAAATATGAAACTCTTGTCTGTTGTATGGCTAGTGAACATCTCCCGATCCGTGGGCTTTCTATTGATCTTGCTAGCTATGTCCTTTGATTTGCAGAAGCTCTGCAACTTCATGCAATCCCATTTGTTCAATCTTTCATTGATTTGTTGTTTCCGGGTCTCTATTATGAAAATTTCGGCCTCCGCCAAGGAGACCTAGGGTTTCCCCTATTCCATCCTGCAATGTTTTCAGAGTGTCTGCTTTGACTCTGAGGTCTTTGATCCATTTGGAGTTGATTCTGGTGCAGAGTGATATATAAGGATCTAGCTTTAGTTCTCTACAAGTAGTTAACCAATTTTGCCAGCACCATTTACTGAAAAGGCTCTCTGTCTTCCATTCTAATTTTTTAGCTCCCTTATCAAAGATTAGATGGCTATAGGTCTGTAGGTTCATTTCTGGGTTTTCAAGGGAATGGATTTTCTTTTGTACAACTAGTCACAAAAATTATTCCTTTTGGATTATATATCCATAACAAACTATTCCCTGTGTATTCAAGGCACTTAATGATAAAAACTTGTGTTCATCAGCACAGGTGTCTTTAACATGAATTTCTTCTCCTTAAGTAATCATTTCAGGAATGCTAAACAGTGGAAGCTGAATGATGTTCGTTCAAGTATTTCTTTAGAAATTAAACCGATCTTTATTTGGTATAAAGATCCCATACAATTTCATTACTCACATTCTGTAGTAATGTTTTTGCCATTATAACCATAATTAGGAAGATAATGTGGGCTCACCTACTCCATAGGTCTTGAACGTTTATGAATGTGAGACTTACAGAATATCCTCAGATATGCCTGGTGGAATCCTGGATTTGAATTATGGGTCTACAACTGATCAGTACTAGGTAATTGGGAAATTTGTTTGGTCTTGATGCCTACCTCTTTTTTTTTAGTAAAATACTTAATTCATTCCCTAAGTTAAAGAACTGTCATTAGCACTAAAGTTTCCCTAATGCAGGTGTATTAGGTGTCTGCACATTATGTAGTAGGTCCCAGAGAAGTCAGCTTCCATCAACATGATCACAGCATCCTTCCTGAAGGCCTTAAGACATATATACCCAATTGATGTTAATATCTGAGAAAAAAATGTCTTCACTAAAAAAAGAAAAGGTCACTAATGTTGGAGCTGTCTTGTGGCTTTTACTCTGAAGTAGTTTTTTCTAAATTTCATTCTTACTCTATTAGTGGTAGCAGTAGCATTCTTTAGTACTACCCTTCATGTTGCTAGTTTTGTGTTCCATTTTGAATACTGTTGTAACTTAGTTTATAATCTTTGTTAGAATAAATAAACTACAACTGCTGAAGTTTTCAATAAAGAGACAATTTTAGGTATGCATTATATTTTATGTGCTTAATAAAAATTTTCTGAAATTATTCCTTTTAGGTTATATATCCCTAACAAACTATTGTATATGCCTTCCTATATAATTTATATAGATTTTATATGATTTTTATATGATGTCTTAGAGATCCATAAATAAAACAGTTCAGAAGAGGAAGAGTGTAGGTAAGAAGACATAAAAATTACTATTATGGTGGTTTTAATGGCTAAGGGTAAAGAACATGTAACAAAACATTTGGAAGATTCATTTGCTCTTTTTGCTATTCTCTCGCCTTTCTTGGAGGAAGGTTATCACTATGAAGTGCCAAGTAGTCTCACTTTTCAAGACTTGTCTCAGTGACAGAAGTGATGGGATTAGGGACATATGCTCCCATGACTGACTTTTAGGCAATTTACCATAAAGTAATACCAGTAAATATAAAGAAACTTTTGTGAGTGATGTGTATTCATTCTTCAATTGCCAAAATTAAATTCATATGTCAAAACATCCAATTACTTACATTATAATAGATGTAGGTCAACTGGCATCACTAACACCTCCATAAATCAAATGCAAACTAAAGGTTCTACTTCAAACACCAACATCTAAGGCAGTGTTGGAAATACAAGGAGATACACAATAAATCTAAAGGAGTGAGATCTTTAACACTAGCAACGAGCAATGATAGCTGAATTTTTAACCAGGCTTTAAAAATTCAGGTGCCCACTAACTATGTGATTAGAGTTGTGGACTTGACCTTGGTATCAAGATTGGAGATAAAATTCTAGGGCAGCTAAGGTTGCTGCAGTATTCTAGCTCGGTACAGTGTGACCCTCCCTAATAATGGTAAAGCACAGAGTAGAAGCTAAGTCAGTAAAATGTATAGGAAAGATTCTCCACTGAGAATTATTGCAGGGGGTGATCATCACTCTTGGGTTGAAAATGTACAGCCCATCATTCCACTTTACACTCTAGCGTATTTCTGATCTGAAGCCAATTATAACACACCAATATGCCATGAGTGCTGAGCAGTGTACATGTATGTGAATCCTTAATATATGTGAAATCCTTAGAAGTATGGAATGGCCTGACCCTCACACTTCATTCTGTGTTGTTGAGTTTCATAGAGGAATGTTCATAATTAGGCAATTCACACTCATCTATGTTTGAATCAGGCAACTGAGATAAGACAAGGTCATCACTCCGGTGACAAGGTGCGTGAACTATGAAATAAATAACATTATTTCACAATATATATGCATTCCTGAAAATTTTTGCAATACCAAGTAACAAATGTACAAAAGGGACAATTTTCCATCTCTTATATTATCAGAAGTAAAGATACTCCCGAATTATACTTTATTGCTAGAGGATCACAGGATGACTGCTGATGTTTGGTATCTTTCCAGGTGCTCCTATATGTTTGTGAATCTTCTCTGAGGAAGTGTTTTTCTATAGTTTGTTTTGAGGTGTTCAGATATCAGTACTGTCACTAACCTCAACCATGGAACAGCAAAGATGATGGGCTACCAGGCAAAAAAACTGAGAAATCACAGGAAGTGATAGGAAAGAAGACATCAGAGGACCCGAAGCCTCATTGCCAGGTTCTGGATCCCAAAATCCTGCTTAACATGCTTTATATTCATTCTACTAGAGTGGTGGGGGTGAGTGGCCAAAGACATGTCCACAAACTAAGGCATCAATCTAGCTTGTGGTTAAAACCATTAACATGAGGTATTGTTTGTATACATAGTGATAATTGAATCCCTTATTATTAGGGAGCCGAAGGGACCAATAGTCATTACAACCATAGCACATGCCAGGCTTTAGGATGATATGAGACTCTTACTACTTTTCTTGCTCACTTGTTCTGAACTGTGATCTTCTCAAATTTTACCACTTCAATTAGTGGTGTGAATTCCAGTAGCCTGCCCTTAGTATAGATTGTCTAAATGCATTATTGAAAGCAATCTCACTTTAATCCTTTCTTGTTTAAGTTACTTTATTCATAGAGTAGCAATTTTTGCACCCATCCAAAAAAACAGGGATGATAATTGCATTCCAATATCCCTACCTAGTAGGTTGAAATGAATGGTACTTTTCCTTCCTGCACTGATTCAGAACTGTGATCCTCTCAAATTCTACCACTTTAGTTAATGGTGTGAGCTCCAGTTATGCCTACCTCTAAAAGATATGACAGAAATAAATGATTGCAGGTAATTTGAGTTAATCATTAGCTAATATAGGTGATTTGGTAAAAATATAGGGTAAGTTTGAAAGTATAATCAAAGTAGTCAGATATTTTGCTAAGTAATTTTGTTTCACATTAAAAACACACCTGGATCAGAATTAATGACTTCTTTTGCTGTCTGCCAACTTGTATATCATTTGGGAACATAAACTTAATGTCTTCCATGTGGAATAAAGGACTTTGAATGGTATGATGTGCTGGTTCACATCTATAATCATGGTTAGCAATCAGAAATAAATAGATCACAATTTGAACATAGCCTAACCAAAAGTTTAGGAATTCCCAATCTCAACAAACTAGTGGATCATGTTGAATCATGCCATTAATCTCAGCACGACAAGAGGCTAAGTTTCTGCCTAGTACCTGTGTCAATTAGGTAACTGGCACACTTGGAGGCAGTCACATCTCCTGATACAGAAACTAAGCTGAGATTCAGCCAAGAGGATGGAGATGTCTGCCCCACCTTCCCAGGGTGGACCCCACAGAATGCAGTGAGCATGCTTGCTTTCCTCCTCCAAATGGCTTGAGATGAAATGCTGCTGAGTGTTCATTATTTGATTCCAGTGACCTGTGGTAGAGCTGTAAAGAAATATTAAATTAAATTTCACTGTAGCCATTTGACCTGCTCTTCCCAGCCTGGGAGTTCAACTCAGCAAGTGTTCATTATTTGAGAGTTGAGAATACAGAGGGAGAGAAGAGAGGGAGGATGAGTGAAAGAGAGGAGAGAGAGGGAGAAGGGAGTGAGAAAAGAAAAGAAGGAAGGAGGGAAGGAAGGAGAGAAGGAAGGAAGGAAGGAAGGAAAGAAAGAAAGAAAGAAAGAAAGAAAGAAAGAAAGAAAGAAAGAAAGAAAGAAAGAAAGAAAGAAAGGCAGAAAGGGAGAAAGAAAGAAAGAAAGGAGAAAGGAAGTAAAAAGAAAGAAAAGAAGGAAGAAAGGGAGAAAGAAAGAAAGAAAGAAAGAATGAATGAAAGAAAGAAAGGAAGGAAGGAAGGAAGGAAGGAAGGAAGGAAGGAAGGAAGGAAGGAAGGAAGGAGAAACAAAGAAAATGATTGAGAATGAATTGTTTGGAGTCAGGAGACACATGGCAGAGGTACTACTTGTATTTGGTATTAGGTCTGCCCCAGGCCATGCAGACCCTATGCAGACACCTTCCCATTTCTTAGCTAAGTTTCCACCTTTTATATGTTACCTAGGTATCTGGCACACCTGGAGGCAGCCACCTCCCCCTCCTGCTAAGTCACAAACTGGTCAGCCTCTGGTCACATTTTCCATCTGACCAGAGGTGAGTCCCAAGCCCTGAAGTTACATCTAGATCCAGTGTGGCAAGAAGTTTTCCCCACCTGATCACACCTCATCCGGTCCTTCGCCTGGATGCATCCTGGCCAGAGGTTTAGTCACCCCATTTTTTTGTAAATGCCTTTCAACCATGTATGGCATGGGCAACAGTTCAATAAATAAACTACTTTACCAGACTGAATACCATGTGGTTTTCTCTTCATTGGCTACCTAATGAAACTCACCTAATTAATATACTTTACACTTCAGAGTTTCTAGTTATGAATCCATGGATAATTTTGTGACACATGTGAGTTCAGTATCTACAAAACGTATGTACTACCTCACAATTTAAGAGTATAATTATGCCTGGAATATTTAATAGCAGCTTAATTAGCCATGAAGTCTATTTTGTTTGCTTTCCTTTGTTTTGATTTTTGCTTAACGTAATAGAAGTGTTGGTGGGACAATCTGAAAGGATCTCTGGCTTCATATTTTATCATCACCCTGGGCTACAACCTGTGTGCTACCAGCTCAGATGATGGGACTTTGAAATTCTGGAAAGTTGAGGCACATCATAAGGACCTATTACTTTGGCATTTCTCAGATTCTTTTTTAAATGTAATTGTTACTTAGAAGTGTACAGTGAGGTTACCATTTCACAATTCATGTAATGTGTACATTTGTCTTGTAGACAATGCCATCCTTTCCTGAGCTTTCTCCTAGTTTCTGGGGTTTTTTTATGTTGTTGATTTTTTGTTTTTGTGCCTAACCTTCAGCTTGAACTCAGGACTTGGTACTGCCCCCGACTTTTTGTCATCAAGGCTACTCTAAGTCTGAAGCCCCAGCTCCATTTATGGCTGTTTGGTTGTTAATTGGAGAGAAGAGTCTCACAAATTTTCTCACTCCAGCTGGCTTTGAACTCTGATCATCAGCCTCCTGAGTAGCTAGGATTATAGGCCTGAGTCCCCAGTGTCCAGCTGCTAAAGTGTTGGTTTCATGCTTCCCTGGTTGTGTTAGAATTTTCCTCAACTATTGGCACTAATACTGCATATCGCCTGGCTCAAATCTGAATTGGTAGAACATGCCTGTATTTTGAGGAAGAACGGAATAGGCAACTATAGGCCGTAGGGACATATAAGCTAAACAAATCATTTGAAACATGGCATAAAGACAAATAAGTTTATTGCCACTGGTCTGTTCCTGTCTTTACTGTTAATTCTGCATGGCCTGTGAATGATGTCATACATATCCAAATAGCCATTGGCAGAAATAAGGTTTCTCATCCTGTCCTAAAAACAAAACAAAAAACCAACCAAAAATATTATGTATGAGTCCAGCAATTTCCTCTAATTAAAGACCAATCTGTCCTAGTTTATGAAAAAATGTCCTTTATTCAATTGCTGCTACTTTTTCTAACCACAAATAAAATGAATTCTGTAGTAGACTGTAGAATTGTATACCACCGCTGCCATTTTAATTCACAAGCAATTCAGACATTTAAATGTTTATTTATTTATTTTTGTCAGTTGTGGGGCTTGAATTCAGGACTTGGGCACTGTCCCTGAGACTCTGTGCTCAAGTTAGTCAGCACTCTACCAGTTGAACCAGGGAGCCACTTCTGTCTTTTGAATTTTTAATTGGAGGTAAGAGTCTTATGGGGACTTTGCTTCCTTGGCTGCCATTGAACTTAGCCTCATGAGTAACTGGGATTAAAGCCATGAGCCACTGGCACCTGGCTTCAAATAGTCTGTTTTTATTATTATTGTGAAAATACCATGCAGAGGTGTTACAATTACATGAGAAAGGTAATAAATATATTACCTTTCAATATATATATATTGTTGCCCCCTCCTTTGTTTTCCCTTCCCATCCCATCTTATCTCCCACCCACACCTCCCAATTTACCACCCCCCACTCCCTACCACCCCGGGCCAAAGTTGTAAAATTCGTTTTTTGACAAAATGTTTTGTATATCTCTTTGTTACAATGGGTCCACCTGTATGCCTATGTAAACAATTGTTTTTTCACTTCCCCTCCAGAAATTATACAAACATCAAATAGAGTGAAAGCAAGGGTTATACCGTGGGGGAAGGACATACAAAGCAACAAAAAATCATCTTATAAATATGTTAGAAACAATCACAAGTAAGAAAAAGCATTGGAATCCTTATCTTGGGGGTACATTTCACTTAACATCAACTTATCTGACCGTTTCTGCTTGTCTTAGACATATACCAGTTATTGCAAATAAGGGAAACCATGGAACCTATGTTTCTTTGGGCCTAGCTTACTTCACTTAATATACTTTTTTCCAAGGCTTTCCATTTCCTAACAAATGGGGCAATGTCATCCCTTGTGATGGAGACATAGAATTCCATTGTGTATATATAGCACATTGATCCTTTCATCTACTCAGGCGCATCTGTGTTGGTTCGATATCTTCGCTATGGTAAATAATGCTGCAATAAACATAGTTGTGCTGGTAGCTTTAGTATGGTCTTGTTTGTGATCATTTTGGCAAATGCCCAAAAGTGGGAATGCTGGGTCATAGAGGAGCTCTATGTGGAGTCTTTTGAGCAACCTCCGTACTGCTTTCCAAAGTGGTTTAAAAAATTTACACTGCCACTAACAATGCAGTAAGGTTCTCTTTTGGCCAAATCTCCTCCAGCACCTGTTGTTATTAGAGCTCTTGATTATAGCCATTCTAACTGGGGTGAGGTGATATCTCAGTGTTGTTTTGATTTGAATTTCTTTGATGGCTAGAGAGGTTGAACATTTCTTCATGTGTCTATTGGCCATCCTTTTTTCTTCTTCAGAAAAGTTTCTCTTTAAGTCTTAGCCTACTTATTTATTGGGCAGTTAATTCTTTGCAAACTTGTTGTTGGGGGATTTAATTTTTTGAGTTCCAAGTATATTTTAGATATGAGACCCTTGTCCGTTGTATAGCTAGTGAAGATCTCCCAGTAGTGGGCTTTCTATTGATCTTGCTACCTATGCCCTTTGCCCCGCAGAATCTGCAATTTCATGCAATCCCATTTGTCCAACCTTTCTTTGAATGGTTGTGTTTCTGAGTTTCTATTAAGAAAATTTCTGCCTGTGCCAAGGAGATCAAGGGTTTCTCCTATTCACGGACTCCACTCACAAATTACTCAGCTGATTCAATACTTTGGCAAAGTGGCAGGGTATAAAATTAACCCTCAAAAAGCAATGGCTTTTCTGTATGCCAACAATGAGAAAAACGTGGCTGAAATCATTAAAGCAACTCCATTTGTAATAGCCCCACAAAATTAAAATACCTAGGAATTAACTTAACCAAAGAAGTGAAGGACGTCTAGGATGAAAATTTTACAACCTGAAAAAGGAAATGAAAACAGAACTTAGAAAGTGGAAATACCTCCCACGCTCCTGTATTATAAGGACCAACAACGCGAAAATGGCAATATTTCCCAAGGCTATCTACCATTTCAATGGGATACGTATCCATATTCCAAACTCATTCTTCAAGAAAATAGAACAAGCAGTCCAAAAATTCATATGGAACAATAAAAGACCTCGAATAGCAAAAATGATCCTTAGTAGAAAGAACAGTGCTGGAGGAATATCAATACCAAATTTCAATCTCTAGTACAAAACCATAGTAATCAAAACAGCTTGGTTCTGGCACAAGAACAGATTTTAGGACTAATGGAATAAAATTAATACCCCAGAAATAAACCTACAGACATAGCCACTTAGTCTTCGATAAGGCAGCTAAAAAATACAATGGAAGAAAGACAGGCACTTCAGTAAATGGTGCTGGCAAAATTGGTTAATCATTTGTATAAAACTAAAACTAGATCCTTATATATCCCCCTGCACCAGAATCAAATCCAAATAGATCAAAGACCTCGGAGTCAAAGCAGACACTCAAATAGACATTTTTAAAATAATGAACTGCTTAGTACCTCTGGCTCACATATATAATCCTAGCTATATTTAGGATTACAGGTATGAGAAACAAACACTAGATGTGTGTTGTTCATGATGGTTTGTATTGGCATGTTTTAATATTGTTCATTTCTTATACTACAATGCTCTTATTTTTATTTTCACTTAGGTGGGGGAGTGTTGAACCTTCTTTGGTTGAGATGGAGCCATGTGGAAATTCTTGCCTAGTATGGCATGGAATTCAAATCCTCCTGCTCTCAGCTCCCCATGGACCTGGGATGATAGACGTATTCCATCACACAGAGCCAGGGGTTGGGGAGCATTGCAGGTAAAACTACACTGGTCTTGAACTGATGTCCCAAATAGCTAGCTTTACAGGCATATGCCTTCAAAACATTGTTATGTTTCATTTCAATTTGAAGTAGTGTTTGTACATACTTAGAGATACAATGATAACACATTATCTGTTTAATATATATAAAATAGTCAATATGATTAACACGTTTATCTCCTAAAACATTGAAGCTAATGTATTTTGGTAACTCCTGCCTCTGCTAGTTATTTTTTGGAATATACCATAAACATGAATACATTGATAGTGTGCACTAGAAGACTGGAAGTTGATAGAGATAGACAAGTTACCTATGTGCAGTAAGTATATATTTATCTATTGCTCCTCTGAAGAACATTATCATATATTCACCATAACAATACCACCATATATTCAACATGACAATAATATTCCTGCAGTGTAGAATATTCATTTCATAATCTGCCATCTTTTATCTTTTTAACATTCTCCTTAGAAGTATGAATGTTTTTTTGTTCCTTATAATGTTTTGAAATTATTAAGATGGAATTTTAAAAATTCATAGAATCTACTGAAATTATCTAATTTTGTTTGGTTTTGTGTTACTAAATCATTAAGACCAACATTTCCTGAAAGTTATGCTAGCATACTATATCACTAAATTGTATCCTAATTACATCTTATTATTGTATTTTGATATAGGGCTTTGCTATTGCTGTTTTATGATATAGAGTGTTGTGAAGCTGGACTGAAACATGCAATCCCACTCTCTCCAGTAACAATGCTTTATCACCAGGTGCTGGAGACTCATAATTATAACTCTACCTAATCAGGAGGTTGAGACGTGAGATTTAGTTCAGACAGCCTGATCAGGAATTTTTATGAGTCTCTCCTCTCCAGTTCACTACAAAAGCTTGCATTGGAACTGTGGCATAATTGGTACAGCACTTACAGTCAAGGTAAAGATGCTTGGGATTGTCATATAGTCCCTGTTCAATTCTTAAAACACCCATATGCACAGACACACGTTCACCTACATACAAACACACTCCCGCACACATGTACATGCACAAAATCACAGGCAATGTTGTATCTTAAATTCTTATCCAGAGATTGGACAACAGTCCACTTATTTGTGAAGGGTTTTCCTTTATTATTTTGATGGAGGAGGATAGTTCATGGCACACAGACGACAAGACTTTAGTGAGGAATGCTTTATAAACGACTAGCTTATAAAAAGAACAGGAGCACAGTTTTTATCTTTAAATATTACATTCCTTCAAATATAGTATTTTTAAATAATAATCATTGAATTATGAGAATACAATGCAGCACCTCTTCCTTTCTCCCCTTCCCATCTGTCATAAAATATGATAAAAATATCAAAAATACTCTTGTCTTACAAGACTGTACACCTGTAAAAATGTCTGACTATATGTGTAATGTTTGTTTTCAATACTTTTTTGATTTTTCCCACGTCTAAGTACTTATCTTTTTTCCAAGTGACAGCACACAGGGGCTTCAAGAACAAACAGAAGATTAGGAAACAAAAACATAACAATGTCCTAGGAATACATGCAAGAAGCACATGGCAGGCTGAGAGGGCCCTGAGAAGCAAAATGATTTGTGCAGGATGTGAAGAACAGTGACAAATAAGACCTGAATCTGACCTAGGAAGGGCTCTTTGAGGCTGAGAAAATGCCGGTATCTAGTCCAAGCTGAGGATGTTGGGATTTTAACAATGTCCATATGTGTATAAAGTGATGAGGGAGGGGAGATTTCAGCCTCCAGTTTGTCTTTGGGATGGTCTTATGTGAGAAAGCAGCATAGAACATTGGGATCTGAGAGATGACACTACCTCCCCCATAATGGAATTCTGAGCGCCAAGTAACTAACTGACAGCTCAAGCCAGCTCACTTGGCCTGTGGCTCAGGAACAAGAAAGATGTTCCTGCGTTGTTTTCAAAGTTCAAGAGACTCAGGTCTCAGGCATGAGAGGTGTGAGTGCCTCACTCAATGCTGCAGACATTGAATCAGTGCTAAACCACGAAACCAATGTCCCAGGCCTTAGTATAATAAGAAACCAAGGGAAACACAAGGCAACACAGGCAAGGTAGAACTATGATAGGAAACAAGAAACCAAGGGAAACACAAGGCAACTCAGACAAGGTAGAACTATGATAGGAAACCTATTTAATCTCATCCTGGTGCACAATAGACCCTTCTTCTTTGTGCTTTTATATGTGTAGACTGAGACAATATTTACGTGTAGTTTTCAATCTACTCTATTACAATTACTCAATTTGAAGTGTACAACTCCTTCCTGGGGTGCTGGGTGCTGAGTCCTTCACGGGTTGCTGTGTGCCGAGTCTTTCACAGGGTGCTATGTGCTCAGCCCTTCAAGGGGTGTTTTCTTTCATCTGGTCCTTGTTATAGCTCCACAAGTAAGATGATTGTGCTGGTGAGAAAGTTGAGGTTCAGATCTGTCCCCAAAGAAGGGCCAAATTTATGTATGTACTGAACTCTAGTGACTTGTCTCCTACAGACAATTGTTTTGGTTTAGTTTAATCCATCATGAACCTTCAACTCAGAGCCTAGGCGCTGGCTTTCCTCTTGTGCTCATGGCTAGCGCTCTACCACGTTGAGCCAAGCACCTCCTTGCAGCAAAGTGTCACAGCTTAGGTGTCTTTAGCTGAGGTCTGTCATCCTGCCTGCTCAGGAATCTGAGGATCTGGGTTCCAAACTATCCCAGACAGAAAAGACTATTATCTTCTATTCACCACTTAGAAACTTGAAGTGGACGCTGGGCACTGGTGACTCATGCCTGTCATCTTAGCTACTCAGGAACCTGAGAGCTGAGGATCACAGTTCAAAGCCAGCCTGGGCAGGAGATTCCTTGAGATGCTTTCTCTAGTGAAGCACCAGAAAGCCTGAGGAGGCTCTGTAGCTCAAGTGGTAAAGTGCTAGTCCCAGTCTTCAATTCCTCCAACTTACAAGAAAAGAAAGAAACCTGAAGTGGAGTGCTGGGAATGTGTCTTAGGGGTAGAGTACTTTGCATGTACGAAACCCTGGGTTTGAATCCTCAGTACCACATCCCTAGAAAAAAAGCCTGAAGTGGCTCTGTGGCTCAAGTGGTAGTGCACTATCCTTATACAGGATAAACTCAGGTACAGTGCTCAGGTACTGAGTTCAAGCTCCAGGACTGGTGTTTGCACACACGTGCATACAAACACACACACACACACACACACACACACACACACACACAAACACAGATACCAAAAGTGGAACTGTAACACCAAATGATGGTAAAGCGAAGAGCTTCTGCTCTGAGCGCATGGTCAGCACCCTGGCCCTGTGTTCAACCACAAAACCTAGCCACCCAGGGCCCAACTAGGAGAGGTGAAAGGTTTCAAAACCTGATGAGCTTCACCAGCCATAAATGACAGGAAGCGTTGTGATTTTGCACAAGTCCTTAGAATTAGCAAGCTTCAGGAAACCTAGGGAGGCACCTTTGCCAATTAGGAATCTTTTCATTAGGTTCAGCTAACTTGTTGTCTGCCAGAAAGACCCTTGAATTAATTGTAGCAATTTGTTTCTACACTGGAACATAATCTAAGAAAGAGAGGATAAGTGCAGGGAACTTGTACTGCCACAGGAGGTGGCACAAATGAAGGCTACCTGTCAAAAGAGAGCACTGGGGAGAGAGATAGCTTGGGGTACAAAGAGGCCTTTTTCTCCTGGCCTTCAGAATCTGCCCACACTCATCCTCACTAATTGCCCTGGATGAATTGTTTGTTATAAAGCTGTACAGGAGTGAGGCCTTTTGTCTGCTTGTTCCAACAATGAGGCAGACTTCCTCCAGCAGCCTGGGATGCGCAGAAACCCTCAGGCTACACTGGGAACAGTGAGGGGAGCCCTGGAACATACATTGTCTTGAAATCACTCTCTGTGCTATGAAATCATTATATTCAAACCTATCTTCATAGCAACTCTCGATGTTCACTGATAAAAATACATGCATACATACACAGACACATGGAGTTACTGGCTCTTTTTTTGTGGCAGGTCCTGAGGCTTGAACTGTGAGCTTAGGCACTGTCCCTGAGCTACATTTGCACAAGGAAGCACTGTATTGTGTCTTAACTTATGATTACCCTAGGCTGGGGTGCAGCATTTATACTCACATATGATCCAGGCTTCCTAGGACCTGAGTTCAACTCCCAGCACTGGCAAAAATGCATCAAACCAACAAAAATGGAGGAGGAAAAACCCAGTAAGTTTTACACAACCGTTTTACCTTTGTTTCGTTTGCATTGTGACCATCATGGATCTCAGTGATTCGGCTTGAAAATTGTATGTGACCTTACATGGCCGAAGGCTCCCGGGCTTTCGATGATCCCTGAGCCCAACCCAGACACCTAGGCCCTTAGTTTATTCCTGGGACTGCCACCTACACATGGCTGATCATCCTGGAAAACTCGTTCCTCTCTATAGGAACACTAATAGTATGTTAGGCATGTACTAATTGAATTACTAATTAGTTAATATTTCTAAAATAAGATTGTATGCAATAAATATGGGTCAATGATTAATTTAATTAATTCTTTTTAAGTCTTCTACCGTGATTAATTAATGGAGGCATAATTTTAGACCAAGTTATTTATAGTAATAGAACATATAAAACATCACTTCATATAGAGTTATACACTAGAATCTACTTAAATGTTCATCTGTCTCTGTATACATTTATTTATAGATGTATATACATACGTAAATACACACACACACATACACACTGCAATCTACACATCTATCTGATTATATATTAGCCACTTCTAGGGCTTGATCTCAGGTCATCAAATTTGCCCGCCAACTTCACTTGCATCAGACTGGTGTGCTAACATTGACCCATTCATGAAGTGGGCCTTCTAGGCCCAGAGTTCAAATCACAGAACTACCAAAAAGTTAATCCTGGTGGTAGAAACCAATGATCCCACTTGTTTTTCTTATCAGTGAAAGTCCTGGGTCTGAGGATGATGTATAATACATAGTCAAATCTATGTCCTATGTAATAGAATGTAAAAAATGTTATACATTTAATCATACTCTCAAAATATATAAGAAATAAATAAAACACAAAATAAAATGAATAACACACTAATTGCAATATGTAGTAAACATGTGTATGTAAATATAAATCATGTATTTAAAATGTATATGAATATTATTTTTTCGAGTGCTAGGGCTTGAATTCAGCCCCTGGGAACAGGCATGACTTTCTTGTCTTTTAGCATGGTGAGCTTTTCCTTCGTCAACAGTGCTGCAGATTTACCCAAACCCTGAGTTCAAACCCCAAGTCCAGCAAAAAAAATGGCATGAATTCCAAGCCAAGGAGCCTCATAATTTTTTAAATATTTTAAATGTATGTATATATGTGTGCATGTATGCATGCATGCATGTATGTATGTATGTATGTATATATGTATGTATTTTTATTTTCCAGCACAGGTCTTCAACTCAGGGCATGGCAACACTGCCTCAGCTTTGATCACTCTAGGCTGTGTGGAAGCCACTGGACCCATAGCCAAACCTGGGTTTCTGAGCCTCAAAGGCTGACAGGAAATAAATAGATAAATAAAATGACACAGATAAAACCCCAGCAACTTGAAGATGGCTGCCAGTTTTACATTTTTTTTTCAAGTTGACCATACAGGGTCTGAATGACATGGCTGAAAAGTGTTTGTTACCTGGCATTGCTGAAGGCTGGCAGGCTGCCAGGGAAGCCATAGACCAACACAGCAACATAGGACCTGAGTTTGAAGCCCGGTCCTGACCCCTACCAATGGAGGGAGATCCTAAGAGTCTCATTCCTATTCATAGGAATACGGATGGAAGGTTATGAATATCAAGGTTGAATTAGTTGTTCCTGAATGATACTAGTATAAAATTAGTGAGTAATTTTAGGAGGCCAATGGATTTTAATGAATACTTTTTGACACATTCAAAGAGTACTATTAATTACATGGATGCAAGAGTTTCGGGACAGCAGATGATTTAATTAATAATTCATTAAGGATGAAAACAACAATAATTACATGGAGACATAATAAATACCCAAGAATTGGTAGGAATGTAGCCTATATAACTGAATAATGTGTAGACATCTCTGGCACTTTTTAAAGATATATATTTATTTGTGTACTACCATCAGCATGTCAATCTGTTCTTGTTTTGTCGACACCTGGGGCTGGATCTCAGGTGTTGGGGCCTGCTTGTTAGCTCCATATGCCCCATGCTGGAGTGCTGACACTCACCTATTCATGAATTGATCCATGTATGCTGTGAGTTCAGATTCCAGCACTCACAAAAATTGAATCGTGGAGTAAGAAGACTAAGGTGACACATTTTCCTTTTCTGTGAAAAGCCTGGGTGTCAGGTGTGAAGTTTCATACATAGGCAAATCTATATCCTACACAATAAATGTAGTAAATATTCCATGTGTAATAACATTCAATAAACTAATGGTAAATAAATGAATAAAAATAAAGTGAATAAGTACACTAAGTGCAATATGGCTAGAGGCTGCTGTGTTGGCAGTCACCAATTCATGAATTGAGTCTTCTAGGCCCTGAGTTTAGATCCCAGCACTGCCAAAAATGTAATCTTGGAGTAAGAAGCCGAGCGTGACACATGTTTTCCTTTTCTTTGAAAGTGCTCAGTGTCATGTAGGATGTATAATTTGGATGCAAATCTAGATGCTATGTAAGAGAATGTCATAAAGGTAAGAAATGTCATAGGCGGAAGGATTGTCACTATAATAAATGAAAAACAAATTGAATTATTAGTGAATCATTCTGGGATAAAATTAGACACAATAGTTATAGAACATGAATTAAGTAAAATTACTATTTTATTAAGCATTAACAGAATAAAAATTACATGGAGACATAATTAAATACCTAATAATTGGTTGTAACACATGATAATTTATTTATATATAATAAAAAATATATATAAATTATATATAATATATAATTTAATTATATATAGACATCTGTCTCATTCTATAAAATATGTAATTATATGTATGGTTGTATATACATACATTATAAACAATAACAGGATATTAAGTAATTATTAATTAATGATTTATTAGTTGTTCTACAGAGACAAATCATTAAGGAGACATAACTTAATACATAATAAATGGTAGTAATTATCTATAAATTAATAATATACAGACATCTCTCTTCTTATGCAATCTCTATACCTCCTGGGGCTCGGTGGTTGAGTGCTCACCTAGTAAGCACAAAGCCCTGGGTTAGATTCCTCAGTGCCATATAAACAGAAAACCCAGAAGTTCTGCTGTCTTTCAATCAATTGAGCATTATCCTGGAGCACAAACGCTTAAGGACAGTGTCAAAGCCCTTACTCAAGGCCCAGGACTGTCGCAAAAAAAAGGTAGAGTGTTCTAACTGCAACTACAGAAGGGCAGCACTTCAAATACCTCATCACAAAGCAAGCTAGGAGTCTGTCGTTGACAACTGCCACTTAACCTGACTTAACCAGATGTAAGCCGCTGCAACCCAGCTACATGGAACTAGAGGATGTTGGCTTACTCCCATCATCCCAGCTGCTCGGGGGCTATAAAACCCAGCCCTGACAGGAAGTCAGTGAGACTCTTTGAAATATGGTTCAGTGTTACAGCTCTAGCCTTGAGCTAGAGCTCAAGTATCCCCATGCTTTGAGTTCAAACCCCATGGGTAAACCTCCCCCCCCCAAAAAAAAAATACCACCCAATAAACAATTAGATGTAAAATTGTGTGTTGGTGAAATGTTCCTCAAAGAATGGTGATACTGATTAAAGCACCCTAATTCTAAAGACAGTGTGTGGAATAAAGATATGTGCTAAGTCCTTCATAAGGTGCTCTGTGCTGAGTCCTGCACAGGGTGCTATGTGCTGAGACTTCACAGGGTACAGTGTGCTGAGTCCTGCATTGGGTGCTGTGAGCTGAGTCTTTCACAAGATGCTGTGTGCTGAGTCCTGCAAAGAGTGCCATGTGCTGTGTCCTTCACAGGGTGCATTCTTTCATCAGGTCCTTGTAAGAGCTCCATAACTGAGATGATTATGTAGACAAGAATATTGAGGCTCAGATATGTCCTGATGGCAGGGACGAAATTATGTATTACTGAAGAGTGGGTGAGTTGTCTCCTGCAGACAATTGTTTTGTTTTGTTTTCCCTCAGTAATGAATCTTGAACTCGGGGCCTAGGTGCTGACCCTTACCTCTTGGGCTCATGGCTAGCACTCTACCACATGGAGCCAAGGACCGCCTTGTAGCAGAGTGCCATGGCCTAGGGTTCTATAGCCAATGTCTGTCATCCTGCCTTCTCAGGAAACTGAAATCTGAGGATCTGGGTTCCAAACTATCCCAGATACAAAAGGTCTCATGAGATTATATCTCCAAGTCATCACTAAGAAACCTGAAGTGGAAGCTGGTTGCTTGAGGCTCATTTTGGTCATCTTAGCTATTCAGGAGGATGAGATCTGAGGATCATGGTTCAAAGCTAGCCTAGGCAGGAAAGTCCTTGAGACATTTAGCTCCAATGAACCACCAGAAAATGTGAAGTGGCTCTGTGGCTCAAGTGGTAAAGCACAAGACTTGAGCTGAAGAGCTCAGGGACAGCACCAGGCCTAGACTTCAACTCATGCCACTGACAACAACAAAAAAGAAAGAAACCAACTAACAAACCTGAAGTAGAGGGCTAGGAATGTGCCTTAGAGATAGAGTGCTTTGCATATATGAAACCCTGGGCATGATTTCTCAGAACCACATCACTAGAAAAATAGCATGAAGTGTCTCTGTGGCTCAAGTGGGAGAGGGCTATCATTGTACAAGAGAAACTAGGTACAGTACTCCGGTGCTGAGTTCAAGCTCCAGGACTGGTGTAAGTGTGCACGCACATGGATATGCACACACACAGACACACACACCAACACACACACACACACACACACACACACACACACACACACACACAAGCAGACCAGAAATGAAGCTGTGACACAAAATGGTAAAGCACTGGGATTCTGTACTGAGCTCATGCTCAGCAACCAGGCCCTGTGTTCAACCCAAAACCTAGCCACCCAAGGCCCAAGTAGGAGAGGTCAAAGATTTCAAAACCTGATGAGCTTCACCAGCCTCATATGATAGGGAACGTTGTGATGTCTGACATACACTTGGATTTCTCAAGCTTCAGCAAACCTAGAAGAGATGTCATAGGCCCATCATCGCCATCAGTGAAACATCTCATAAGGCCCCTTGCCCGAGTTGTCTGCCAGAAGGACTCCTGAATTATATTGAGCACTGTATCTGAACACCAGTTATATTGTCTCACGAAGGCAGGATAAGTGAATAGAACTTGGCCTGCCACAGGAGGTAGCACAAATGAAGGCTTCCTGTCAACACGGAGCACTGGGGAGAGAGATAACTCGGGGTACAAAGAGGCCTTTTTCTCCTTACCTTCAGAGCCCTCCCACACTCCTCCTCACTAAGTGGCCCAGGTGGAATTGTTTGTTACACAGCTGTACAGGAGTGAGGCCTTTTGTCTGCATATCCAGACAATGAGAGAGACTTCTTCCAGCAGGCCTTGGAGGCAGAGAAACCCTCAGCCTACACTGGGAACAGAGAAGGGAAGCCTGAAATATGTACTGTCATGAAAGCAGTCTCTGTGTTATGAAATAATTGTATTGAATACAAATTTCCTAGCTTGGTGCCAATCATCATAGATACTCTGGAGCTTCACCTATAGGAATACATCCATATATACAAAAGACATGATGTAAGGCTCTTTTTTGGGGGGGCCAGGTCCTGGGGTTGAAATATGACCTAGGGGTTGTCCCTGAGCGCTTTTGTTCAAGGGTCGTGCATAAACCTTGAGTCACCGCCTCACTTCTGTGTTTTAATTTGATCTTTTAGAAATAAAAGTGTCATAGACTTTCCTATGCTGGCTGGATTCAAACTCAGATTCTCTACATCTTAGCCTCCTTAGGAGCTGGATTACAGCAAGCAACCACTGGCACCTGCCTTCCTTTTCTTCTTTATTTTTTAATCTGGACAATCTGACTTCTTCACAAGGTCATTCCAATGGTTTGAATTTATAAGTAAACTACCCAATGTTCTTTATAGATACTTCTCTGAGAAGGAATCTCTCTCATCATCTTCTCCTCTGGTCACAGGTTGGAAGCCAAAAGTGAGAAATGAGTGTCGCAGGATTTGGGAGCAAATGTCCACAAGACATACCAGTTCTGTAACTTAGCATTGAGCTGCAGTGAATTTACTGTCTCAGGATGAGAGGACCGAAAGCTGGAGCAATCTTCATCCTGTCTACATTGCTCCTTTTGCCTATAAAATGATCTAATTATTATGAGAGTTTTTTGTCTCCCACTTTAATTATCTAGAACACACTAGAAGCATCTTCATGTGTCTGTTTTCCTCTAGTTGCACTCGAGATTTAGACTAAGGGTTTCTGTGAATCTGCTCTTGGTGAATCCCTGAGGAAAGCCGCTTGAAGCCTCCTCAAGATATCGCAATCCAATGCCAGCCTGAGCAGGAGAGACTATGAGAGTCTCATCTCCAATAAGCCCCCAGAAAACCAGAAGTGGGGCAGTGGCACAGAGGGTAGAGCTCCAGCTTTGATAAAGCTAAGTAATAGATACAGTCCAGACCAGGCAGGAAAGCCTGGGAGGCGCTTATGTCCAATTAACGCCCAGATGGCTGTAAGTGGAGTTGTGGCAGTGATAGAGCCTCAGCTTTGAGCAAAACAGCTGAAGAATGCATCCGGCCTTGAGTTTAAGCCCTGGGATGACCACAAAAAAATTCAAAAAAATGAGAGCCCTAACTACTAATGTGTGTATATTACCTCCCTGAGTGCAAACAGACCGTATGAATTGCTTCTGCTTTTATTTACTGATTTATTTTTCAGATGTGCTCTTGTGCATACTGCATCATTCTCTTCATTTCTGGACCATGGCTTTTCTCTTCCAGGGTTCCAGGCATGTGTCCTTATATGATACCCACCTAAGCTCACAGTAGCCTTTATTTACATTTTATTATGAGGTGAAGGCCAGTACAGTCACAAATCAGGTAGGGGAAGAGAAGGATAAGTTTTGTAGAAATATCCTGTATTCAGAAAATGAAACTTGGAGATGTAGGCTGGTAGCATAATTATGTAAAAGCTACCACTAAGAAAAAGATGAGGGGCCTGGGAATGTGGATTATTGAGAGAGTGCTTGCCTAAGATGCAGGAAGCCCTGATTCCTCAGTAGCACATACACAGAAAAAGTCAGAATTGGTATGGCTCAAGTAGTAGAATGCTAGAGACAGTGCCCAGGCCTTGAGTTCAACCCAAGAACTGGCAAAGAGATAGCTAGGTAGGTATCTAGATACCTAAGTAGATAGACTAGATAGATAGATAGATAGATAGATAGATAGATAGATAGATAGATAGATAGATAGATAGATAGATAGATAGATAGATAGATAGATAGATAGATAGATAGATAGATAGATAGATAGATAGATAGATAGATAGATAGATAGATAGATAGATAGATAGATAGATGAACCTGGTCTTGGATGTCAGGAGTAAAGAAGGGAATACTTTCCAGTGATGAGGCCTTCTGCAGTGTGCCACGCAACCAGCATCGCCTTCACACAACCACAGAGCAGGAAGACTGCATCTGTCCCACTTCTCAGGAAGCCGAGGGCTCCAGAGCCAAGAAGGCAGAGCCAGGTTCTAACTCAGATGCTCAGAGACAGAAAAGAAATAGCCTTACCTCTCTCCTTGGACTGGGGAATTGCATTAATGATGTGGAGAATGAAGGAAGGAAAAAGCACTGGCAGAGCTAGAAGCAGGGCCTTTAAATCTGACAGATGGAGAGTCAAAAATCCACTCCCTAAAACCAGCGAGCAGGGTTTTCTACTCTGTTCCTGCCCTATACCCTTCTAAACTGGCTCTCGATTGTTAAACTAAAGATAGCCTGAGGCTCCCTTCACCTGAGGGAGGAAGGTTAATTAGTCATTGTTTGAAGAGGCTGAGAAAAGCCTGATCCTGGTGTAACTCTAAAAAATGTTTCAGGTTTCCTCCCATTGCTGGCTGTGCCAGGAATGAATGAAGTGGTTTTGCAGCTCACTTCCCTGTTGAGTGTGTTCATTCTGCCTCCTAGTCCAGCAGGCCTAGGTTTCTTCACCTAGCCTGGCTTTTGAAACTGTTTTCTGTCCTTCAAATACAGTGTTACACTGGAGTTCATCTTGCTAACAGGGCTACAGGTTGGATCCTGAGAACTTCATTTAAACCCAGGATGGGTCATTGATGTTTTTTTATCCTCTTCTATAGCTTGAGAACTCTAAGAACATTTAGGGGCAGATAACTTCTCATTACCAAAGGAAATCTAGGAAGCTGTCGAATATCTGATCTTTCAGAAGTGCAAGTCAGAGTGTCATAGACTTTCCTCCCCTGGCTGGCTTCACCCTGTGATGCTCAGAACTCAGCCTCCTGAGCTAGGGCGATGGGCATGAGCTACTACTGGTGGTTTGCTAGGTTCAGAACTGTAATGACATTGACAATACAAGTCAACTGCTTATCACAAAGGGCTTGGGGAGCATATTAAACCTTTCAATATTGGACCTTTCAGACCCTCTAGGACGCAAGGTTATAATGCTAGAGATAGAGAGCCTCAGCATATGGATCTGCTACACTTGAACAATGAATTCAGACTCCAATTCTGGTGTACATTATAATTCATTTTCCAGATAATGTTCTCATAATTAGCAAATAAGAAAAGTACTTTGATTATCCTCCACTTTTTTCCTGTTTTGTTTCTCGAACTCATGCCTGGGCACTGTCCCTGAGCCCTTCAGCTCAAGGTGAACAATACCACTTGAGCCATGGCGCCATGTGGGGTCTTTTGGTGGTCCATTGGAGAAAAGAGTCTAACTATCTTTCCTTTCCTAGGCTGTCTTTGAACTGTGGTCTTTAGATCTCAGCCTCCTGAAAAGCTAGGGTTCCAGGTGTGAGCCACTGGCATCTGGACTATTGTTTTTGCCAGTCCTGGGGCTTGATCTTAGGGCCTGGGTGCTGTCTCTGAGCTCCTTTTTATCAAGCCTAGCACTGTGCCACTTGAGCCACTCTACAGCTTCTGACTTTTTCTGAGTATGTGGCACTGAGAATTCAAACCTTGGCATTTATGCATGTTGAGCGAGCTCTTTACCACTCAGCCTCATTTCTAACCCCACCCTTGCAATTTTATCCCTCAACTTGCCTATCCTCACGAAAAGGCTTCTGGGTATAAATCATCTAAAGAAATCCCTAGAGGAAGATGTCCATAGAAAAAGAATTCAAATCTCATACTTGGGAGAGATTCTAAACATGTGAAGACTGTGACAAATGCCTCCATTTAATTATGTATCATGTTTCAACACAATATAGTATTAATGAAAAATGAGTCAATGTCCTAAATTATTTTGTATAATTTTAAAATACATGTACAACATGTAATAAATATGTGTATAATAACACTAAATACAATAAACAATAAATGAATCAAATAACAAATAAATACAAAATCAATAATAAAAAATCATAATATGTAGTTAGCATACATATGTAAGTTTATATCATATATTACACATATGTAGAAATATTTTTCTATTGCAGGGCCTGCATTCAGTCCCTGGGAACTCTAGCCTGAATTTCTTTTCCTCAAGGACAGTGAGCCTTGCCTTCACCCATGGTTCAAAAGAGTTACCTGGACGGTGAGATCAAATCCCAGCAATAGCAGAAATACTGGTCCCAGTTCCAAGACAGTGACTTAATTATTTTAATAAAAGCAGTTATGTTTATTCAGTTCCTTAGTGAACATTAAAAAACAAAGCAGTGTAGAATTTTGTACAGCTATTCAGACATCCTTCCCTTACTCCCAAAATGCTTCTCTGAGCATTACATTGTTTCTTTTTTTGTACACTTTTTATGTAAAAATGTTGTACAGAGGATTACAATTACATGAACAAGGTAAAAAGTACATTTCCTATTGAGCATTGTTGCCTCCTTCTTTGTTTCCCCCTACCATCCCTTCCCTCCCATCTCCACAACTTCTCCCCCTGCCAACGTCAGTGACTTAATTTTTTTTATTTTTGGCTTGGCATGGGATTTGAACTCAAGTACTGGCAACTCTGCACCTTCCCTCACATTGCTACAGATTTACCAAGAGCCTGAGTTCAAATCCCAGGCTAGGAAAGAAAACTGGCAGATATGCCAAACCAGGGAGATTTTTTTTTAATTTACTTACTTACTTACTTAGTTTTTTTTAATTTATTCTTTTTTTTTTTTGCCAACCACGGGGCTTGAACTCAGGTCGTGGCAACTCTACCTCAGCCTCAATCATCTAACCTGGGTACAGCCGCCAGACACATAGCCAATCTTGGCATCTAAGGCCCAGAGGGTTTGTAGGAAGAAAAAAAAGTGGGAAAGCACAAAAAGTGGTGAGCTGAAGAGGGCTGGGGGTTTTACCTTTTTTCTTTGGACGATTACCATCTCCTGTCTGAATGACAGGGCTGCAAAGTGGACCTGACCTGACATTGCTGAAGTCTGGCGGGCTATCAGGGAAGCTAAAGCTGACCTGTCTACATAGGCCCCGGGTTCAAATCCCAGTCCTGACACCTACCAATGGCAGGAGATCACTAGAGATTCAATTGAAAGACTAGTTTGTGCATCAGTCGAGTCTAAAATTGTATGGAATAATCCTAGGATGCTGATTGATCTTAATTAATAGTTTATTAAACATGGAAAGAATAATATTCCTTCAATGGTGGTATAATAAATACCTAAGAGTTGGTCAGAATGTAGTAGATGTCATTCAGCCATAGACAGACTGGCACTTTTTACCAATATATATTTTTTGGATACCACCGTCTACCTCCCCATGTATCGCTGTTTTGTACAAACCTGGCACTCGATCTCAGTGCATGGGAACCATCTGACGGCTTCACTGGCTAGATGCTACTGTTCTCACACTCACCCATTCATGAATTGGGCCTGCTAGGCCCTGAGTTCAGATCCCTGCACTGCCAATAATTTAATCTTGGAATAAGAAGCCGAGTGTGACACATGTGTTCCTTTTCTGGGAGAGTCCTGGATGTCAGGCATGATAGAGAACACATCTACAAATCTAGATGTTATGTGATAGTATATAAACAATGTAATAAATGGTATAAGTGTCATCAGAGCCAATAAAATAAATGGTAAATAAATGAATAAAACAAGAAATAAAATGAATAACCACACCAAACATGATATGGACTGAATATCTGAATGGAAGTATAAGTACTATTTTTAAAATGTATATAAGGAGTATGTTTTCCAGGACTGAGGCTTGAATTCAGGCGTAGGGAACAGGCCTGACTTTCTTGTCTTCAAGCATAGTGAGATTCCCCTTTCCCCACAGTGCTGCCTATTTATCCAGACCTGGAGTTCAAATCCCAGGCTTGGCAGAAAAAAATGGCACGAATTGCAAACCAGGGAGATAAGTAATCATTTTATTATATTTTTAATTGTCTTAATTTTTTAATTTTGTATTTTTTTCTTTTCTTTTCTTTTCTTTTTTTTTTTTGGCCATGCACATGGCTTGAACTGAATCGTCCCAGCTCTGTCTCCGCTTCCATCACACTAGGCTGGGGTGCAGCCTCAGGAACCAAAGCCTATCCTGGAATCCTAAGACCCTAGTTCTGACAGGAAACCAAAATGTAAATGTCACCAAAAAAAAGCTGCAAGCTGCACATGGTAAGTGGTTTCTTGGCTGTGGTTCCTTGCACGGTGACTATCCTGGGTCTGAATGACATGGCTGCCACGCACATGTGACTTGTCATTGCTGAGGGCTGGCGAACTGTCAGAAAAGCCATAGTTCAACAACGCAACAGAGTCCCTGAGTTCAAATTCCAGTCCTAACACCTACCAATGGCAAGAGATCACAAGAGACTCCTGCCCATGCATAAAAGTTCTAATGGAATAGTATCCAACTCATGATTGAATGAGTAGTCTGTGTAGCAGTCTAGTATCAAATTAGACACAATAATCCTAGGACACAGACTGCATTTAATTAATGGTTAATTAGGCATGAAAAGAATAATATTACTTCAATGGAGGCATAATAAATACCTAAGACTGGTTAGGAACTTAGTAGATGTCATTGAATACTAGATACACGGCTCTGACACTGTACTAGTATGTATTTATTGGTATACTACCGCCTGCTTATCCATGTATAGCTATTTTGGCCACCTCTGGGGCTTGATCTCAGTGCCTGCCAAAAATTTCAACCTGGAGTAAGAAGCCAAGTGTGACACTTGTTTTCCTTTTCTGGGAGAGTGCTGGGTGTCAGGAATGGTGGAGAACAAGTCTACAAATCTAGATGCTAAGGGATAGGATGTAAACAATGTAATACATGGTTAGATGTCATCAAAGTCAATAAAACAAACGATAAATAAATGAATAAAACAAAAAATACAATGAATAACCATACCAAACATGATATAGACTGAACAACTGTACGGAAGTTCAATCCTATCTTTAAAATGTATATAAGGAGTATGACTGGGGCATGAATTCAGGCCCAGGGAACAGGCCTGACTTTCAGGTCTTCAAGCACAGTGAGCTTCCCCTTCCCCCACAGTGCAACAGAGTTACCCAGACCCTGAGTTCTAATCCCAGGCCTTGAAGAGAAAAAATGGCACATTCCAAGCCAAGGAGCTTCATTAGCATTTTTAATACTGTTTTAAGCTCACTTTGCCTTTATTTCAAACATTTTGATTTTATAACATGAGAGTTTTTTTTTTAAAAAGGGGGTTTAAGCTTTTACATTTCAGCATAGCACATTGGTTTTTCTATTTTGACCATCTGCCATGAAGAGTGAGAATGAAAATGAGGATATAATTTCTCCCTAGAAGGTTGGGACAGTTGATGTTATTTCTTCTTCTTCTTCTTCTCCTCCTCCTCCTCCTCCTCCTCCTCCTCCTCCTCCTCCTCCTCCTCCTCCTCCTCCTCCTCCTCCTCCTCCTCCTCCTCCTCCCCCCCCTCCTCCTCCTTCTTCTTCTTCTTTTCGTCGGTCGTGGGGCTTGAACTCTAGGTTTGGGCACTGTCCGTGTGATCTTCAGCTCAAGACAAGTGCTCACCCACTTGAGCCACAGAACCACTTCCAGGCTTCTAGTGGTTTATTGGAGATAAGAGTCTCACAGACCTCAAGTCTCAGCCTCCTGAGTAGCTAGGATTACAGGCATGAGCCACCTGTGCCCAATAGTTTATATTATTTCTATTTAGAATTATTTCTATAATTATAAAATGTCTGCAATTGTGTCGTGTGAGTTTTCCTCAGTGCCTACCACGAAATACACTAGGGGAGTCTTCATACCACAAAAGGTTGGGTTTCTCAATATAAACTCACTTCTGTGAGGACAGTAGTACTTGTAAGCATTTTTGGAATAAACTGGATTGTAAAATGAAAAACAAAAAACATTGGTACTGAGATGTAGCTCAGTAATGGAGTAGTTGCCTGAAGAGCATAAGACCCTGGAAGAAAAGTTTCCTAAAGCTCAGAATGTTAGAATTTTGTATGAACAAACTTCTGTCTTTTTTTTTTTTTTTTGTCTGTGGTGGGGCTTGAACTCGGATTGGGCGTTATCCCTGCACTCTATAGCTCTATGCAAGCACTCTACGGCTTGAGCCACAGTGCCACTTCCAGTTTTCTAGTGGTTTATTGGAGATAAGACTCTCACGGATTTTCCTGCAGGGGCTGGCCTTGAACTGCCATCCTCAGATCTCAGCCTCCTGAGTAGCTAGTATTATAAGCATAAGCCACTGACGCCTGGTGCATGAAGAAACATTTTAAGATTGATTCTGCAGAAAGAAACTTGGAATATACTTTTAGTACAAATAATTTATAGTGCCACTAATATAAATAGAAAGGCACTAATTCAGAAGCATTTGTTCATTGGCTGGTTTCTTAGTTTATTCATATATATACATTATTAATTTTTATATATACATATATTATTAAAAACATGGTTTTGAAGTGTACCTAAGAGCATATGTGCTCATGTAAATTTATATAACTGCACAAGCTTGATTTTTTTTTCAGTTTGTTGGTACCATAAATTAGGTGGGATTTGTGTGTTGTTTAGTTCTCTGTTTTTGGAGGATTTCTCTCCCCTTTATCCCCCTACCCCCCTCTCCCCGCAATTGAACTCAGCTTGCTCTTTCTTGGCTTGGTTGTTCATAGCTGATTTTCTACCACTTCAGCCATACTTGTAGCCTGGCTTTTTGCCAGTTAATTAGAGATGATGTCTCTCAGGCTATGCTGCGTGGATTGGCTTTGAAACTTCATCTTCTACTTCTTACCTCCTGAGTAGCTGGGATTACAGATGTGAGCCACTGGGGTGCCTAGGGATAAATTAGACTTTGGTCGGTGTATCTTTCTGTTTTTCTAAGCATGGGATGATATACTATAGAATTTCGGTGAATGTCCTGGGTCTGAAGTAAGATACATAATACATATGCAAATCTGTATAGTTCTCATAAGATATAATCAATTTCATACATAAGTGTAATAATAGTCAACAAAAATAATGAATCAATACAAAAAATAAAATAAATACACTCAAAGCAATTTCAATAAACATAAGTATGTAGATATTAATTATTTCAAATGTGGATGAATATTACTTTAACAGGGCTAGGGATTGAATTCAGGCCTAGGGAACAGGCCTGATTTACTTGTCTTCAAAGAGGGTGAGTTTCCTTGTCCCCCACAGTGCATAAGACTTACCCGGTCTCTGAGTTCAATTCCCAGGCCTGGCAGAAAAAAAAAGGCACGAATTCCAAGCCAGGGAGCATTAGTTTGATATATATCTAGCCTTGGGAACTGTCCTTGCACTCTTCAGCTCAAGGCGAGCACTATACTGCTTAAGCCACAGCACCACTTCCGGTTTTCTAGTGGTTTATTGGAGAGAAGAGTCTCAAGGACTTTCCTGCCCAGGCTGGCTTTGAACAGAGATTTTCAGATCTCAGCATCCTGAGTAGCTAAGAGTACAGGCGTGAACCACCAGTGCCCAACTATTTTTAATATTTTTAAATTATTTATTATTTATTTATTTATGTATTGCCCAGCATGGAGCTTGAACTCATAGGGTGGCAACTCTACCTCAGCTAATGTCACCCTAGGACACCCTAGGATGGTGCAGCCTCTGGACTGACAACCCATCGTGGGATATTAGGCCTCGGGGGCTGACAGGAAAACAAAATGAAAACGGCACCAAAAAAAAAAAAGCTAAGAACCGACCATGGATGGTGTTTTCTTGGTTTTCCCTCCTTGCATGGTGATCATCCCGGGTCCAAATAACACTGCAGTAACCTGTAGGTCACCTGGCAGATTCTCTCTTTTCCTTCCTTGGATGTTGACTGTCCTGGGTCTAAATGACATGGTTGCAACCTGTAGGTCACCTGGCATTGCTGAAGGCTGGCAGGCTGGCAGAGAAGCCATAGGCCAGTCTGGACACCTATGCCCTGAATTTGAATCCCAGTCATGCCACTTACAAAGGGCTGGAGAGCCTAAGAAGCTATTGCCTGTCCATAGGAACACCAGAGAAATGTAATCAATGTCATGGTTGGATGAGTAGTTCATCAATCAGTCTAATATAAATTTAGACCCAATAATCACAGTTTATTATGCATTAAATCATAGTTTATTATGAATTAAAAGAATACTATTCATTAAATGGAGTCCTCACTAAAGACCCAAGAACCTGTATGAACGTAATATATGTCATTTAATACTAGATAGACATCACTGGCAGTATCAAAATACCTAAATATATTTTTACCTGTATACCACCCTCTGCATAGAAAGGTATTGCTATTTTGGCCAAACATGTGGCTCCATCCCATGTCCTAGGATCCATTTGGCAGCTGAATGGGCTAGAGGCTGCCATGCTGACACTCACCCATTCATGAGTTGGGACTTCTAGGCCTTCAGTTCAGGTCCCAGCATTGCCAAAAATTTCACCTTGGAATAAGATTACAAGTGTGACACCTGTTTTCCTTTTCTGTGCAAGTGCTGGGTGTTAGGTATGACATACATAATATGTGTGCAAAGCTACATTTTATGGAATAGATTGGAATAAATGTAATAAATGATATAGGTGCACTCAAGTCCATAAAATAAATGCTTATTCATTCAGTCAATAATAAAATATAATGAATCACTCCAGCAAACACGATATAGACTGAATATATAGATGTAAGTACAAAGCATATATTTAAAATGTCTATAAATGCTACGTTTTCCAGGATAGTGCTTGAATTCTGGTCTAGGGAAGAGTTGAGAAGTTCATGCATGATTCATATAGGAAATGATAGACAAGAACTTTGGCAAAATGATTATTTTTAATTAAGACTTCACGAAGTGTGACAATAATAATTACCTTCAGGAAATCGAGGCATTGGGAAAGATCCAAGATTTAGTAGTCACATGTTAGATAGGATTCCAACACAACTTGCCACATCTCTATACAAATAGGTATTTATTAGCATACTAGCTTCAGCTTATGAATGGATGTATATGGTGCACAAACCCCAACCAAGGGATCAATCTCTGGTCCTGGGTATAGCCTAGATCCTTAATAGCTCAAAAGCTGGTATGCTCATGTGGACCCATTAGAAAGTTGGGCTTGCTAGGCCCGGAGTTCAACTCCCAGCAATGCCAAAAGGTTCATCCAGCTGTGTGAAGCCAATCTTTACAGCTGTTTTCCTGTCCTGTGAAAGTCCTGGGACTCAGCGAGGATGGAGAATGCTATATAGGCAATTCTATAGCCATAGGAATAGGTTGTCATCCATGGCAGCACAGATATACCTGTCACCATACTCAATAAAATACACAATACATCCATGAATAAGACTCAGAATTAAAAACTAATTACATTGAATGCAAGATGCATACCACACCTGTATGTAAATAGAGATACCATGTTTAAAGGAGGTGGGCTTCTTATTTTGTCCACTGCTAGGTCTTCAAATCTGGCCTTTGACCAAGCTTGACATTCTAGTCTTCAGGGATGATGAGCTTCCTCTTCCCCCACAGTGCAATGGGGTTACCCAGACTTGAGCTCAAATTTCAGCACTGACAAAAGATTCATCCTGATGTCAGAAGCCAGTCGTTGCACCTGTTTTCCTCTCGTGTGGAAGTTCTGGGTCTCAGCTAGGATGAAGAGTGAATGCATAGGCAAACTTATAACCATGGGAACAGGTCGTCATCCATGTTAGCACAGTTAACATGTCACCATACTCAGTAAAATACACAATACATTCATGAATTAGACACAAATTAAGGAGAAGTGCACCAAATGCAAAATGCTGTCCACACATATTTATCAATATATATCCTATGTTTCAAGTATGAATTTATGACTATGCTGGCCCTCCCTGGTGCTCGATGTCAGGTGCTGGGAACAGTCTAGCTCTTCAGTTGCTCACAGGCCAGTGTCCTCACTTTGACCCTTTTGCCAATTGGGCCTGCTAGGTCTTGAGTTCAAATCCCAACAGTGCTAAAACATGAATCCTGATGTGAGAAGCCCATCGGTGCACTTGTTTTTTTGTCCTGTGAAAGTCCTTGATCTGAGCTAGGATGGAGAAGGCATAGGCAACTCCATGGCCATAGGAATAGGTTGCTATCCATGTCAGCACATTTATATCTGTCATCATACTTAATAAAATACAGTATGCAACCCTGATTAAGACACAAAACAAAAAGAATAACTACACTGAAAACATGATGAATTCCACACATGTATGTAAATAGAGATCCTATGTGTAAAATAGGTGGGCATATGATTGTTTTCAGAGCTGGGGCTTCAATTCAGGCCCTGGGACCAGGCCTGTTTTGTAGTCTTCAACAATGGTGAGCTTCTCCTTCCCCCACAGTGCAACAGAGTTACCTAGACCTGAGTTCACATTCCAGCTCCAGCAATAAAATGGCATGAATTCTGAGCTAGGGTGCTTCATTTATAATTTTTCAATTTTTTAATTTTTTTGCCACACCCAGGGCTTGAACTCAAGTTGTGGCAACTCTGCCTCTGGCCCGATCATCCTAGGCTGCAGCCTCTGGACTCACAGCCCATCCTTGGATCTTAGGACCCCAGGGCTTGCAGGAAAAAGAAAAGCCGGATGGGAAAAAAAAAGTGGTGGGAAGTTCCAGCTGGCGATTTTAGGTTTTTTTTTTTGAATGTTGACCATGGTGGTACCAAACCCGGCAGACTGCAGACTGAAGGTGACCGGGTGTGGCTGAAGGCCTGCTGGCTATCAGGGGAGCCACAGGATGGCCGGGCAATGGAGGCCCCAAGGCTGAATCCCAGTCAGCCCCCCTACATTTTGGGAATGGCAGGAGATCCTGAGATCCTCGATTCCAGACCTAGGAAGAGTCGTGAAATGAGATCAATCTCATCCTTGAATGAGTAGTTCCTGAGAATGTGAGTAGGAAATGATAGTCAAGATTCATGGAGTATCAATTATTTTTATAAAAGAGTTGATGAAGCGTATCTATAATCATCACAGTCATGAAATGGAGGCATCGGGGAAGGTCCAAGAATTGGTTGTCACAGGGTAGATTGGATTACATCACAGCTCACCATCTCTCCTACTCTATACAGATATGTACTTATTTGCATACTACCTTCAGCTGATGAATGGATGATTATTGTGCTCTCCCTGCCTTACTCCCGGGGCTAGATCTCAAGTCCTGGGAACGCCCTAGCTCCTTAGTGGCTCAAAGGCTGGTGTGCTTACATGGACCCATTCACCTACTGGGCCTGCTAAGTGGTGAGTTCAGATCCCAGGAGTGCCAAAAGATTCATCCTGTCAGAAGCCAGATGTTGCACCTGTTTTCGTTACCTATGTGAGTCCTGGGTCCCAGCTATGATGCCATGGCCAGTGGCCATGGCAAAAGGTTTTCATCCATGTCAGCCCAGTTACACCTGTCATATATACTGAAAAACATACACAATACATCCATGAATAGCATACAAAAATAAAGAGGATAACTACACTCAATGCACGAGGCAGTCCACACAATGGATGTGAATATACATCCAATGTTTCAATGATGCATTGAGGACTCTTGTGACCACCCTGGTGCTCGATCTAAGTTCCTGGTAATGGCCCAGTTCCTTAGTGGCTCACAGGCTGGTGTGCTCATGAGGACCCATTGGGCAGTTGGGGCTCCTAGGCAGAGTTTGAATCTGAGCACTGCCAAAAATTCACCCTGATGTGAGAAACCATTCATTGCACCTGTTCTTCTGTGCTGTGCAAGTTCTTGGTCTCAGCTAGGATGGAGAATGATTAGGTAACTCTATACTCATGGAAATAGGTTGTAATCCAGGTCACCACACTTATATCTGTCATCCTATACTCAAGAAAACACAAAATACATCAATGAATAAGACACCAGATAAAGACAATGACTACACCGAACACAAGATGCCGCCCACCCATGTATGGAAATAGAGATCCTCTGTTTAAATTCTGAATTTATGACTACGATGGCCCCCACTGGGGCTCGGTCTCAGGTCCCAGGAAAAACCTAGCTGCTTAGTGGCTCATGGGCTGATGTGCTCACCATGACCCATCCACCACTTGGGACTGCTAGGCCTTGAGTTCAAATCCAAGTACTACCAAAAATTCTTCCTGATGTTAGAAGTCAATCGTTGCACCTGTTTTCCTATGCTGTGAAAGTCCTGGATCTCAGCTAGGATGGAGTATGCCATATAGGCAACTCTATACTCATGGGAATAGGTTGACATCCATGTCAGCGCAGTTATAGTTGTCATCACACTCAATAAAATACACAATGCATCCATGAATAAGACACAAAATCAAGAGAACCAGTACACAGAACGCAAGATGCTTTCCACCTATGTATGGAAATATAGCTCCTGTGTTTAAATTATGAATTCATGAATATATTGGCCACTGCAGGGCACTACCTCAGGCCCTGGGAACGGCCTAGCATCTTAGTGGCTCACAGGCTGGTGTGCTCACCTTGACCCATTCACCAATTCTGTGAAGGTCCTGTGAAGGTCCTGAGCCTCAGAGAGGATGGAAAATGCTATATACACAACTCTATAGTCATGGGAATAGGTTGTCATCCATGGCATCACAGATATACCTGTCACCATACTCAATAAAATACACAATATATCCATGAATAAGACTCCAAATTAGAAAATAACGCATACCACACCTGTATGTAAATAGATATCCTATGTTTAAAAGAGGGGGGCTTCTTATTTTGTTCAGTGCTAAGGCTCCAAATCAGGCCCTGGACCAGGCCTGATATTCTAGTCTTCAAGGATGGAAAGCTTCCCCTTCCACCCAGGGAAATGGGGTTACCCAGACTTGAGCTCAAATCCCAGAACTGACAAAAGATTCATCCTGATGTCAGAAGCCAGTCGTTGCACCTGTTTTCCTCTCGTGTGGAAGTCCTGGGTCTCAGCTAGGATGGAGAATGAATGCATAGGGAAACTTATAACCATGGGAACACGTCATCATCCATGTCAGTACAGTTATACCTGCCACCATACTCAGTAAAATACACAATACCTCCATGAATTAGACACAAATTAAGGAGAATTGCACTGAATGCAAGATGGTTCCACACATGTATGTCAATACAGATCCTATGTTTCAAGTATGAATTTATGCCTATCCTGGCCCTCCCTGGTGCTCGATGACAGGCTTACCTTCTTAGTTTCTCACAGGCCAATGTCCTCCCCTTGACCCTTTCGCCAATTGGGCCTGCTAAGCTTTGAGTTCAAATCCCAACTCTGCCAAAACATGAATGCTGGTGTGAGAAGCCCAGAGTTGCACCTGTTTTCCTGTACTGTGAAAGTTCTGGGTCTCAGCTAGGTTGCAGTATGCTATATAGGCAACTCTATACTCATTGGAATCCGTTCCCATCCATGTCAGCACAGTTATATCTGTCATCACATGCAATAAAATACAAAATGCATCCCTGATAAAGACACACAATAAAAAGAATAACTACACTGAAAACATGATGCATTCCACACATGTATGTAAATAAAGATCCTATGTATAAAATAGGTGGACATATGATTTTTGCCAGTGCTTGGGCTTCAATTCAGGCCCTGAGACCCGGCCTGATTTGTAGTCTTCAACGATGGTGAGCTTCTCCTTCCCCAACAGTGCAACAATGTTTCCCAGACCTGAGTTCAAATCCCAGATCTAGCAGTAATATGGTGTGAATTCTGAGCTAGGGTGCTTCACATATATGTATATATACACATATATACACACATATATACGTTTATATATGTATATATATACATATATACGTATATATATATGTATATATACATATATACATACATATGTATATATATACATATGTATGTATATGTATACATATATATGTATATGTATACATATATGTATATATGTATGTATACATATACATATATGTATACGTATACATATATGTATATATACATGTGTATATATACATATATGTATACGTATACATATATGTATATATACATGTGTATATATATACACATATATATGTGTATATATATATATATATATATATATATTTTTTTTTTTTTTTTTTTTAACCAGACCCGGTGCTTGAACTCAAGTTGTGGCAACTCTGTCTCAGCTCCGATCATCCTAGCCTGTGTTCTGTGGACCTACAGCCCATCCTCAGATCCTAGGACCCCAGGGCTTTCAGGACAATAAAAAAGCCACGAGGGGAAAAAGAGCGGTGGGAAGTTCCACCTGGTGCTTTTACATTCATTTTCCTTTGCACGGTGACCATGGTGGGTCTGAACCCGGAGACCTACAGAGTGAAGGTGACGTAGAGTTGGTGAAGGCCTGAAGCTGTTGAGGAAGCCCAGGCCGACCGGGCAACGGAGGCCCCGAGGTCAAATCCCGGTCAGCCCCCTTCATTGAGGGAATGGTGGGAGATCCTGAGATACTCATTTCCGGATCTAGGAAGAATCGTGAAATGTGATCAATCTCATCCTTGAATGAGTAGTTCCTGCAGGATGTGACTAGGAAATGATAGGCAAGATTCCTGGGGTATCAATTATTTTTAAGGAAGAATTGATGAAGCATGACCATAATCATCACAGTCATGAAATGGAGGCATCAGGAAAGATCCAACAATCAGTAGTCACAGGGTAGATTGGATTCGATCACAGGTTGCCATCTCTTCTATTCTATACAAATATGCATACTATCTTCAGCTTATGAATGGAAGACTATTTTGCTCTCCACCTGCCCTACTCCCGGGGCTCAATATAGGTCCTGGGAACAGCCAAGTTCTTTAGTAGCTCACATCATGGTGCCCTCACCTTGACCCTTTCTCCAATTGGGTCTGTTAGGCTCTGAGTTCAAATCCCAACACTCCCAAAAGAGGAATGCAGGTGTGAGAATCCAATCCGTCCGCCTGTTTTCCTGTCCTGTGAAAGTTCTGGGTCTCAGATATAATGGAAAAGGCTTAAGCAATTCTATAGACATGAGAATAGATTGTCATCCATGTCAGCACAGTTATATCTGCCATCATGCCCAATAAACAAAATCATACATGACTAAGACATACAATAAAAAGAATAACTACACTAAATGAATGTATGTGAATAGAGATCCTATGTTTAAAATAGGTAGGCATATGATTTTTGCCAGTGCTGGGGCTTCAATTTAGGCCCTGGGAGCAGACCTGACCTTGTAGTCTTCAAGGATGGTAAGCTTGTCTTCTCCAACAGTGCTATAGTGTTAGCTAAACCTGAGTTGGAAGCCCACCTGTGGCAAAAAATGGTGTGAATTTTGAACTAGGGTGCTTTATTAGTTTTTTAGTTTTGTTTTTGCTCACCAAGGTATTTGAACTCAGTTCATGGCAACGCTGCCTCAGCTTCGATCACTTTAGGCTGGTGGGCTGCCACAGGCCCATAGTGGATACTGTGATCCTAGGCCCTGAAGCTTTGCAAGAGTTAAAAAAAAACCCACACAGAAAAATAGCCATGGGATGATTATTTAAAATTTTCTTCCTTTGCATGGTGACCAATCTGGGTCCGAATTACATGGCTAAAAAGGGTACTTCACTTTGCATTGGCCATGGCTAGTGTGCTATCAGGGAAGCCACAGGCCCATATGTCATTGTAGGCCCTGATTTTTAATCCTGGTGCTGACACCTACCAATGCAGATACTTCCCAAGAGACTCGTTCTTATGCATGGGAATAACAATAGAATGTGAGCAAACTCATGATTGAATGAGAAGTTTCTGCGGGCATCGGTCTAGTATAAAATTAGACGCAATGATCCCAGGATGCTGATTGATCTTAATGAATGGTTTATTAAGCATGAAAACAATATTATTCCTTCAATGGCGGCATAATAAATTCCTAAGAGTTGGTAGGAATGTAGTTTATGTCATTGAATCCTAGGTAGATGTCTCTGAAATTCTATACAAATATGTATTTATTGATATACTACCACCTGCCTATCCATGTATGGCTATTTTGTCCTCCCATGTGGCTCAATCTCAGGGTCTGGGAACTGCCTGGCAGCTTTTTGGCTAGAGGATGCCGTGTTGACACACTCATTCATGAATTGGGTCTGCTAGGCCCTGAGTTCAGATCCCAGCACTGCAAACAATTGGATCGTGGAATAAGAAACCAAGTGTGAAACCTGTTTTCCTTTTCTCTGGGTGTCAGACATTATGGAGAACACGTCTACCAATTTAGATACTATGTGATGGGATGTCATCAATATAATAAATGGAATGTATATCATATGTCATCACAGTCAATAAATGGTAAATAAATGAATAAAACAAAAATACAGTTAATAAACAGGATATAGACTGAACATCTATAGGTAAGTACAAATCCTATCTTTATAATGTATATAAACAGTATGTTTTCCAGGGCTGGGATTGAATTCAGGCCTAGGGACCAGGCCCGACTTTCTTGTCCTCAAGCATGTTGAGCTTCCCCTTCATCCACAGTGCTGCAGTTATCCAGACCCTGAGTTCAAATCCAAAGCCTGGTGGGAAAAACGGCGAGAATTGAAAGCAGGGAGCTAAATTGTGTGTGTGTGTGTGTGTGTGTGTGTGTGTTGCAAAGCAAGGTCTTGAACTCAGGTCGTGGCAACTCTGCCTCAGCTTCCATCACCCTAGGCTGGGTGCAGCCACTGGAGCCACAGCCGATCCTGGGATTCTAGATCTCCAGGCCTTGTGTGGGGAAAAAATGTGCACAGAAAAAAAGTGGTGGGAAGAAAAAAATAGGGCTAGGAAGGTGGCTCAGTGGTAGAGCACTTGCCTTGCATGCTTGAGGCCCTGGGATTGATTCCTCAGCACCACATAAGCAAAAATAAAAAAGCCGGAAGTGGTGTTGTGGCTCAAGTGGTAGAGCGCTAGCCTTGAGCTGAAGAGCTGAGGGACAAGGCCCAGGCCCAGAGTTCAAGCCCACAATTAGACCCCTCCCCACAAAAAAAGGTGGTAGAGCCATGTGCCCGTGGCTCACACCTGTCATCCTAGCTACTCAGGAGACTGAGATCTGAGTATCTTGGTTCAAAGCTAGCCTGGACAGGAAAGTCAGTGAGACACTTATCTCCAAGAAATCACTAGAAAAATGGAAGTGGTGATGTGACTCAAGCGGTAGAGTGCTTGCCTTCAGCTGAAGAGCACAGGAACGTGACAGGATTGCGTTTTTACATTTTCTTCCTTTGCACCGTGACCATCTGTTACTGAATGACATGGCTCCAAAGGGTACTTCACCTTGCATTGCTGAAGGATGGCAGGGTATTGGGGAAGCCATAGTCTCGCACGGCAACGCAGGCCTAGAGTTTGAATACCAGTAATGCCACTTCCAGATGGCGGGAGATCCTAAGAGACTCGTTCCCATCCATAGGAATAATGATGCAATGTTTTCAATGTCACGGTTGAATGAGCTGATCCTGAATGCTACTCATATAAAATTAGACTTCATGATTTCAGTAGGCTGATTCCATTCAATGTGAAGCGTTAAAAGAATACTATTTCTTACAGATATGCAATAATTCCAGGACACTGATTTACTTAATAGTTTATTAAGGATGAAAACAATAACATTAATTATATGGAGGCGTAATAAATACTAAAGAACTGGTGGGAATGTAGTCTATGTAACTGAATAATGTGTAGACATCTCTGGTACTCTATAAAGATATATATTTATTAGCATACTACAATCTGCGTGTCACTCTGTTCTTATTTTGTCAACACCTGGGGCTCGATCTCAGGTCCTAGGAACTGCCTGTCAGGTCAATTTGCCCCAGGATGGCATGCTGACAGTCATCCATTAATGAATTGGGCCTTGTAGGCCATGAGTTCAGATTCCAGGATTCCCAAAAAATGAATCGTGGAATAAGAAGGTGATGGTGACACAAGTTTTCCTTTTTTGTGAAAGTCCTGGGTGTCAGGTATGAAGTGGAACACATATGCAGACCTATATCTATGGAATCAATGTAATCAATGTTCTGTGTGCCATAATAGTAAATAAAATGAATGGCCAATACATGAATAAAACAAAAAATAAAATGAATACACTGAACGCTATATGGAGTCAACCTATGTATGTAAATATAAATCATATATTTAAAATGTACATTAATAGGATGTTTTCTAGTGCTAGGGATCGATTTCAGGCCTAAGAAATAGACTTGAATTTCACAACTTCAAGGAGGTGAGCCTCCCCTTCTCACACAGTGCAATAGAGTTACCCAGACCATGAGTTCCAATCCCAGTCCTGACAGAAAAAATGGCAGCTCTATACTATGTGATGCCCCATTCTTAAGTATTTCATTCTGCCTCCATTTAATGAATGTGATTGTTTAAATGCTTCATAAACTATTAATTAAAATCAATCAGATTCATAGAATATAATTGTGTACAATTTTATACTAGAATCATTGAAGAACTGCCCATTCAATCATGACATACATCACATGCCATTGGTATTCATATGGATAGGATTGAGTTTCTTAGGATCTCTAGCCATTTGGACGTGGCAGGACCATGATTCCAATTGTGGGTTCCAGCTCCCACCACTTCAACCCGAGGATAGGGAACTCACTGGTCTGTGCCAGAACATCAGCAAGGCCAATGATTAGGTAGGCACCAATGGCTCTCAGCAGTCTTGCTTGACACTTTCAAGGCTGTGATAGGAGGATCATGGTCAAAGTCACCCTAGGCAGGAAACTCCTTGAGACCCTGTCCAACTTCAGTGCCAAAAAAGCCAGAAGTATAGCCATGTGGCTTCACTGGTTGAGGCTAGCCTTGAGCAAAAGCAGCTCAAGGACTGTGCCCAGATCCTGAGTTCAAGGTCCAGGACTAGCAACAAACAGACATACACAACAATCTGTGCAGCCATCCAGGTAAAGCAGTGCACTCTCTTGTCCCCAACTGGATTGGACTGAGTTTCCTGGGAAAGGGGCTGCTGTCATCTTGACTCTGCCCATTCTGCCTGCATCACAGGATTCCTGCCACACCCCCATTCTTTCATGGTTCTTTCTGACCAATGGGAAATAAGAATGGTGCCCACGCCCACATTCCATGCTGCCTGGTAACACCTGGATTCCCTCAGTTGGTTGACACCAATACCAGCAGTTGAGGAAGGTAGAGGTGGCTCAGTGGTGAGCAAGAGACTTGAGGAGACTTTGGACTAAAGTAGGAAATTGATGTCCTAGTCCGTGAGTCGGAGAATAGAGGATTTCCCAGAGCCTGGGAATGTGGACAGCCCATCTTTCCCAGTTCACAGATATCTGAAATAACAAGACTCCATGATAGAGCTGCAGGCAAGAAACTGCCACAAGAACACTGGCAGAAGAATCCTCCAGACAGACCTGCAACATTCAAGAAAACAAAGAACACAAAAAAGTGAAGGATCCCCAAGACAAACGCCACTGGGGAGCGTGATTCAAAGCAGAGTCCGGCCAAAGGTGATGTGCTGACCATGGGCCTCCCCTGCCTATGGACACAGTCACAGCCACCAGCGTCCAGAGTGTCGATGGTCCCGATACCAGCAAGGATCCACACAGGTGTTATTGACACGAGGTTCCTGCCCTGGATCTCAGCAAAAGAAGTAAAGAGGCGCTCTGTGCCAAGATCCAATCACTGAAGAAGGAAAGGCCAGACCTTCAGAATCAACAGGAGAAAGAGAGGGAGAAGATAGCCCAGCTGTACGCAGCACTGAAAATGGAGCTAGAGATCCACAAGGCACCCATACAGAGGTCGGTTTGGCAGAAAGTTATTTACAGTATGCAATCTCCCACTTGCAGCATGTGACCAATGACAGAGAAGAAAGCACGAAGTTCTCACCAGCTGCCTGCAGGCTGGTGGAGCTGGAGATGGCAGCGTCTGTGGTCACTGCTCACAGAATGAGACCGAAATGTTCTTCAAACAGCTGAATGATGTGACCCTTCAGCTCGAGGAAAATATTAGAAGCTTCAATGATCTGGAACAAGTGAACACCGAGTTGCAGGAGAAGCTGGAAGTGCTCTGGACACAGTGGAGCAACATGAAGAAGAGAATCTGCAAGTTCCAACAAGCGCTGGTGGGGCATGAGTTACTAAAGACACTACTGGACAACCTGAACTGGATGGTGACTGCAGCAAATCTAGAGAGAGACACCTTCATGGAAGACCTGAGCATTGAGAAGTCCGTGCAGCAGGAGGAGGCCCAGTGGCAGATCCAGTGGATGAACCAACTGACAGAGGAGAAGGATCGAGGAGCAAGGCAGGAGTTTGACCTAGAGGAGGAGCTGCAGGAACTGAGAAGGAAGCAGGCAGAACCACGGCCCCCTGCGGGACCATATCCAGCCAAGCGGCAGGTGCAGGCCCAGGCTTACTGCACGCAGATGGAGTTGAAAAGCCTGGAGGAACAACTTCACATCCAGGTCCAGGAAAACCAGAGGCTCTGTTTCCAGAATGGAGCAGCAGAAGCAACTGTGGAGACCGGAGGAAAAGGCCAAGGATCAGCAAGAGATCCCTGAGACCCCACGATGCACATGTGTGTGCAGTGGACAGATGGAGGAGCAGCTGGCCCTGCTGCGGGATGCTCTTCACAGGGTGAGCAGTGAGAAGGAGAAGCTCGCCAGCATCCTGGACTCAGAGCAGCAGGTGAAGAAACACCTGCTGGAACAGCTGGACCACACAGAGGAGAAGATATAGGAATGGAAAGAGATGGCTGAGAGAGAGCCAAGCGGCTCAGGAGCAGCACGAGCCGTCCCTGGCCCAACTGCAGGAGCTCAGAGCCACCTGTGAGCCACACATCACCTCCAATGAGCAGCTGAGCTCCGAGAAGGAGGCACTGCAGCAGCACCTAGAGAGGCAGACCCAGCTGCTGTAGCAGCTGAAGCAAATGCAGGGCCCCACCAACTGGCAGGACCACATGGTGCCCCCAAAGTGGCAGGACACCCTCAAATGCCTGGAAGTGATCAGACCACAGGAGGAGTGCCTGTAGTCCCAGCTGAGCTTCCTGGCTTTCCCTGGGGAAGGTGAAGATGAGAGCCCTGGAAAAGCAAAAGATGAGGAGGCAACTCTTCCCAACGTGACCATCGCAGAGGATGGAGACGTCCCCCAAACCTAGAGGGATGTGGATCTGTGAGCGCTCTCGGTGGCTGAAATCCACAGGGGGAAACTCTTGTACCAAGAGTGGTAGACCTACTGTGGGTGCCCAGCCCATCTGGCAGCTCAGTGTCAGAGAAAGCTGGAGCCACAGGCTGGCACCACAGCCTGCATGGGGATGGGAATTCGGACACGTGGGCGCCAGAGAAGAAAATCTGCTTCATCCACGACCTGCATGATGAGGTGGACTTCCAGAGTCCAGTGGATGAGCTCCACCATCGATGCAGCCAGCTGTTGGCACACATCAGCACCATTGAGGACTCCCTTGTGGCGTTTAAACACCAGATGTTTGTCCTGGATGAGCTGTGTCAGGAGAAACCTGAGTACATGTGTTGGCTGTCCCAGGAGAAGGTGGAGAAGAGGAGAGAGCTGTAGGAGCCGCTGTGGTCCCTCTCAGAGGAAGGCATGGACAGCAGGCACCAGATACCAGCACAGGCTGAGTCCCCCGCCACCATCGCCACTTCAGACGCCTCAGGCTCCAGGGTGGTCAAATGAGTGAGGAACAGAAAGATTTTATGAATTGCCACTTCAACACAGTGTGGAAACTTCCAGAGGAGAGGTCGGGGTTCCCTACCCCGTAGAGGACTCCCCCTTGGAGCACATCCTGCCACAGAAGCACCACATCCAGATCGCCCACAGTTTGAGGGCTCAGGTGAAGAGCACTCCCTCCCTTTCTTCTGTAGACAGATGTGGATGATGACCCTCTATGTGACATACTGACTCTCAAAAGCCTCAGCAGCCACCACAAGTAGGTGGTCAGGTGCCCTTCTCTCAGGCCTCTATCTGACAGGTGATGGGTAGGGTAAACTGCGGGTCGGGTAGGGCAGAGGCTGCCAGGAGGCGGTCCATATTCAAGTACCATCTAATGGACAATTGGTGGCCAGGGAAGAAGCCCATGTTATGCTTATCACAAAGAATGAATTGTTTTCAAAGGGAAAACATGCCTCCAACAAAGATTTGTTCTTCCAGTCCTGGGGCTTGAACTCAGGGCTTGGCCACTTTCCCTGAGTTCTTTTTCTCATGGCTAGCACTCTACCCTTGAACCACAATGCCACTTCTTGTTTTCTGATGGTTCATCGAGGATAAGAGTCTCACATACTTTCCTGCCTAGAATGGTTTTGAACTGTGATCCTCCAGATCTCAGCTTCCAGAGTAGCTAGGATGACAGACATGAACCATCAGTGCCCAGCATGTGATACCTTTTGAAGGCTTCTTGGCAAGTCTGTAAAAGGAGCTCCAAAGGGCCTGGATAGACCTTGACTCAATCAAGGAGCTGGGATGGGGGAAGGCTGATGTTCTAGCCATTCTGTTCCCCAAAATTAAAGATGTCACCTGGTGTTGGATGCATGAAACACCTAGATCAAACGCCACCAGGCTTAGTGGAGAAAGGTAGAGAATATCCAAAGATTGCAGTGTAGAAATCTGATTTTGCATGCATGTGGTGTGTGTAGTGTGTGTGTGTGTGTGTGTGTGTGTGTGTGTGTGTGTGTGTGTGTGAACTCAGGGCCTCGGCTCTATCCTGAGTTTTCTTGCTCAAGGCTAGTGCTCTGCCACTTGAGCCACAGCCCCAATTGCTTTCGGATGGTTAATTGTAAGTAAGAATCTCAAGGATTTTCCTGTCCAGGGTGGCTTTGAAGCATAATGGTGGCCTCAGGGAAGCAAGAGTAAACACAACTTGCAGGTATAATCCCTATGGTGGGAGACTCCTGCGCCCTTGTGGCTGGATGTGGGACATGTGGCCTCATGCCATTGTCGGGGACTATTGTCCTGTAGAGTTCAATTGGGGGAAGTGACCAGGGCCACGCTGACTTTTGCCCACCCTGAATGCTGTTTCCAGAGCAGATCTGTTCCACCCTAGGCCAAGAGAGCTCTAGGAGGCCCAGCTCCCAGGGGCACAAGGAAGGGAGAGGTCAGCTTCAGGCCCAGCTAAGAGCCTTTGCCCACGAACACCCCAACTTGCCCTTCCTGATCCCCGTAATGCCTGTCAAAGAACAACCTCCCCAAAAAATTGGAGCTGTGGCTCAAAGTGGTAGAGCTCTAAGAGTGAACCAAAGAGCTCAGAGACAGGGCCCCCAAGCTTTGAGTTCAAGACCCCCAGTTGACCCTCCCCCATAAAACATAGGTTAGCTAAATGTGAGCTAGTAGGATTTGTGAAGTGTTTCTGAAGAACGGTGATACAGAAGAAAGCACCCTAATTCTAATTACAGCTGAACTTGTGACATACAGCTATGTGCTGAGTCCTTCACAGGGTGCTGTTTTCTGGGTCCTTCCCACATGAGGGTTTTGTGCTGAGTCCTCAAAAAGCATTTTGTGTACTGAGTCATCCCAAAGGGTGCTATGTTCTGAGTCCTTGAGAACAGTGGGCCGTGCTGGGTTTTCCAAAGTGTGCTGTGTGCTGAGTCCATTACACAATGTACTTTATGCTGAGTCCGTCAAAAGGTGCAGTGTGCCAATTCATCCCAAAAGGTGCTATGTGCTGAGCCCTTGAAAAGGGAGGGACAGGTGAATTTTTCAATGGTTTCTGTGGGCTGAGTCTTTTACACAGGGTACTTTTGCTGAGTCCTTCAAAAGAGGCTGTGTGCTGAATCATTCCAATGGTTGCAATGTCCTGCATCCTTGAGAAGAGTGGGACAAGGTGAGTTTTTCGAGTGCTGTATGCCGAGTCTTTTACACACGTTGCTCTGTACTGTCCTTCAAATGGTGCTGTGTGCTGAGTCCTTTCACAGGGTGGTATGTGTGAGTCCTTCAAAACTGTGTTATGTGCTGAGTTTTTCAAAGGGTGCTGTGCACTGAATGTTTTACACAAGGTGCTACATACTCAGCCCTTCAAAGAGTGGTGTGTGTGTGGAGTCTTCACACAGGGTGCTATGTGCTGAGTTCTGGAAAAGAGTGTTATGTGCTGGGCTTTTCAAAGCCTGCCATGCACTGTGTCCTATACACTGTGTGCTATGGACTTCCTCCTTCAAAGGGTGCTGTGTGCTGAGTCATCCCAAAGGTTACTATATGCTAAGTCTTTCAAAGGGTGCACTGTGCTGAGTCTTTTACGGAGGGTGCTTTGTGCTGGTTTCTGAAGTGTGCTGTGTGCTGAGTCATCCCAAAGGGTGCTATGTTCTGAGGTAGTTATCCCCAACAATATCTCTCTCTCTCTCTCTCTCTCTCTCTCTCTCTCTCTCTCTCTGTCTCTCTCTCTCTCTCTCTCTTTCTCTCTCTCTCTCACACACACAGCGGTCACTGTGCACCTGCTTGATGTGTGGAGTAGAGAAGAATGGAGGAGAGTCTCTCCAGAGGTGGGGCTGAGGGGAGATTCGATCTCCCGAGCAATTGCTAGGGTTGGCAGGGAGTGCTGAGCTGAAGTGAGGTTGAAATTTCCATGGTCTGGAAGCATTAGGGCCCAGTCAGAGCTGCTCTTGTAGTCAAGGGTGGGGGCTGGGCTGAGGTGAGGAGGGGGTGGGGCCCAGGGGAGGAGGAGGCATGGACCAGGGGGCTCACTGTGGTGGCAGCAGTGGCCAGGGTCTCTCAGTGGTAGGCACGCATGCATGGAGGGGGCTAGGCTGCCCACAAGAGGACTGGAGGCAGAGACAGGGAGAGAGAGAGCGAGAGAGACAGAGAGACAGAGAGACAGAGAGAGAGAGAGAGAGCAGAGAGGAGCGAGCACATGCACAAGAGGAAGCGGCTTCAGTGGCTGTCTGAGGTCTCAATTGAAGTGAAGGTCCTGGCCAGGAGCCCAGAGCATATGGAGCTGGCACAGCAGACACATCACCTCAAGTTTGGAATTCTTTAAGTTTGATTGGGACAACTGAAATGCCAGCTTTTCCAGGGTTTTTTCTTTAAGCTGGCAATTACTACTAATGACTGGGATTATAGGTCAAATTAGATGGAGGATTTCAGCTGCCAAACTATGATGTTCAAAGCAGCACATGCAGAGTTCCCAAGCCAGATCGTCTCTTGTCATGAATATCGTACCATGACTGCCTTCCTCCAGCAGAGGCTGATCCTCCTCTGGTTCTCTCTAGTGTGACCACCACAGTGAAGGACAACATGGGAAACAGAGACGGTGACCTCGCATCCCAAGCCTGGCAGCTGTGAGCAGAGATGATTCCCAGCACCTGCACAGGGATCTGAGAGATCCAGAGACCCCAGATGCCTCAAGGATCCTTTCTCTGCAACATGAAACTTGGGGGCCGTATGTGGTGGACCATCCTGTCTGGCCCCAGGGGGAGAAGAGGAGGCCCCTTCAGCCAGGTGTTCACCTCATGGCAACCTCATTCACACCTGAGGGCGGAACTGAGTGGCAAAGTGTGGGTCAGCTGCTGGACAAAGATCTTTGAGAAGAGAGGCATCCAAGAGGCCCCAGAATCCAGCGAGTACATCGTGGCTCACATCCTCAGAGCCAAAACAGTTAAGTGCGGATTGTACCAGGAGGGCAGGACGAGGGACGTGGGAGAACTGTGGTAGAACTACATAGGCTTTGACACCTCCCCCACCAATCCTTCCACTCCCAGGATACTTACCTGAGTTGGATGGGAGTTTTCTATAATATTGTCATAGAGAGATGCTCATTTATTTGTCCAACAAACCGTTACAGTGTGTGTGCCAGGTCCAGGCAATCATAGACGATGAAAGGTTCCAGTGCTGGTTCCACAGCACATGGAGAAATCTTGATTTGAGCTGGATGCCGGTGCTTCACACCTGACATCCTAGCTATTTAGGAGGCTGAGATAGGAGGACTGAGGCTTAATTCCCAGGCAGAAAAGCCTGTAAGACTCTTTTTTTGGGGGGGGGGGGGTGGGGTCTGGTCGTGGGGCCTGAACTCTGGGCCTGGGCACTGTCCCTCAGCTCTTCAGCTCAAGGCTAGTGCTCTACCACTTGAGCCACAGCGCCACTTCCGGCTTGTTTCTTTTTTCTTATGTGGTGCTGAGGAATCGAACCCAGGGCCTTGAGCATGCAAGGCAAGTGCTCTACCACTGAGCCACCTTCCCAGCCCGCCTGTAAGACTCTTATCTCCAACAAACAACCAAAAAGAAAATGCCAGAAATGGATGAGTGGCTCAAACTGTAGACTGTTGGCCTTGAGTAAAAAGGCTCAGAGACAGCACCCAGGATCTGAGTTCAGGCCCAGAAGTGACACAAAGAAAGGAAAGAGAAAGAGAGGAGGGAAGGATGGAGGGAGAAAAGGAGGAAAGGAAGGAAGAAGGGAGCATGCAAGCCTTGGTTGAAATCCCTGGATCAAGGGAGCCAACCATTCACAATCTCTGTGGGGACAGTTTCAGAGCCTAAAGCCAGTATGTAGGACAAAGCCATTGACCCCTCAGCAACTTCATGACATCCAGGAGTTGTGTGTTCGCCGACTGCAGAGGGAAACAGCCTCGGGTAGACCTTAGGGCTCAGGATGCGTCACCAAATTTCAGTCTCCGCAGGCCCTCTGAGTTTATTTTCTGGTCAGATAAGAAGAAAGTGTCCAAGGAATAGGGAGGTATAGGCTGAGGGAGTGTCAAGAGGAGGGGGGCAATGGATAAACAGGAAGATGAAGAGGGAGGACCATCCCAGGTCAGGTGTGTCAGGCCATTGGAGCCATGACCTCACCTGACAACCTAGACCATCAGTGATAGAGCCTTCGACCGAGCCACATGGCTGTTAAAAATCCTGGCACTTTGGTTTCACTATTGACAAGCTGGCTGTCATCCGATGCAGGATGCCTGTGCGGTACATCCTTGGGGACTGGGATTATTGCTGGCTCTATCTGAAGATGACACCCCCGGTGTTCATTCCTTGACCAGAGACAGACGTGAGTGTGCCACTGGCACAGGACAGCCAGAGAATGAGGGCTGGAGTTAGACCCGTGTTGCCCCAAGACTTCCTCTAGGGAACTCTAGGGCCCTGTGACTGCCATTCTCAGAGGCAGAGTTGGGTCACTTTGCTGGCTCAGCCTTTAGTCCAGATGGCAGATCTGGGATTCAGAGAGGGCTGATTGTAAGTGGGGCAGAGCTGGGTAGAGGCTGGTGGAAAAAACAGAGGCACTGACTCTGAGCAGGGTTGTTTTATTGAGGATACTCACAACCCAGGAACATTCCTGGAATGGATCGGCCCTTTTCTCCCTCCTTAGAGAGAGGGACCGAGAGCCCTCCAGTCTGCATCCCTTGGCCAAGAAATCCTTTCGTTCCCATATCTTGTGGTTGGATAACTAGACCTCACCTGCCTGCTCAGTGTCGATGCAGGACAGTGAGATCTTGAGTCCTTGATGAGGTCACGGGATCCTCAGTATGAGATTGTACTTGACCATCCTGACTTGGTGCATGGTCAGTCCAATCTAAGACTGCTGTGATCTAGGACATAGATTCCAGACAATCAGAGCAGGATGGGATCTATTCTGTGAGTCTTGAGTATTATTTGTGAGCTTTGAGCTCCTGTGTGCACACCTGCTTCCCTTTCTTGGGTGGGTCTATGCTAGAAAAAGCTTAAAATTAAGGCCTGGGTCTCATCTGTTGTTTTATGCTCAAAGCTAGCACTCTGCCATTTGAGCCACAGCTCCACTTGCAAGGTTTTTGGGTATTTAATTGGACGTAAGAGTGCTCATGGACTTTGCTGCCAAGGGTGGCATCCAACTGCAGGCAACAGATCTCAACCTCCTGAGGGGATAGTATGACAGGAATGGAAAAGCATCTTTGGCCAGGTGCCAGTGGCTAATGGCTGTCATCCTAAGGACTCAGGAGCTGAGATCTGAAGATCACGGTTCAAAGCAAGCTTGGGCAGGAAAGACCCTCAGACTCTTCTCTCCAACAAAGCACCAGAAAACCAGAAGTGGTGTTGTGGCTCAAGTAGTAGAGTGCTGGCCTTGAGCTGAGGAGCTCCAGAAGAGCACCCAGGCCCAAAGTTCAAGCACCACAACCAACAAAAAGAAAGTACAATATCTTTGCCTGCAAAGGACTGTGGAGGTGTGGGGGGGGGGGGGGGGTTGGGATGGTAGGCATTAGTGCCATGCTCAGTCATTGGTTTAGATGGATTGTCCCAAACTCTTAGTCCACGGCAGCTGATTCTTGAACCCAGGTGAAGCTCTTGGTTGGACGTCAACCATCGGACCTCAGTCTCCTCACAGGAGAGTTGTGAGAAAAATAAGGAACTTATACAGAGGGATCTCCTGAGCAGGGCCAGCCACAAATGGCGCGGCTGTCAGATACGGATGTGAGCAATTCTGTGAGCATATGACAGGAAGTTACTCGGAAAGGGCTCAGATGGGGCATGTTATTAATCGTGCAACACGTGTGGGATTATGAAACTAAACATGGCTGTCTTTCATTATTACTCTATCCCCATGAGGAAGGGGATCCTTCACTGTAATCAGTTGTGCAGCTGGAGAAAACGTGGCATGGAGAAGCTGGGTGAACTACTCATGACTCCCAGCTGACAGGAAGCTCAGCCTGACTTCTCTGCCATGCTCCTTAGGACAGTGGGTATTATTCAGTCCACTTCTTGTGGTGGGAAGTCCACTTCTTGTCATTCGTGGGGCTTGAATTCTGGGCCTGGATGCTGTCCCCAACCTCCTCAGGTCAAGGCTAGCGCTCTACCTCATGAGACACAATGTCTTTTCCATTTTTCTTGTGGTTCTTTGAGGATAAGAGTCTCACAGATGTTTCTGCCCTGGACACCCATGAACCATGATCTTCACATCTCAGCCTCCTGTGTAGTTAGGATTATAGGCCTGAGTCACCAGCAACTGGCTTAAGTGTAATTCTGGCCCTCTCTCCCTCTCCCTCTCCGTCTCTGTCTCTGTCTCTCTCTGTCTCTGTCTGTCTGTCTGTCTGTCTGTCTCTCTCTCTCTCTCTCTCTCTCTATTTCTCTCTCTCTCTCTCTCCCTCCCTCTCTTTCTCTCTCTCTGGAACTGGAACTGTTTGAATGGGTGCTGGAAGAGGTGGCCCAGCATCCCCATGTGGCTGGAACCCAAGGTGGCCCTCTCATTCTGGATGTGGGCTGTGGATCAGGAGCTGTGTCACTAAAGAGTCTTTGGAAAAGGCTAGTCTGAGTTGGCCTTAGGGTGTGTGTGTGTGTGTGTGTGTGTGTGTGTGTGTGTGTGTGTGTGTGTGTGTGTTGTGTGTAAGTGTCGGGGATACCTACCCTCCTCTCTGCGGTGCCTCATCCTCCCAGCAGGAAGTGCATCCAGTATCCTGACCCCAAGGAAGGTGGATGGGGGAGGGTACTTAAGGTCACATCCATGGGGATGATCCGAATTCTGTCCTACGAATGCAGGCTGGACAGATAAAGGAGAGAAGGAAAGGTTTAGGGGAACATCAAGGGAAGCCCCTTAACATTGGCTAAAAATACCAGCCAGATCAAAGACTGAATTCATCTTTCTTGGTAGTCAGATAAAATGTGTACACTGTTCATTTATTTTATTATGATTGTGTGAGTCCTAGGGCTTGGATTCAGGGCCTGGGTGTTATCCCTGAGCTTCTTTCGTTCAAGGCTGAGGCTCTACCCCTTGAGCCACAGCACCACATCTGGCTTTTTTGTGTGTGGGTTGGGGGCGGGACAGGTGGTATATGGGAGATAATAATCTCATGGACTTTCCCGCCCGGGCTGGCTCTGAGTCATGACCATCAGACCTCAGACTCCCGAATAGCCAGGATGATGAGTGGGAGCCTAGAGCTCCTGACCTCCACCATACATGGGACCACAGGAGCAAGGGAAAGGACACTGTGTATGCAACTTTGTAGTTGGCCCCCATTTGCAGACTGAGCCCTGAGCACTGGTGAGGAAAGCAGGGATCTGAGCCCTGGGACTCCTGGGATAGCGACTGCTACAAGCAGCAGCCAGCTAGCTGGCTGTGGATTTGTGAGCCCACAAGACTTTCATTAGCCCAACTCAACACCCACTGGAGGTGTGCCTGACAGATTCACACTCTTGTGATACCCGTTTGAGCGGCTGTTACCTGCCATGCCAGTTGCAACTTCTGGCCCTCCTTGCCCCAAACCCGTGGTCTGAGAAGTTGATTTACTGCTCAGATCCACACTGCACCCATGACAGATGCCATTCTGATGACCCAGCCGATGACCTCTGTTCCCCAAGGCTGGAAAATTCTCTGATAATGTGGCCTGCTCTGTAGCAAAGTCTCCCAAATGGGCTGCTCTCAAGACTTGTAGGACACCTAGACATTGGGAGAAACTCAGGGGCTCACTGAGTTTCCACTGAGTGGGTTCCAAGCAGGCCAGGGGAGTTGGTCATGGGACTGGAACTCTGGGCCTGGGTATTGTCCCCTCAGCTCTTCAGCTTATCGCTTGAGCCACAGTGCCTCTTCCAGTTTGCTGGTGCTTCCTTGGAGATCAAAGTCTCACAGACTTTCCTGCTGGGGCTGGCTTTCAACCAAGCTCCTCAGATTTCAGCCTCCTGAGGAGCTAGGGGGACAGACGTGAGTCACCGGCGCCCAGCTGATCTGGCCATTCACCACAGTGAACTAGGAGCTCCTGACAGTTTTCTTTTCTTTTTTTTTTTTCTATGTCATTACTGGCCTTGAACTCAGGGTCTGGTTCCAGTCACTTAAGATTTTCCCTCAAGGTTGGCACTCTACCACTTGAGCAACAGTTCCATTTCTGGCTTTTGGTAGTTCACTGGCAAGAAAAGTCTCACTAACATACCTTTCCTGAGCTGGCTTTGGTCCATGATCTCTGATCCCAGTCTCCTGAGTAGCTAAAGGGAGGGAGCTAGTGGTGGCATTGGGGTAGAAACTTTTCTTTTCTTTTCTTTTTTGGAGGGGGGGCTCTGGTCCTGGGGCCTGATCTCTGGGCCTGGGCACTGTCCCTCAGCATTTCAGCTCAAGGCTAGCACTCTAACACTTGAGCCACATCGACACTTCTGGCTTTTTCCTTTTTGCTTTTGTGGTGCTGAAGAATCGAACCCAGAGCCTCATGGATGCAAGGCAAGTGCTCTACTACTGAGCCACCTTCCCAGCCCAGAAGCTTTACTTAAGCAAGGGTTCTTCCCTGCATTTGCCCTGACTCCTCAATGTAAAGGAGGCCCAAGGGTAAGGAGCTGTGAAAAATAGACTTCCAGCCACAGGAAATGGCTGGGGTCCATGGTGAAAAGCCAAGCTAATCTTCCCCCTGGGCCCCATTCTGGGACTCCACCTTCTTCCAAACCTGTGACTCAAGTACAAACCTTGACCCAGCCTTGAATGCCCTGCCAGTCTTTTCTGAAGCCACAAAACCTTCATTCCACCCACACCACCTGCTCTATACCACACCTCAGGACTTTTGCCTATTCTGTACCTTCTGCCTGAGGCTCTCTGTCCTGTTCCACACCTTAGAACTCCTGTGGAATTTTGGCACTGATTATATCACCTCCTGGAGCAAGTCTTTCCTTCCTTTCTCTCTCTAGAGGTGGAACTTTTGCAGGCTTACTGGCAAATGCTCTATCTTGGTGTGTGTGTGTGTGTGTGTGTGTGTGTGTGTGTGTGTTTGTGTATGTGTGTGGGGGGGTTTTCCAGTCCTAGGGTTTGAATTCATTCCGTGGACACTATCTCTGAGCTTTTCTGCTCAAGGGTAGCAGTCTACTACTTGAAACATAGCTCTACTTCTGGGTGTTTAATTGGAGAAAAGTTTTTCATATAGAATTTCCTACTTGTAATTATGATCCTCAGATCTCAGCCTCCTGAGTAGCTGAGATTACAGGGGTGAGCCACAAGTAGCTGCCCTCTATCTCTTACCTATAACCTCAGCCCTCTTGAGTCCCAGAAGAATATGTCTCACCAGGCTCACTTTTTTTTTTGCCAGTCTTGGGGCTTGAACTTAGGGTCTGGGCATGTTCCTTAGATTTTTTTCCTGAGGGCTAGCCATGATGCCACTTTTGCCTTTTTCTGTTTCTGTATTACTGAGGAATTGAACTCAGTGCTTCGTGCATGCTAGCTAAGCACTCTACCACTAAGCCACATTCGCAGCCCAAGGCTGACTTTTAACAGGAGTTATGAGGGTGAGATTTATTGGCTTATCCCTTCAGGCATAGAAATTGCTGACTATTTCATATCTTTGCCGAGATTTGGAACCAGTCTTTGACTCGGCAATGAGGAATGATGAATGAGTGAGAGCCACCAGGCCCTAGAGGTCTAGGGATAGAGAATATGGATCCAGAACCTTCCACCACTCCCACAGCCTAGGGACTCTGAGGGCTTGTCCCAGCTTGCTCAAGATGGGTGGGCTGAGCATGGGCAACCTGCTGAATGCCCATCATCCAGACAACATCCTTTCATACACAGAGACATGAAGTTACTGCTGCCTTTTTTATTCGGGGTGGGGGGGGGGGTGGGGAGGCAAGTCTGGGGTTGAACTGTGAGCCTATGCTCTGTCTCTGAGCTCCTTTTGCTCAAGGGTAACACTCTGCAACTTGAGACACATTCCCACTCATTTTTTTTCCTGTGATCTGTTAGAAATAAGAGTGTCACCGATTTTCCTGCCCTGGCTGAATTCAAATTGGCATTCTCTACATTCTCAGCCTCCTGAGGAGCTAGGATTACAGGCAGGAGCTGCTGACACCTGGTTTTCTTTTCTTCTTGTTGTTATTTTTTTAATAGTGACAATCTAAAATATTCATGGTGTCATTCTAATTGTTTGCATTCGAAGTAACTACCCAGGCTTGGAGTTCGAATGCTAGGACTGCTACCTAAAAATGGAGGGAGATCCTGACAAACTCATTCCTACTCGTGTGAATGCTAATGGAATGCTATAAAATAATAATTAAATTTCCAGTTAATTCATGATTCTATTTTAGAATGCCACACAAATATTATTGGATTTATTTTCCATTTTAGCACCATGGTATGATTCCTCTAATGGAAGGAGATTAACTAATTTTTAATTAATGCTTTTATATGTATTCAACCATGATACTTCATTAAATGGTGCCATAATGTAATAACAAATAATTGGTAATAATATACATATATATAAATTAATATCCTCAAATTCCTTCTCATATATATATATATATATATATATATATATATATATATATATATATATATATATGAGAAGGAATATATATGTGTGTGTGTGTGTGTGTGTGTGCGTATATATATATATATGTATATACACATACACATATACATATCTATCAATGTATATATTGGTCGCTACTGTGGCTTGATCAAAGGTCCTCATAATTTCCTGGCAGCTCAGTTTGCTGGAGGCTGGTGTGTTAAGACTGTGACTCCATGTATGGATTGGGCATAGCAGGCAGGGAGTTGAAATCCCAGCATGGCCAAAAATTTATTCATGGAGTAAGAAGCCAATTTTGACACATTTTTTTTTTCCTTCTCTGAGAAAGTCCTAAGTCTCAGTATGATGTATAATCCGTATGCAAATATATTCTAGGTGATATGATGTAATAATGAAGTGTTATATGTGTAATAATACCAAATAATAAGGGTAATAAAGGTCATATGCAGTAAACCCATGTATGTAAATAGATACAATATATGAATATTATTTTTTCCAAGTGCTGAGACTTGAGTCCATGCCCTGGGAACTGGTCTGAATTTCTTGTCTTCAAGGATGGTGAGCTTCTCCTTCACTCACAATGTCACAGAGTTACCCAGGCCCTGAGTGTAAATCCCAGGCCTGCCAGAAAAATGGTGCATATTCCAAGCCAGGGCCTTATTATTATTATTTAATTCTTTTTTGACCCAGCACAGGGCTTTAACTTAGGTCTTGGCATCTCTGCCACAACCAACCCAGGGATCCTAGGACCCAAGTTCAAATCTCAGGGCTGGCAAAAATAAAAAACAAAAACAAGGAGAAGCATAAAACTGAGAAGTTCAAGAAAGGGATTTTACTTATTTTTTCCTTTGGTATTGTGACCATCCTGGGTCTAAATGACAAGGCCCAGAAAGTGCACATGACCTTGCATTGCTGATATTTGGCAGGCTATTAGGGAAGCCGTAGCCAAAACCGGCAACTTGGGCCTGGAGTTCTAATCCAGGGTCTGTCACTAATGAATGGTGGGAGGTTCTAAGAAATACATTCTGATGATACATCCATACAAATGGATTGTTATTAAAGTAACAAATTAGTAGTGTATGATTTTCATATTATACACAATTATACTACATTGGCTAATTTTCAATTAATACTTTATTATGTATTCAATCATGATACTTAAAAAAGAAGGAAAAATTTAGTTGCCAATAATTAGTAGTAATAACATATATGCAATTTCATAATATAGAAATTTCCCTTAGTTTATACATATACATCTATCTATCTATCTATCCATCTACCAATCTACACATTTATCTGTTTATACACTTGTTACTCCTGGGGCTCTGTGGTAGACTGCTCCCCAAGTACGTACAAAGCCCTGGGTTCGATTTCTGGCTACCACATGCACAGAAAAATCCGGAAGTTGTGCTGTTGCTCAAGCAGTTGAGCACAAGCTTTTAGCATAAAAGCTTCAGGACTGTGTCTAGACCCTTACTCAAGACCCAAGACTGGCACCAAAAAAGAAAAAAAAAAGAATGGTCTGACCTCAACGATATAAGGATAGGACTCCAAATATCTCATCACAGAGCAAGCTGGGAGTCTGGTGCTGACAGTTGCCATCTAACCTGATTTAGCCAGAGGTAAACTGCTGCAACCTAGCTCCACGGAACCAGATGCTGCTGGCTCACTCACCCTTATCATCCAAGATACTCCGGGGCTGAGATCTAACACTGGTGGTTTTAAAACCCAGCCCTGGCAGGAAGTCTGTGAAACTCTAAGCTGTGGCTCAAAGTGTAAGAGCTCTGGCCTTGAGCTAAAATCTTCGGACAGTAGCCCCAACCTTTGAGTGCAATCTTCGTGGCTAACTTCCCCCTAAAAAACCTCACCCCATTAAACCATTAGATGTGAACTTAGTGCAGTTTGTGATGTGTTTCTGAAAAAAAAGGTGATACTGATGAAAACACCCTAATTCTAATGACAGCTTGTGGGATAGAGCTATGTGATTAGTCCTTCATGAGGTGTTATGTGCTGAGTCCTTCATGTGGTGCATTCTTTCATCTGGTCCTTGTAAGAGCTCCACATGTAAGATGATTGTGCATATGAGAAAGTTGAGGCTCAAATATGTCCCATGTCAGGGCCAAAATTTTGAATGTTCTGAACTCTAATGAGTTGTCTCCTGCAGACAATTGTCTTGGTTTATTTTTTCCGGTTGTAAATCTTGAACTCAGGGCCTAGGCACTGACCCTTCCCTGTTGGTTTCATGGCTAGTGTCTTATCACATGGAGCCAACGACCCTTGGCATCTGTAGCTGAGGTCTGTCATCTTGCCTACTCAGGAAGCTGAGATCTAACAATATGGGTTCAACATTATCCCAGACACAAAAGGTCCCATGAGACTATTATCTCCTATTTACCACTTAGAAACTTAAAGTGGAAGCTGGGAACCGGTGAGTTGCACCTCTCATCCTAGCTACTCAGGAGCCTGAGAGCTGAGGATCAGGGTCCAAAGCCAGCCTGGGCAGGAGATTCCTTGAGACGGTTATCTCCAATGAAACACCAGAAAGCTGAATGGGCATTGTAGCTCAAGTAGCAGAGTTCTAGATTTGAGCTGAAGAGCTCAGAGACAGCACCCAGGCCCAGACTTCAACTCCTTCAACTTACAAGAAAATAAAGCAAGAAAACTGAAGTGGAGTGCTGGGAATGTGTCTTAGGGGTAGAGTGCCTTGCATATATGAAACCCTGGGTTTGAATCCTCAGTACCACATCCCTAGGGGGAAAAAAGCCTGAAGGGGCTCTGTGGCTCAAGTGGTAGAGTGCTATCCTCATACAGGAGAAACTCATGTACAATACTCAAGTCCTGAGTTCAATCTCCAGGACTGGTGCACACACACACACACAAACACACACACACACACACACACACACACACACACACAACACACACACAACACACATGCACACACACACACACACACACACACACAGATAAGGATACCAGAAATGAAACTGTGACACCAAATGGTAAAGCAAAGAGCTTCTGCTCTGAGCTCATGGTCAGCACCCTAGCCCTGTGCTCAACCTCAAAACCTAGCCACCCAGGGCCCAACTAGGAGAGTCAAAGTTTCAAAACCTGATGAGCTTCACCAGCCCTAGATGACTGGAAGCATTGTGATATTACACATGTACTTAGATTTACCAAGCTTCTGGAAACCAAGTGAAGCACCATTGCCAATGGTGAATCATTTCATTAGGTTCAGCTCCCCAGTTGTCTGCCAGAAGGACTCTTGAATTAATTGTAGCAGTTTGTTTCAACAATGGGACATAGTCTAACAAAGACAGGATAAGTACAAGGAACTTGGCCTGCCATGGAAGGTGACACAAATAAAGGCTTCCTGTCAAAACAGAGCACTGGGGAGAGAAAGAGCTTGGGGTACAAAGAGGCCTTTATCTCCTGGACTTCAGAGCCCACCCACATTCATCCTCACTAATTGCCCCTGGATGAATTGTTTGTTACACAGTTGTACAGGAGTGAGGCTTTTTGTCTGTCTGTTCCAACAATGAGGCAGACTTCCTCCAGCAGCCTGAGGTGTGGGGAAACACTCAGGCTATACCGGGAACAGTGAGGGGAGCCCCGAACATGCACTGTCTTGAAAGCACTCTCTGTACTATGAAATCATTCTATTCAAAGCAAATTTCCGAACTGGGTGGCTTTCTTCAGAGAGACTCTGGATGTTCACCAATAGAAATGCATGCATGCATACATAGACATATGAAGTTACTGGTTCTATTTTTGTGTGGCAGGTCCTGAGGCTTGAACTGTTAGCCTAGACATTTTCCGTGAGCTCTTTTTGCTAAAGGAAGCATTTTATTGTGTCTTAAACTATGATTACCCTAGGCTTGGGTGCAGCTTTTACACCCACAGATGATCCGGGGATCCTAGGGTCTGAGTTCCACTCCCAACACTGGCATAAAAACATCAAATCAACACAAATGGAGAAGGAAAAAAAACCAAGAAGTTTTACACAACCGTTTTACCTTTGTTTCCTTTGAACTTGACCATCCTGGGTCTCAATGACTCAGCTTGAAAATAGAACGTGACCTTGCCTGGCTGAATGCTGGTGGGCTGTCAGTGAAGCTCGAGCCCAACTCACAAACCTAGGCCCTGAGTTGGATCCTGGGAATGGCACCTACACACTGCTGAAGATCCTAGAAAACTCATTCCTATGTATAGGAACACTAATAGAATGTTTGAAATGTACTAATTGAATTACTACTTAGCTAGTCATTCTAATATAAGATTGTATGCAATAATACAGGTCATTGATTAATTTAATAATTTATTAAGTCTTCTACTGTGATTAATTAAGGGAGGCATAATTTTAGACCAAATAATTGGTAGTAATAGAATATATGAAAATAAGATATAGACATTACTCTTTATATAGAGTTATACACTAGAATCTACATAAATGTTTATCTGTCTCTGTATACATTTATATATGCATATACACATGTAAATACACACACACTGTAATCTACACATGTATGTGTTTATATATTGTCCACTCTTAGGGCTTGATCTCTAGTCCTCAAATTTGCCGATAACTTCACTTGCATCAGACTGGTGGGATAACATTGACCTATTCATAAATTGGGCCTTCTAGGCCTGATGTTCAAATGACAGAACTGCCAAAAACTTAATCCTTGTGGAAGAAGCCAACTGTCCTATTTATTTTCCTTATCAGTGAAAGTCCTGGGTCTCAGGAATGATGCATAATACATATACAAATCTATGTCCTATGTAATAGGATATAAAAAATATTATATGTGTAATCATACTCACTAAAATACATAATACATAAATATAACACAAAATAAAATGAATAAATACACTAATTGAAATATGCAGTAAACATGTGAATGTAAATATAAATCATGTATTTAAAATGTATACAAGTGGTAGGACTTGAAGTCAGGCCCTGGGAGCAGGCCTGACTTTCTTGTCTTCCAGCACGGTGAGCTTCCCCTTACCCCACTATGCTGCAGATTTACCCAACCCTGAGTTCAAATCCCAGGTCTGGCAGAAAAAAAAATGGCATGAACTCCAAACCAAGGAGCCTCAAAATTTTAAAAATATTTTAAATGTATGTATGTATTTTTGTATGTATTTTTATTTTGTCAAAGACAGGGCTTGAACTCAGGTCGTGTCAACTCTGCCTCAGCTTCAATCACTCTAGGCTAGGGTGCAGCCATTGGACCCACAGCCGAACCTGGATTCTGGGCCCAAAGGCTGACAGGAAAAAATAAAATAAAACAAAACAGGAAAGAAAAAAAAAACCCAGCAACTTGCAGATAGCTGCAGGTTTTACATTTGTTTTCTTTGCAAGGTGACCTTCCTGGGTTTGATTGACATGAAAAGTGCTGGTAACCTGGCATTGCTGAAGGCTGGTGGGCTTCCAGGGAAGCCATTGGCCAACAGGACAAAATAGGTCCTGGGTTTGAAGCTCGGTCCTGACCTTTACCAATGGTCTGAGATCCTAAGCGTCTTGCTCCTATTCATAGGAATACCAATGGAAGGTTATGAATGTCAAGGTTGAATTAGTGTTCCTGAATGATACTATTATAAAATTAGAGTGATTTTAGGAGGCTGATGGATATTACTGAATATTTTTGACACATTAAAAGAATACTTTTAATTACATGGACACAATAATTCCAGGACAGTGGTTGATTTAATTAATAATTCATTAAGGATGAAAACAATATTAATTACATGGAGGCATAATAAATACCCAAGAATTGGTAGGAATGTAGCATATATAACTGAATATTGTATAGACATTTCTGGCATTCTATAAAGATCTATATTTATTTGTGTACTACCATCTGCATGTCAATCTGTTCTCATTTTCTCAACACCTGGAGCTCGATCTCAGGTGCTGGGAACTACTTGTCAGCTCAATATTCACCAGGCTGGCATGCTGGCAGTCACCCATTCATGCATTGAGCCTTGTAGCCTGTGAGTTCAGATGCCAGCACTCCCAAAAATTGAATCATGGAGTAAGAAGCCTATGGTGACACATGTTTTCCTTTGCTGTGAAAGTCCTGGGTATCAGGTATGAAGTTTCATACATAGGCAAATCTATAACTTCTGTAATAAATATTCCATGTGTAACAACAGTCAATAAAATAAATGGTAAATAGATGAATAAAACAAAAATAAAATGAATAACTACACTAAGCACAATATGGAGTCAACATATGGGGCTCCATCTCAGGGCCTGGGAACTGCCTAGGAGCTGAATTGGCTAGAGGCTGCTGCGCTGAAAATTACCCATTCATGAACTTCTAAGCCCTGAGTTTAGATTCCAGCACTGCCAAAAATGTATTCTTGGAGTGAGAAGCCGAACATGACACATTTTTTTTTCTTCAAAAGTCCTCGGTGTCAGGTAGGATGTATATAATTAGGATGCAAATCTATATGCTATGTAATAGGATGTCATAAATGTAATAAATGTCATAGGTGGAATAATTGTCACTACCATAAATGATGAAGGGTTGAATTAGTGAATCATTCTAGATAAAATGAGACACAATAATTATAGGATGTGTATTAAGTTTTATTAATATTTTATTAAGCAATAGCAGAATAAAAATTGCATGGAGTCATAATTAAATACCTAATAATTGGTAGTGACACATGATGTATATTTAATTATATATAGACATCTGTCTTATTCTATAAAGTATGTAAATATATGTATGTATATATGTACATATATGATAAATAATAGCAGGATATTGAGTAATTTTAATTGATGCTTTATTAATTGTTCAACTGGGACACATCATTAAGTGGAGACATAATTTAATATCTAATAATTGGCAGTAATATCTATGTTAATAATATAGGGATGTCTCTTTTTGTGTACATAATATTTATATACAGCAATGTCTACCTACTTATACCTCATTCAGTCATGGGGCTCGATGGTTGAGTGCTTCCCTAGTAAGCAGGAAGCCCTGGGTTCAATTCCTCAGTGCCACATAAACAGAAAACCCAGAAGTTCTGCTGTCATTCAATCAATTGAGTGCTAGCGTGGAGCACAAACGCTTAAGGACCGTGTCTAAGCCCTTACTCAAAGCCCAGGACTGCTGCCAAAAAAAAGGTAGAATGTTCTAACTGCAACTATAAAAGGCCAGGACTTCAAATACCTCATCACAGAGCAAGCTAGGAGTCTGGTGCTGACAGCTGCCACTTAAAATGACAGCCAGATGTAAACTGCTGCAACCCAGCTCCAAGAAACCAGACACTGCTGGTTTACCCCCATCATCCTGGCTGCTTGGGGGCTTTAAAACCCAGCCCTGTCAGGAAGTCTGTGAGAATCCTGGAAATGTGGCTCGAAGAGGTAGATTTCTAGCTTTGAGCAAATGTTATTAGGACAGTATCCCTATGCATTGAGTACAACTCCCATGTTTAACCCCCCAAAAAACCACCCCAATAAACCATTAGATGTGAACTTGTGTGGCTTATGAAATGTTCCTCAAAGAATGGTGATACTGATGGAAGCACCCTAATTCTAATGACAGCTTGTGGAATAGAGTTATGTGCTGAGTCCTTCACAGGGTTCAGTGTGCTGAGTCTATCACATGATGCTGTGGGCTGAGTCCTTCAAAGAGTGACATGTGCTGTGTCTTTCATAGGGTGCATTCTTTCATCTGGTCCTTGTAAGAGCTCCACAACTGACATGATTATGCAGACACGAATATTGAGGCCCAGATCTGTCACTTGGCAGGGACAAAATTATGTATTACTAAAGTGTCGGTGAGTTGTCTCCTGCAGACAATTGTTTTGTTTTTCCTCAGTCATGAATTTTGAACTCAGGGCCGAGGTGCTGACCCTTACCTCTTATGCTCATGGCCAACACTATACCATGTGGAGCCAAGGACCCCCTTGCAACAGAGTGCCACGACCTAGGGGCCTATAGCTGAGGACTATCATCCTGCCTTCTCAGGAAGCTGAGATCTGAGGACCTGGGTTCCAAACTATTCCGGACACAAAAGGTCTCATGATACTATTATCTCCAATTCACCACTAAGAAACCTGAAGTGGAAGCTGAGTGTTTGTGGCTCTGCCTGTCATCCTAGCTACTCAGGAGGATGAGATCTGAAGATCATGGGCAGGAAAGTCCTTGAGACATTTAGCTCCAATGAACCACCAGAAAACCTGAAGTAGCCCTGTGCCTCAAGTGGTAGGGCACACGACTTTAGCTGAAGAACCCAGGCCTAGACTTCAACTCCTACAACTGACAACAACAACAAAAAGACATAAACAAACTAACAAACCTGAAGTAGAGGGCTGGAAATGTGCCTTAGGGGTAGAGTTCTTTGCATATATGAAACCCTGGTCTTGATTTCTCAGTACCACATTACCAGAAAAAAGCCTGAAGTACCTCTGTGGCTCAAGTGGGAGAGGGCTATACTTGTACAAGAGAAACTAGGTACAGTGCTCAAGTCTCCAGGACTAGTGTATACACACACACACACACACACACACACACACACACACACACACCACACACACACAGAGAAAGGAGAAGTGAAGCTGTGACACAAAATGATAAAGCACTAGTCTTCTGCTCTGATCTCATGGACAGCATCCATGCCCTGTGTTCACAATCAAACCTAGCCACCTAGGGCCCAACTAGGAGAGGTCAAAGTTTTCAAAACCTCATGAGCTTCAGCAGCCCCATATGACAGGAAGTATTGTGATATCTGACATGTGCTTGGATTTCCCAAGCTTCAGGAATCCTAGGAGAGGCATCAAAGGCCCATCCTCATCTGCAATGAAACATTTCATTAGGTTAAGTGCCCTAGTTGAGTTCCTGAGTGATTCCTGAATTACATTTAGCACTGTATATGAACACCAGAACATAGCCTCACAAAGGCAGAATAAGTGCAGGGAACTTGGCCTGCCATGGAAGGTGGCACAAATAAAGGATTCCTGTCAAAACAGAGCACTAGGGAGAGAGAGAGAGCTTGGGGTACAAAGAGGCCTTTTTCTCCTGACCTTCAGAGCTTGCTCAGACTCATCCTCACTAATTGACCCAGATGGAGTTGTTTGTTATATAGCTCTACAGGAGTGAGGCCTTTAGTGTGCCTGTTTAGACAATATGAAAGACTTCTTCCAGCAGGCCTGAGGAGCAGAGAAACCCTCAGGCTACACTGGGAACAGTGAGGGGAGCCCCAGAACAAACTCTGTCATGAAAGCCATCTCTGTGCTATGAAATCATTGTATTGAGAACAAATTTCCGAGCTTGATGCCATTCATAATAGCTACCCTGGAGATTCACATATAGGAATGCATCCATACATACACAAAGACATGGAGGTACAGGCTCTTTTGGTGGGAAAGTCTTGAGGTTGAACTATGAGCCTAGAGGTTGTCCCTGAGCTCATTTTGCTCCAGAGTAGCTCATTACCCTTGAATCACAGTCCCACTTCTGGGTTTTTTTTTTTTTGTGATCTCTAAGAAATAAGCATGTTAAGGACTTTCCTACCTGGGCTAGATTCAAACTGAGAATCTCTACATCTCATCCATCTGAGGAGCTGGGATTATAATCAGCAGACACTGGCACCTGCCTTTCTTTTCTTCATTTTTTAATCTGGACAATCTGACTTCTTCACCGGGTCATTCCCATGGTTTGAATTTATAAGCAAACTACCCAATGTTCTTTATAGCTGCTTTCTCTGAGAAGGATTTTCTTTCCTCATCTTCCCCTCTGGTCACAGGTTAGAAGCCAAAAGTGAGAAATGAGTGTCATAGGATTTGGAAGCTAAGGTCCACAGTTCATGTCAGCTCTGTCACTTAGCTTTGAGTTGCAGTAAATTTACTGTCTCTGGATGAGAGGACCAAAGGCTGGAGTGATCCACACACTGTCTTCCTTGGTCCTATTGCCTATAAAATGATCTAATAGTTATGAATGTTATGTGTCTCCAAACTTAAGTATCTAGAACACACTAGAAGCATCTTCATGTTTCTGATTTTTTCTAGTACCCCCGATATTTAGAATAATATTTTGTGCTGAGCAACTCCTCGATGAATCCCTGAGGAAAGCCACTTGAAGCCTCCTCAGGAGATCGTCATCAAAAGCCAACCCAAGCAGAAAAGTCTGTGAGGCTCTTATCTCAAATACACCACCAGAAAACCAGAAGTGGAGCATTGGCTCAGAGTGTAGAGCTCCAGTTTTGAGAGAGCCGAGCAGGAGATACAGGACAGACCAGGAAAGCCGGGGTGTCCCTTATATACAATTAATAACCAGATGGCTGGACATGGAGCTGTGGTGGTGGTGGTGGAGCCTCAGCCTTGAGCAAAACATCTGAGGAACACATGGGGCCCTGACTTTAGGCACTGGGTTGGCCACAAAAATTCAAAAAGTGAAGGTCATGTTATGTATCAGTGCTCTACTAACTTATGTGTGTATATTACCTCCCAGAGTGCAAACAGACTATAAGCAATGCCTCTGCTTTTATTTACTGATTTATTTTTCAGATATGCTTGTTGCACATACCACATCATTCTCTTCATTTCAGGCCCATTGCTTTTCTCTTCTAGGGTTCCAGGTCTGTGTCCTTATAAGATGCTCAGCAGCCTTTATTTACATTTTATTATGAGACCAAGGCCAGTAGAGTCACAAATCAGGTAGGGGAAGAGGAGGTTCGGTTTCGTGGAAATAACCAGTATTCAGAAAATTAAACTTGGAAATGTAAGTTGGTAGCATAATTATGTAAAAACTATCACTAAGAAAAAGGTGAGGGGGCTGGGAATGTGGATTAATGAGAGAGTGCTTGCCTAGCATGCAAGAAGCCCTTGGTTTGATTCCTCGGTAGCACATACACAGAAAAAGCCAGAATTCACGCTGTGACTCAAGTAGCATAGTGGTAGAGACAATACCCCGGCCTTGAGTTCAACCCAAGAACTGGCAAAGAGATAGTTAGGTGGGTAGGTATGTAGGTGGATGGAATAGATAGATAGATAGATGATAGATAGATAGATAGATAGATAGATAGATAGATAGATAGATAGATAGATAGATAGATAGATAGATAGATAGATAGATAGATAGATAGATAGATAGATAAATAGATAGATAGATAGATAGATGACAGATTAATATGGTCTTGGACGTCAGGAGGAAAGAAGTGAACAATTCCCAGTCATGAGGCCTTCTGCAATGTGCCAGGACACCAGCATCGCCTTCATACAACCACATAGCAGGAAGAGTGTCTCTGTCCCACTTCTCAGGCAGCCGAAGTCACCAAAGCCAAGAAGGCAGAGCCAGGTTCTAACCCAAGTGCTCAGACACAGTAGAGAAAGGACCCTGCATCTCCTTCGACTGGGGATTTGCATTAATTATGTGGAGAAGGAAGGAAGGAAAATGGACTGGCAGAAGTAGAAGGGCCTTCAAATCTGACAGATGGAGAGTCAAAAACCCACTCCCTAAGATCAGAGAGCAGTGTTTTTCTATACTTTTTTTATTGTGAAAATACTGTACAGAGGGGTTACAATTACATGGGCCAGATAATGAATATATTTCTTATCAAGGATTGTAGCCTCCTCCTTTCTTTTCCCTTCCCATGCATCCTCCCCGGCCCCCCCAACCCTCCTCTTGCCCCCCTACCTAAGTTGTAAAGTTCATTTTCGACATAATGACTTGTACGTCTCATTGTTGCAAAGTATCCACCTGTATTCCTATTTAAACGATTTGTTTTTCCCTTCCCATCCACAAATTATAATAACATCAAATACAGTGAAAGCAGTGGTTATACGGTGAGCGAGGGACATACAAAGCAACAAAGAAATACTCTCCTCTCCCCCATTAAACTGGCTCTCTATTTTTTTTTATCTTTTTGTATTGTGAGAATACAGTACAGAGGAGTTACAATTACATGGGCAAGATAATGAGTACCTTTCTTATCAAGCATTGTTGCCTCCTCTTTGTTTCCCCTTCCTATCCCTTCCCATACTCCCCCTTGCCCCTACCCAATCCTACCCCCACGCCCCACCAAAGATGTAAAATTCATTTTTCGACATAACGACTTGTACATCTCATTATTGGAATGGGTCCACCTGTATCCCTAGTTAAATGATTTGTTTTTGCCCTTCCTCTCCACAAATTATACCTACATCAAATACAGTGAAAGCATGGCTTATACCGTGGAGGAGGAACATACAAAGCAACATAGAAATCATCTTATAAATATGTTAGAAACAAATGCGTGAAAAGAAAATAAAACAAAAAAAATTTTGGAATACTTATCTTGGGGTTCATTCCCCCAACAACAAATTATCTGACCTTTACTGCTTTACTGGGACATATACTACTTATTGCAAATAAGGGAAACCATGGAACCTATGTTTCTTTGGGCCTGGCTTACTTCACTTAATATAATTTTTTCCAAGTCTATTGTTAACAAAGATAGCCTGAGACTCCCTTCACCTGAAGGAGAAAGGTTAATTAGTCATTGTTTAAAGAGGCTGAGAAAAGCCTAACCGTGGTGTAACTCTAACAAATGTTTCAGGTTTCCCCTCATTGCTGGCGTTCCTGGAATGAATGAAGTGGTTTTGTAGCACAATTCCCTGTTAAGTGTGTACATTCTGCCTCCTAATCCTGCAGGCCTGGGTCTCTTCTCCTAGTCTGGATTTTGAAACTGTTTCCTGTCCTTCAAATACAGTGTTACACTGGAGTTCTTCCTGCTAATAGGGCTAGGACTCAGATCCTGAGAACTTCATTTGAACCCAGGATTGGTACATAATGTTTCATTCCTGCTTCTATAGCTTAAGAAGTCTAAGAACATTTAGAGTGCAAATAACATATCACCAAGGGAAACCCAGGAAGCTCTTGAACATCTGACTTTTCAGAAGTGGAAGTCAGAGTCCCATAGACTTTCTGTCCGTGGTTGGTTTCATCCTGTGACCCTCAGACCTCAGTCTCCTGAGCTAGGGAGACAGGCATGAGCTACTGGTGCTCTGCTAGGTTCAAAACTGTAATGTCATTGACAATACAAGTCAACTACTCATCACAATGGGCTTGGGGAGTATATTAACCCTTTCAACCTTGGATCTTTCAGAACCCTGTAGGACACAAGGTTATAATGCTAGAGTCTGAGAGGCTGGGCATCTTGATCTGCTACACTTTAACCTTGAGCTCTGATTCCAATTCTGGTGTACATCAGCATTCATTTTCCAGAGAATGTTCTCCTATTTAGAAAATAGAAAAAAGTACTTTAACCCTCTTTTTTTTTCCAGTTGTGTGTCTTGAACTCAAACCTGGGCACTGTCCCTGAGCCCTTCATCTCAAGGCGAACACTCTACCACTTGAGCCACAACACCACATAGGTCTTTTGGTGGTTCATTGAAGGTAAGAGTCTAACAAGCTTTCCTTGACTAGGCTGTCTTTGAACTGTAGTCTTCAGATCTCAGCCTCCTGAGAAGCTAGTGTTCCAGTTGTGAGCCACTGGCATCTGGCCTATTGTTTTTGACAGTTATGGGGCTTTATCTTAGGGCCTAGGTACTGTATCTAGCTTCGCTTTCTCAAGGCTAGCGCTCTACCACTTTAGCCACTCCATAGCTTCTGGTTTTTCTTTGTATATGGCACTGAGGATTCAACCCTGGCATTCATACATGCTGAGCAAGTTCTCTACCACTAAGCCACATTTCTAGCCCCTCCCTTACAATTTTATCCCTCAGCTTGCCTGTCCTCAAGAAAAGGCTTCTGAGTATAAATCATTTAAAGAAATCCCTATAGGAAAGTGTCCAAATATACAGAAGACACAGCTTATATTTGGGAGGGACTCTAAACATGTGAAGACTGTGGCAAATGCTTCCATTTAATTATGTATCATGTTTCAACACTTAAAAAGTATTAATAAAAAATGAGTCAATGTCCTATATTATTCTGTATAATTTTATAATAGATGTGCAAAATATATTAAATATTATGTGTACAATAATACTAAATTGGGGATGGGAAAGTGGCTCAGTGGTAGAGCGCTTGCCTTGAATGCATGAGGTCCTGGGTTCGATTCCTCAGCACCACATAAGCAGAAAAAAAATCCAGACGTGGTGCTGTGTCTCAAGTGGTAGAGTGCTAGTCTTGAGCTGAAGAGCTGAAGGACAGCGCCCATGTCCAGAGTTCAGGCCCACGACCGGACCCCCCCAAAAAAATAATAATTCTAAATACAATAGACAATAAATAAATGAGTCAAGTAAAAACTAAAATAAATGAATCAAGTAAAAACTAAAATAAATACAAATTCAATAATACAAATCATAATATGTTATAAACATACATACGTAAATATATCATATATTACACATATATAGAAATATTTTTCCAATGCAGGGCCTTCATTCAGACCCTGGTAACTCTAACTTGAATTACTTTTCCTCAAGGACAGTGAGTTTGCTTTCACCCAAGGTGCAAAAATGTTAACTGGATGATGAGATCAAATCCCAGCACTGACCGGAATTCTGGCCCCAGTTCCAAGACAGAGACTTATTTTTTTTTAATGGAAGTAGTTATGTTTATTCAGTTCCATACTGAACATTAAAATAAAAGCAGTGTAGAATTTTGTACATCTATTCAGATGTCTTTCCGTTACCCCCGAACTGCTTCTCTGAGCACTACTTTTTTTCATTTTTTATTGTAAAAATGTTGTATTAAAGGGGTTACAGTTAAATGAGCAAGGTAATGAGTATAGTTCCTTTTGAGCATTGTTGTCTCCTTTGTTTTCCACCTACCATCCCTTTCCTCCCATCTCCACATCTATTCCCCCTGCTGAACTCAGTGAGTTAATTTTTTATTGTTGGCTTTACACCAGGTTTGAACTCAAGAAGTGGCAACTCTGCACTTTCCCACACACTGCTACAGGTTTACCAAGACCCTGAATTCAAATCCCAGGTTAGGAAACATAACTGGCAGAAATTCCCAACCAGGGATTTTTATTTCTTTTTTAATTTAGTTAAATAATGAATTAATTTTTAATTTATTCTTTATTTTGCGAACAAGGGGCTTGAACTCAGTTAGTGGCAACTCTGCCTCAGTTTCAATCTCCCTAGGCTGGAGTGCAGTCTCTGGACCCATAGCCAATCCTGGGATCCTAGGCCCACAGGGCTTGCAGGAAGAAAAAAAGTAGTATAGAACAAAACGTGGTGAACTGCAGAAGGCTGGGGGTTTTACGTTGTATTCTTTGCAGTGACCATCCTGGGTCTGGATGACACAGTTACAAAGTGGACCTGACTTACCATTGCTGAAGTTGGAGGGCTATCAGGGAAGCCATAGGCCAACCTGTGAACATAGGCCCTGGGTTTAAATCCTGGTCCTACCAATGTCAGGAGATAACAAGAGACTTGTTCCTATGCATAGGAATACCAATTGAAAGAGTAGGTCATGCTTTGTTATAGTCTAAAATTGGATGTAATAATCCTAGGAAGCTGATTGATCCTAATTAATAGTTTATTAACCATGAAAAGAATAATATTCCTTCAATGGTCGTCTAATACATGCCTAATAGTTGGTAGGAACGTAGTAGGTGTCATTAAATCATAGATAGACGGTTCTGGTGCTCTTTACCCATATATATTTATTTGTATACCACCCTCTGCATATCCATGTATCACTGTTTTGGCCAAAGCTGGGGCTGGATGTCAGCACCTGGGAACCACCCGACAGCTTCATTGGCTAGAGGCTGCCATGCTCACACTCATCCATTTATGAATTGGGCCTGCTAGGCACTGAATTCAGATCCCAGCACTCCCAAAAATTTAATCTTGGAATAAGAAGCCGAGTGTGACACATGTTTTCCTTTTCTAGGAGAGTTCTGGGTGTCAGGCATGATGGAGAACATATCTACAAATCTGGATGCTATGTGATAGGATGTAAACAATGTAATAAATGGTAGAGGTGTCATCAGATTCAATAAAATAAATGGTAAATAAATGAATAAAACAAGAAATAAAATGAATAACCACACCAAACACGATATGGACTCAATATCTGTATGGAAGTATAAATCCTATCTTTAAAATGGATATAAGGAGCATGTTTTCCAGGCCGGAGGCTTGAATTCTGGCCTAGGGAACAGGCCTGAATTTCTTGTCTTCAAGAATTGTCAGATTCCCTTCCCTCACAGTGCTGCATATTTACCCGGACCTTGGTTCAAATCCCAGGCCTGGCAGAAAAAATTGCACGAATTCTGAACCAGGGAGCTAAATTTTTTTTTTAATTGTGGCTATTGGGGAAGCCATAGTCCCGCATGGCAACATAGCCCTACAGTTCGAATCCCAGTCATGTCACTTCCGGATGGTGGGGGATCCTAAGAGACTCGTTCCCATCCACAGGAATAACTATGGAATGTTATCAATGTCACGGTTGAATAAGTTGCTCATGAATGATACTCATATAAAATTAGACATCATGATATCAGTTGGCTGATTTTATTTAATTATCTTATGAAGTATTAAAAATACTAATTCTCACAGGAATGCAATAATTTCAGGACACTAATTTACTTAATAGTTTATTAAGGATGAAAATAATAACATTAATTACATGGAGGCATAATAAATACCCAAGAATTGGTAGGAATATAGTCTCTATAAATGAATAATGTATAGACATCTCTGGCACTCTATAAACATATATATTTATTAGTGTACTGCAATCTGAATGTCAATCTGTTCATATTTTGTCAAACCCTGGGGCTCTATTTCAGGTCCTGGGAACTGCCTGTCAGCTCAATTTGTCCCAGGATGGCATGCTGACACTCACCCATTCATGAATTTAGCCCTATAGGCCATAAGTTCAAACAATGAATCGTGGAGTAAGAAGCTGATGGTGACACATATTGTCCTTTCCTGTGAAAGACCTTGGTGTCAGGTATAACTGTAATACATATGCAGACCTATATCCTATGTAATCAATGTAATCAATGTTCTATGTGCTATTATAATCAATAAAATAAACAGTCACTACATGAATGAAATAAAACATAAAATGAATACACTGAATGCAATACGGAGTCAACATACGTGTGTAAATATATATCATATATTTAAAATGTATATGAATAGGATGTTATCTACTGCTGGGGATCATTTCAGATCTAAGGAGCACACATGAATTTCTTGACATCAAGGAAGCGAGCTTCCCCTACCCACACAGTGCAACAGAGTTACGCAGACCAAGAGTTCCAATCCCAGTTCTGGCAGAAAAAATTGGCACCTTTTTACTATGTGACGCCCAATTCTTAGGTATTTCATTATGCCTACATTCAATGAATGTGATTGTTTAAATGCTTCATAAAATATTGATTGAAATCAATCAGTATCCTATAATAAAATTGTGTATAATTTTATTCTAGAATCATTCAAGAACTGCCTATTCAGTCATAACATACATCACATTCCACTGGTATTCATATAGATAGAAATGAGATTCTATGGCTCTCCTGCCATTTGGTGGTGGCAGGACCAGGATTCCAACTGTGGGATCCAGCTCCCACCACTTAAACCTGAGGATAGGGTACTCACTGGTATGTCCAAGAACAGCAATATCAATGATTAGGCAGGCACCAGTGGCTCTCAGCAGTCCTCCTTGATATTTATAAAGCTGTGATAGGAGGATCATGGTATAATTCACCCTAGGCAAGAAAGTCCTTAAGACCCCTGTCCAACTTTAGTGCCAACAAAGCCAGAAGTAGAGCTGTGTGGCTCCAGTGGTAGAGGGCTAGCCTTGAGCAAAAGCAGCTCAAGGAATGTGCCCAGATCCTGAGTTCAAGGTCCAGGACTGGCAACAAACAGATATATACAACAATCTGTGCAGCCATCCGTCTAAAGCAGGTCACCCTCTTGTACCCAACTGAATTGGACCGAGTTCCCTGGGAAAGGAACTGGGGAAGGCGCTGTCAGCTTGACTCCGCCCATGCTGCTTGCATCACAGAATTCTGGCCACACCCCCATTCTTTCATGGATCTTTCTGATCAATGCGATACAAGAATCATAGCCATGCCCACATTCCATGCTGCCCACCACCAGGATTCCCTCAGTTGGTTGACATTATCACCAGCAGTTGAGGAAGGTAGAGGGGAGCAGGAGACTCTAGGAGACTTTGGATTAGAATAGGAAATTGATGTCCTAGTCAGTGAGTGGGAGAATAGAGGATTTCCCAGAGCCTGGGAATGTGGCCAGCCCATCTTTCCAGTGCTCAGATGTCTGAAACAAGACTCCATGAGAGAGCTGCGGACAAGAAACTACTGCCAGAACACCAGTGGAAGAATCCTCCCATCAGACCTGCAACAATCAAGAAAACAGAGAACATGAAAAAGGGAAGGATCCCCAAGACAAACACCACTGGGGAGCGTGATTCAATGGAGGGTCTGGCCAAAGGTGATCCTGATTGCGGGCCTCCCTTGCCTTTTGACACAGTCACAGCCACCAGGGTCCAGAGTGTCAATATTCCCAATACCACCAAGGATCTGCAGAGGTGCTAGCGATACGTGATGCCCACCCTGGACTGCAGCAAAAGAAACCAGGCACTCTGTGCCAAGATCCAACCACTGATGCAGGAAAAGACAGACCTGTGGGATTGACTGGAGAAAGAGAGGGAGAAGATAGCTCCGGTGCACAAAGCACCAAAATCAGAGCTAGAGATCCACAAGCCACCCATACAGAGTTTGCTTTCAGCAGAAAGCGATTTACAATCTGCACCGGCCCAAGTCAAGCACGCTGCCAATGGCAGAGAAATGGAGCGAGAAGCTCTCGCCAGCTGCCTGCAGGTCTCAAAGTGGCGCATGGCAGAGTTGGAAATGGCGGCTTCTGTGGTCACTACTGAACAGAAGGAGATAGAAATGTTCTTCAAACAACTGAAAGATGTGACATTTCAACTCTAGGAAAAGACTAAAAGTTTCGACGACCTGGAGCAAGTGAACACAGAGTTGCAGGAGAAGCTGGAAGTGTTCTGGACAGAGAAGAGTAACAGGAAGAACATAATTTGCAAATTCCAACAAGTGCTGGCGAGACATGTGTACTGAAGAGACTATTGGACAACATGAGCTGGATGGTGACCTCCGCAAATCTGAAGAGAGACACCATCACGGAGGATCTGAGCATTGAGAGGTCTGCATGGAAGGAGGAGGTTCAGTGGCTCACTGACCAGGTATACCAACTGACAGAGGAGAAGGAGCGAAGGATGAGGCAGGTGCTGGACAAAGAGAATGAGCTGGGGGAACTGAGAAGGAAGCAGCAGAACCTTCTCAGGCCTAGCAGCAGTGGCTGGCCCAGGCCTACCACACGCAGGTGGAGTTGAAAAACCTGTAGGAACAACTTCACATCCAGGTCAAGGAAAACCAGAGGCTCTGTCTCCAGAATGCAGAGCAGCAGGAGCAACTATGGAGACTAGAGGAGAAGGTCAAGGATCTGCAGGAGATCCTGGAGATCCCACGTTTGCATGTGTGTGCAACCCATAGCAAGAGGAACAGCTGGCTCTTCTGTGGGATGCTCTCCACAGTGTGAACGGTGAGAAGGAGGAGCTCGCTAGCATCCTGGACTCAGATTAGCAGGTGAAGAAACATCTGTTGGAACAGCTAGACTACCCAGAGGAGAAGATAGAGGAATGGAAAGAGGTGGCTGAGAGAGAGAGCCAAGTGGCTTGGGAGCTGCAGGAGTGGCAGGAGCAGTCCCTGGACAACCTACCGGAGCTCAGAGCCACCTGTGAGCAGCACATTGCCTCCAATATGTGGCTGAATTCTGAGAAGGAGGCCCTGCAATAGCACCTGCAGAGGCAGACCCATCTGCTTTTGCAGCTGAAGCAAGTGCAGGGCCCAACCAACTGGGGGGAACAGATGGTGCCCCGAAAGTGGCAGGACACTCTCAAGTGCCTGGAAGTGACCAGACCACAAGAGGAGCACCTGCAGGACCAACTGAGCCTCCTGGCTTTCCCTGGGGAGGGGAAGGTGTGAGCCCTGGAGAAGCAAAATATGAGAAGGTGACTCCTCCCAACGTAACCATCGCAGAGTTTGGAGACATGCCCCAGACCTAGAGTGACATGGCTCTGCAAGCACTCTCAAAGGCTGAGATCCACAGGCGGAAACTCCTGATGCAGTAGCAGCGACACTGGTGTAGGTGCTGGGCCCACCAGGCAGCTCAGTGCCAGACAGAGCTGGAGCCACAGGCGCCCTACCCCGTGAGCTTCCACCACAGCAAGGGTGGGGATAGGATGTGGCACACGTGGGCATTTGAGAAGAAAATCTTCTTCGTTCATAACCTGCATGATGAGGTGGACATCCATAATCCAGCGGATGAACTCCACCATACATGCAGATAGCTGTTGGCACACATTTGCATCATAGCAGAGTCCATCGTGGCATGTAAAGAGCAGATGTTTGTCCTGGTTGAGCTGTGTCAGGAGAAAGCTAAGCACGTTTGCCAGCTCTCCTAGGAGAAGATGGAGAAGAAGAGAGAGCTGTGGGAGCTGCTGTTGCTCCTTGCAGGGGAAGGCGTGGACAGCATGCTCCAGATGCCAGCACAGGCTGAGCCCCCCGACACCACCGCCACTTCAGATGTTCCAGGCTTCGAAATGGGCGAAAGGAGGGAGGAGCAGAAAGGTTTTGAAGAATTGCAACTTCAAGACAGTTTCGAAACTGCCAAAGGAGAGGTCAGGGTTTCCTGACCACGTAGAGGACTCCGCCATGGAGCCCCCCCGTTGCTTTAGGAGCCCTTGTCTTCTTTGCTCAGTCATATTTTCACCTGAGGAGGGTCCCAGAAGAGCCCAGTGGGGAGGTAAAGGCACTGGGGGTCAGATAGGAGGTGAATATTCGAGAGGAACACACCCCCTCTGACACGCATACACCTGTCCTGTTCTCCCCCCACTCCAGCTGTTAACAGTTCTCACAGGGTGATCACATTTCCCAGTTCTGCCAGCTCTGCTAGTCCATCTAGTTTCCTCATTCTCCCCAAGAATCCACAAAGTCACCTAGAAGCACCTAGGATGGAAGTAGGCAGGACATCCATGTATATAGCATTTAGGACCCTATCAAATTCCCCAACAATGCCCCCAGTCCAGGTCAGACACCCCTCTGGAGGCACCATGACCCCCTGCTTTGTTTTCTCTCCCAGCTCTGAGGAGCCACCTGTCTCGGGACTCCTTCACCCAGCGTCCTGGCCTAGGGTTTTAATGAATGGGGAGTCAAAGCTGGTTGCTCCCAAGGGGTAGGGTCTGACCCTGGAGAAAGGGCAAGGCAGTGTGGTTCTGCGTTATTAGAGCAATGTTCCCCTTGGGTGGGAGCTCTGGTTCTGACAAGGGAACCCTCAAGCTCAAGCTTGTACATTTCCCAGATGAGGAACCAACTAACTCGGGAGAGACACTGATCTGAGTCTGTGTGTGTGTGAGAGAGAGACAGAGAGAGAGAGAGAAAGAGAGAGAGAGAGAGAGAGAGAGAGAGAGAGAGAGAGAGAGAGAGAGAGAGAGAGAGAGAGAGAGAGAGAGAGAGAGAGAGAGAGATCACAGCCTGACTGTGCTCAGGTAAATGATCAGTTGGCAAATGGCAGGTGCTGCATGGATGAGTCTTCTGTCACCGGTTCAGATTTGTGTGTGTGTGTGTGTGTGTGTGTGTGTGTGTGTGTGTTGGGAGAGTAGGGAGATGAGAACAATGAAAATATATTTAAGTCACCATGTCTAAAAAGAGCAAAAGTGTTTTATTTCTGTGTATGTGTGTGTTTGTTGTTCTTTCTTATGAATACCCAGTACAAGCCCAGCCACAATGTTTTCTCCTTCAAAGTTTTATGGCTCCTTTGGGGAAGTTTTAAGTAGATTTCCTTTCCATTTCTTTCCACCTCCCTCTAGCCCTTTTCCATAGCCCACTGTAGCTGCTGGGCCTGTGTGGTTCTCCCATAGGAGGCCTGTGTGAACTGCAGACCAGACTGGACACCTGTCCTTCTGTCTTCAGCCAGAAGGCTCATGAGGTGAGTGTGACCACAGCCGCACTCTTCCAGTCAGACACTCTGCTCTCCTGTGTATAGCTGGAACTAATTCAAGGGTTGAGAATGTGTCTGCCAAACATAATTATGGAATGAGATGGAGGGGGTAGGGCAGGGGCTGTGCAGCTAGGAGGGTCTGGGAAGTGGCGAACGGTGTGATATGGCAGATGGTTCACCACGACAGAGGATGAGAGGGGAACCTTACCCACGGCATTAATATTGTCCATGGACATTTGGGCGGGGGCTCCAGGCCCCCACTGGTGGTGTGGTTTCCCTTCTGTGTCAGTGCACTCCTGAGCAGTCCTCCCTGGAGTCCTGTAGACTCAAATCTGTGTTCCGACTAGGCCATTTCCAGCTGGGCAGTGGTAGGCAAGTACGTTCTCCCTGCTGGAGCCTATACAGTATGAGGACATGGCAGTTAGCTAGGACTCTCTGAATGCCAGTTTCTGTAGCCTGCTGAAGGGCTGTCTGGAAGGAAAAGGGCCCACTGACTTTGGAACCCTTTAAGTTTGATTGGGAAAAGTGAAATGCCACTTTTTCCAGGGTTTTTTTCTTGAAGTTGGCAATTTCCACTAACACCTGGGATTATGGGTAAAATTAGACCGACCATTTCAGCTGCCAAACAATGATGTTCGAAGCAGCACAGGCAGAGTTCCCAAGCCAGATGCTCTCCTGCTATGAACGTTGTGCCCTGACTGCCTTTCTCAAGCAGCTACTGATTAGCCTCTGGCCCTCTCTAGGTTGACCACCACAGTCAAGGACATCGTGGGGAGCAGAGATTGTGACCTCACCTTCCCCAGCCTGCCAGCTCTGAGCAGAGATGATTCCTTGCACTTGTACTGGACTCTGGGAGGTTCAGAGACCCGGGATGCCTCAAGGATCCTTTCTCTGCAACATGAAACTTGGGAACCGGATATGGTGGACCATCCTGTCTGGCCCCAGGGGCGGAAAGGAGGCCCCTTGAGCCAGGCATTCAGCTCACGGCAAACTTGTTCACACCTGAGTGGGGAATTGAGTGCCACAAAGCTACTCAGCCGCTGGACAGAGATCTTTGGGAAGACAGGCATCCAAGAGGCCTCAGAATCCAGTGAGTACATCGTGGCTTACGTCCTCAGAGTCAAAAAGTTAAGTGCAGTAGCACCAGAAAGGCGGGAAGAGGGAGTAGGGAGAAATGTGGGAGAGCTACATGAGGCTTTGCCCCCACACAAGATGCTTGCCAGAATTAGATGGGACATTTTTTGTAGTATTGTCGTAGATAGATGCTCATTTATTTATCCAACAGAGTTACAGTGTGCGCCAGGCTCCAGGGGGTCATAGATGATGAAAATTTCCAGTGCTGGTTCAACAACACATGAAGAAAACTTGGTTTGAGCTGGCTGCTGGTGCTTCATGCCTGTCATCCTAGCTACTTAGGAGGCTGAGATGGGAGGATTGAGGCTTAAATTCTGGGAAGGAAAGCCTGTAAGACTCTTATCTCCAACTAACTGCCAAAAAGAAAACGCCAGAAGTGGATGTGTAGCTCAATCCGTAGTCTGTTGGCCTTGAGTAAAAAGACTCAGGGGCAGCAACCAGGCTCCGAGTTCAAGGCACAGGAGTCAGAGAAAGAAAGGAAAAAGTGAGAGAGGAGGGAAGGATGGTGGGAGAAAAAGAAGAAAGGAAGGAAGAAAGGAGTATATGAGCCTTGGTTTGGAGTCCTTGTATCAAGGGAGCCAACCATTCACAATCTCTGTGGGGACAGTTTCAGAGCCTAAAGCCAGTATGTAGGACAAAGCCACTGATCCCTCAGCAACTTCATGACATCCAAGAGCTTTGTGGTCACTGACTGCAGAGGGAAGCAGCCTCAGGTAGACCCTAGGGCTCAGAGTGTGTCTCTAGGTTTTGAACATGCCTAGCCCCAACAAGTTTATTTTTTGGTCCAAGAGCTAGGGAAGTTTTGGGGTGAGGGAGTGTCAAGAGGGGGGTGGGGCAAGGTACAAGCAGGAAGATGAAGAGGGAGGACAATCCCAGGTCAGATGTGTCAGGACATTGGAGCCATGACCTTGCCTGAAACCTAGACCTTCATTGATAGAGCCTTCAACCCAGCCACATGGGTATTAAAAGTCCTGGCACCTTGGGTTCACCATTGACCATCCGGCTGTCATCTGCTGCAGGATGCTTGGGGACTGGGACTTTCCCAAGCTCAATTTGAAGATGACCTTGAGAAGCCTGAGGCCTGGGTGACTCCATCTTGAGTTAATGAGCATCTTCTGAGGTATGAGTTATGCAGCTGACCATGAACCCTACCTGGGAATGAACAGAAGAAGCAATTCCCAGGTGACTAGGAACATAAACAATCCTTGGTAAAACCACAGGCAGGCAGGTGCTGGAGGGCTTGGTGAACTAGCAGTCAGGCCACAGGTGGTGTTCGTTTAAGAAAGGAGCTCTGCAGTTTATCATGTATCCTCTTGAGACTCCCCTGTGGTGCAAGCCACAGTTTAAAGAACATCGGGACCCATGACCTAACCAACAACTTGTTTCTGGTCCTTTCCCACTTTGTAGTGCGCCAATCATACTATAGAGTTGTTTTATGATTTTTCCCGTGGTTTATAGTGATATGTTACAAGAAATTATGATGTATGCAAAACCTTGCCTTCCCTAAAAAAGTGTATAAAAAGTTTTGTAACCGTTGGCTTGGTGACGGTCTCTGGTAAGGATTCCTGAATTAGGCTTCACAACACCACCGGTGTTCATTCCTCCACCAGAGACAGAGGTAAGTGTGCCACTGGCACAGGACAGCCAGGGAATGAGGGCAGGAGTCGGGACCCGTGTATCCCCGAGACTTCCTCTAGGGGCCACTAGGACCCCTTAACTGCCATTCTCAGAGGCATAGGTGGGTCTCTTTTCTGGCTCAGCCTTTAGTCTAGATGGCAGATCTGGGATGCAGAGAGGGCCAACTGAAGGTGGGGAAGGGTTGGGTAGAGGCTGGTGGGAAAACAAGAGGCCCTGGGCTCTGAGCAGGGTTGTTTCTTTGAGGATACTCACAACCCAGGATCATTGCTGGGATGGATCAGCCCTTTTCTCCTTCCTGAGAGAGAGGGACCTAGAGCCCTCCAATCTGCGTCCATTGGCTGAGAAATCCTTTCATTCACACATCCTGTGGTTGGATAACTAGACCTCACATCACTGCCCAGTGTCCAAGCAGGACAATGAGAAATCCTGAGTCTTTGATAAGGTCAGGGGATCCTCAGTATGAGATTGTACTTGAACGTGCTAACTTGGTGCATGGTCTTTCCCATCTAAGACCGCCATGATATAGGTCATAGAATATAGAGAATCAGAGCAGGATGGGGTCTGTTCTAGGTGGCTTGAGTATTATGTGTGAGCTTTGAGCTCCCCTGTGCTCATCTGCTTCCTTTTCTTTGGTGGGTGTATGATAGAAAAAGCTTTAAACTAGGGACTGGGTCCTATCCCTTGTCTTTGATGCTCAAAGCTAGCACTCTACCATTTGAGCCACAGCTCCACTTCCAACTTTTTTGGGTGTTTAATTGGAGATAAAGAGTTCTCATGGACTTTGCTGCCAAGGGTGGCATCCAACTGTAGTCCTCAGATCTTAGTCTCCAGAGGAGATAGGATGAAAGCATGGAAAAGTATCTTTGGCTGGTTCCAGTAACTCATGGCTGTCATACGAGATACTCAGGAACTGAGATCTGAGGATCACAGTTTAAAGCCAGCCTTGGCAGGAAAGACCCTGTGACTCTTATCTCCATCAAACCGCCAGAAGACTGGAAGTGGTGCTGTGGCTTCCAATTTTCAGTGGTAGACTGCTAATGCTAACTGTCAGGAGACAGTGGTGATGCTGGAGCCTTGAAAAGTGTCTGTGAAGCAGGATTGGGAGGAGAGCATTTGGTAGTGATATCATTTCCAGGGCTCATGAACTAGAACCCCCAAGCATAAGGAATCAGAGTCACATTTTGTTTGTTCATCCCTATCCTGGAATTTGAACTGAGACCCTGGAACTGTCACTGACTTTTTTTGTTGTTTTTTGTTGTTTTTTTTTTTTTTGCTCAAGGCTAGTTCTCTACTACTGGAACTATAACTCCACTTCAAAATTTTGGTGTTTAATTGAATATAGATTCTCATTGAATTTCCTATTTGGTCTGGCTTCAACTCTAATCCTCAGGAGGCTGGGAATGTGGCTCAGTGGTAGAGCGCTTGCCTTGAATGCATGAGGCTCTGGGTCGATTCCTCAGCACCACATAAGCAAAAAGAAAAAAAGCCGGAAGTGGCGCTGTGGCTCATGTGGTAGAATGCTAGCCTTGAGCTGAAGAGCTGAGGGACAGCACCCAGGACCAGAGTTCAGGCCCCACGACCAGACTCCCCCCCCCCCCCCCCCCCCCCCCCCCCCCCCCCGCCAAAAAGAAAATCTAATCCTCAGATATCAGCCTCCTGAGTAGGTGGGATTCCAGGTTTGAGGCACGTTAACTTGGCTAGAATCACATTTTAACTGTTCTCTATTCTATTTTTTTAGCTCTCTTACCGAAGATTAGATGGCTATATGTCTTTAGGTTCATTTCTTGGTTTTCAATTCTATTCCATTGGTCCTGAGGTCTGTTCTTGTGCCAGTACGAAGCTGTTTTGATTACTATGGCTTTGTAGTAGAGTTTGAAATTTGGTATTGATATTCCTCCAGCACTGTTCTTTCTGTTGAGGAGCGTTTTTGCTATTAGGGATCTTTTATCGTTCCATATGAATTTTTGGATTGCCTCTTCTATTTCTTGAAGAATGAGGTTGGGATATTGATAGGTATCGCATTGAATGTAGATGGACCCATTGCAGCAATTTGAGGTACAGTCGTTATGTGGAAAAACGAACTTTACAACTTTCGCCAGGTGTCGGGTGGGGGTTGGGAGGGTGGGGGTGCGGGATGGAGATGGAAGGAATGGGAAAAGGAAACAAAGGAGGAGGCAACAATGCTTGATTAGAAATGTCCTCATTACATTGCCCAAGGTAATTGTAACCCCTCTGTACCCTATTTTCACAATAAAATTTTTTAAAAAGTACTCTCTAGTTTTTCTGATATGTGTGGCTACCATTTGAGCACATTGGCTGCAGTGGGTAACAAAACAATTAGAACAAAATCAATTGTTTCTCCTTGTAACTTGTAGCATACAATATCTATCTAATTTATTCCTGTCTTCACATCTGTTCTATTTCTTTCTTTTGTACCATTCCTTTCTTGCTTCGTGAGCTTCAGCATGTCAGTGCTGTTTACCTTTGTGAAGCAAGTCAGGTCCATTCCCTCATTGGGGTTTTACTTGCTGTTCTCACTCCCTGGAAAACCTGCTCCTGAATAATTGCATGGACGATGGCCTTGCTCTCAGATCAAATGTCTCCTCCTCAGGGATGTCTCCTCTCATCCCTACTGTGAAGTTATTCCCACCACATCACTAACCTCATGCCAGTGATTTACAGAAATTATCATAGTGATTTCTGTTTGTCTTCTCCAGTGTGAAAGCTGCATGGAGGCAGCTGCACTCACTTTTGTCTCTCCAAAGACAGCAGTAGTCCCTGGTCTTTTAGATCAAAGGAGAATTTTGTGGAATTGAAGCTGATTCAGCTCTGGTAATCTTAGAATCCAGTCAGGACAACTCATCAAGCTGTAGTCTGGTAGCTAGCTGTCATTTCCTCTCATTATTTTTGCCTCTCTGGGTAGCTGAGTCCACTATAGGACAAGATTAGTGCTTGACACCTATTTGTTGCCATGGGAAAGGTGGCTGTGATATCATAGAAGTTAATGGCCTGGGCTGGGAATTTGGCTTAGTGGTAGACTGGTTGCCTACCATGCATAAAACCCTAGGCTCAATGCTTAAGCAGCACACAAACAGAAAAAGACAAAAGGGTCACTGTGGTTCAAGTGGTAGAGAGCTAGCCTTGAGCAAAAAAAAGCACAAGGACAGTGCCCACACACTGGGTTCAAGTCCCAAGTCTGGCAAAATAAAAGAAGTAATATATGGCTATTGTTTTTTGAAGCTGTGAGGGGGGACCACCACCACCACCACCTACACCCCCACCTGAGGCACACAAGACAGTGGGGTTCCACACTTAGGAATCTTACTTACTCAGGACGCTGAAATCTAACAATCAAGTTGAAGCCAGTCCAATAGCTCAGCAACCAAACCATCAAACATTCCCTGATATGATCAGACTCAGTGTAGGTGTTTTCATTCTTTCTCTATATCTTTCCTTCCTTTTTTATTTCTTTCTTTCCTTCCTCCTCCCTCCCTCCTTTCCTTCCTTCCTTCTTTCTTTCTTTCTTTCCTTCCTTCCTTCTTTCCTTTCTCCTCCCTCCCTCCCTTCCATTTTTTCTTTCTTTCTTTCGTTCTTTCTTTCTTTCTTTCTTTCTTTCTTTCTTTCTTTCTTTCTTTCTTTCTTTCTTTCTTTCTTTCTTCTTCCTTCCTTCCTTTCTTTCTTTCCTCCTTCCTTCCTTCCTTCCTTCCTTCCTTCCTTTCTTTCTTTCTTCCTTCCTTCCTTCCTTTCTTTCTTTCCTTCTTTCTTTCTTTCTTTCTTCCTTTCTTCTTTCTTTCTTTCTTTCTTTCTTTCTTTCTTTCTTTCTTTCTTTCTTTCTTTCTTTCTTCCTTTCTTTCTTCTTCTTTCTTTCTTCCTTTCTTCCTTCCTTTCTTCCTTTCTTTCTTCCTTTCTTCCTTTCTTCCTTTCTTTCTTCCTTTCTTTCTTTCTTTCTTCCTTCCTTTCTTCCTTTCTTCCTTCCTTCCTTTCTTCCTTTCTTTCTTCCTTTCTTCCTTTCTTTCTTCCTTTCTTTCTTTCTTTCTTTCTTCCTTTCTTCCTTTCTTCCTTTCTTTCTTTCTTTCTTTCTTTCTTTCTTTCTTTCTTTCTTCTCTTTCTTTCTTTCTTTCTTTCTTTCTTTCTTTCTTTCTTTCTTTCATTTTGTTGGTCATGGGGCCTGAATTCTGAACTCTGGGCCTGGGCGCTATCCCTCAGCTCTTCAGCTGAAGGATATTGCTCTACAATTTGAGCCACAGCACCACTTCTGGTTTTTCTGCTTATGTGGTGCTAAGAAATTGAACTCAGCACCTCATGCTTGCAAGACAATCACTCTACTCCTAAGCCACCTTACCAGCCCTCATTTTATTTTAAAAATAAAAAAATTCAAAACATGCTTGCTTTGATTTCTCATTCAATTTATTGAAACAAATTATATGTTATTTAAGCTGTTTTAAAAATATTTTTCTTGTAAAAATATTGTACAGAAGGGTTACAGTTATATGAGTAAGGTAATGAGTACATTTCCTAATGGCATTGTCACCTCCTCCTTTCTTTTTCCCCTACCATTTCTTCCCTCCCCACCTCACCAACTCCTCCCCCGCCCCCCCAATGTTGTAAAGTTTGTTTACAAAATACTGTCTTATACATCTCATTGTTACAATGGGTATTATCCTTATTTAAGTATTAAGTTATTTCCTTTCCTTTCCTCAAATAAAAAATATACATACAAGATGCAGGTCACCAGAAACAAATACAGTGAAAACAGGTGTAATACTGTGTTGGAAGAACATACCAGAGAAATAAAAAAAAATCGCATAGTACATTATAAATACGTTAAAAACAATAGCAAGATAAAAAAAAACCTGTTCCTGTCTTGGGATACATTTCGCTTATCACCTTATATTGTCAAATGTATATAGCTTTTGACCCTAGTATATGTCCTAGACATATACTAGTTATTGTAAAAAAGGGAAACTATAGGGCTTACGTTTTTGGGGGCCTGGCCTACTTCACTTAATATAATTTTTTCCAAGTCTTTCTATTTCCTAACAAGTGGGGTGATGTAATTCTTTCTTATGGAGGCATAGAATTACATTGTGTATATTTTCTTGATCCAATCATCTACTGAGGGGCATGAGGGGCATCTGGGTTTGTTCTATATCTTAACTATGGTAAATAATTGTGCAATAAGCACGGTTGTGCTGGTAGCTTTAATATAGCCTTGTTTGTGATCATTTGGGTAAATGCCAAAAAGTGGAATTGCTGGGTCATAGGGAAGCTCTATGGAGTCTTTTAAAGATTACCCATATTGCTTTCCAAAGTGGTTGAACAAATTTACACTCCCACCAACAATGCAGTAGGGTTCCCTTTTGAACACATTCCCTCCAGCATCTGTTATTATTAGATTTCTTGATTATAGCCATTCGAACTGGGGTGAGGTGGTATCTTAATGTTGTTTTGATTTGCATTTGTTTTACGGCTGGAAAAGTTGAGCATTTCTTCATGTGTCTGTTGGCCATTCATATTGCCTCTTCAGAGAAGTTTCTCTTTAAGTCTTTAGCCCACTTATTTATCTGGCAGCTGTTTCTTTGAGGATTTGTTTTTGGGGGATTCAATTTTTTGAATTCTAAATATATTTTAGATATGAAACCCTTGACCCTTTTATTGCTAGTGAAAATCTTCTCCCAGTCTTTTGGCTTTCTATTGATCTTGCTAGATATGTCCTTTGTCATGAAGAAGCTCTGCAGTTTGATGCAATCCCATTTGTCCAAGCTTTGTTTAATTTGATGTGTTTCTGGGTCTTTATTAAGAAACTTTCGGCATGTCCCAAAGAGCCTTAGAGTTTCTCCGCTTCCTTTCTGTAATGTCTTCAGGGTATCTGCTATGACTCCAAGGTCTTTGATCCATTTGGAGTTGATTCGGATGCAAGGTGTTATATAAGGATCTAGTTTTAGTTTTCTACAGATGTGAAACATAGTATATGTTTTATAAGTCTTTGTCCATCTCTCTAGAACCCTCCACAAGTTTATATGTATTTGTAGTTGGGAAGGAAAATAAGATTTAAATCAGGACAGTAGGAGGCTATGGATTTAAGGTTCATTTGAGACCCTTTTGGAAGGAATGTTAACTTTTTCCATCTGATGTCCTACAGATGGTACAGGAATTGAGTAGACTATCATAGGATAGGAGGCTTGTACTGATTTCTTTTGACTTTCTCCTGGGTACAAGGAGGGTGAAGTAGCTATGGGCATGAATCTGTGGAGGCTTTGCAATTAATATCTATTGACTTTGTATTTCTAATTTCTGTTGCCACAGGCCAATGTGTGAAAGGATTTTTCCTTTCCTACTTTAGCTGTAACTAGTTATTTTTCATTTTTTTTAAAATTTTATTTTATTGTAAAGATTCTATAGAAGGGCTACAGTTGCATGAATAAGGCAATGAGTACATTTCTGATCAAGCATTGTTACCCCTTCCCTGTTTATTTTTCTGCTATCCCTTACCACCCCCTCCTCCCATCCCCACCCGAAGTTGTAAAGTTAATTTCCCACATACTGTCTTATGGGTATCATTTTTGCAACAGGTCGTCCTGTGTCCTTGTTTCAGCATTTTGTTATTTCCCTTCCCCTCCCCAAATTAGAAAAATGTATATAAAAGAGGCAAAGTATCAAAGTCAAGTACAGTGACAAAGGTTGATATATCATAGGGGGAAGAATATACAAAGGAAACCAAAAACTTATATATTTAAAATAACAACAAATTAACCCCAAAATATAGTAACTTGTTTTTATAGAACATTAACCTAAAACTCCCTAGATATATTAAGTTTGGACTATTTCTTTTTTTTTGCCACTCCTGTGATTTGAATACTGGGCACTCTACCACTTGAGCCTCATAGCAACACTTTGAGCTTTTTCTGAGTAGTATATTTTATATAGAATGTCATAACTTTCCAGCCTAAGCAGGTTTCAAGTAATAATCCTTAGATCTCAGCCTCCTGAGTATCTATGAATACAAGCATGAGCCACCACAACCTGGCTTGAATAATCCCATAGTTTTAACTACAGCTGTTTTCATATCCCCTACCAACCATGCTTTCTGATACCCTTTCTGAACTTATCTCTAAATAGCTTATGAAGGAGTTTGAGCATTGCTTAATCATTTTTTCACTTTCATTAGTATATACTAGTTGTACATAGTGAGAGGTTTGATGGAGTTAATTCCATAAATGCATATGATGTACTTGCTCACATTCACCCTGCGTTGCCAGTGTGAAGAGCCTGAATTCAAGGCCCAGAACTACTGTACACATACAGACATTCACTGACACACACACACACACACACACAAACACCCACACACACATATACACAGCAGAGCAATTAGCAACGTTATACTGTGGATCAGGAACTGCAAGGAAACATGGGAAAATAGATTGTCTTTTCCCTGTTCCTCTGTCTTCCTCCATTCTCTGCTGTTCCTTAGACCAACTCAAGCCCCACACACCTCACTTCTTTCTACTGTGAACACCCTGTGTCTGGATTCTAGTATGTCATTCATAGGGAGCTGCCATTGCTTGGATAGCTGGTCCTCAAAGTAAGCAGAGGGTCTCAGGTCATTTTTTATTTTTCCATTTGGAGTGTGAATGCAGGCCCTGAGACCATAAGTAGCATCTTGAAGTGTATGGACAGCTGTGTTGAGCTACAAGACTCACCTCAGAAAAGGAGGAGAGGAAGTGGGATACAATGTACACAACCGGAACCAATGGACCTATAGGTGACTGATTGTCAATTTGCACATTACTGGAAGGGCACATCCATTTGAAAAGAGGTCTACAACAATTTCAGGAACCAAATGGACAAGTCTGGCAGGAAGCCACTTATGTGTGTGTGTGTGATTGTGTATGTGTGTGTGTGTGTGTGTGTGCCTGAAGGGTGGTCTGGGGCCCAGGCATAGGCTGGGTGCTGCCAGACCTTATGCCTTTTTTGCTCCAGGCCAGTGCTATACCAGCTCATCCACAGCTTCACTGCTGGCTTTTTTGGTAGTTGATTGGAAATGAGAGTTTGATGGACTTTCATACCCAGGAGGCTTCAACTGTGATCTTCAGATCCTACCCTCCAGAGTAGCTAGTATTAAAAGAGTGAGGCACTGGCACCTGTCAGGAAGCCTCTTAAATAGCAGACCAATTCACAGGGAGACAGGAAATGCCTCAGTCCAAGAGATGGTGTTGAGTTTTCATGTTTTAAAAGAAAAATTGCACTCAATAGAAAAGTATGAAGTAATATTGAAGCAAAGAAGACAATAAACTTTCATAAATCTGGGTAGGTGAAAGCCCATCTGACATGAGACTTTTATATAAGAATCAGAATAATATCTATGTGGCAACATTGAGACTCACCCATGTGGTCACATGTACTGGTTGAAGACCTGTTCTCAAACTGACATGCCTCCAGAAGTCTGAGATTCTGCTCTGTGGAAGATGTTTCCCAGTCACACTGGTAAGTCTCTTAGTTCTGGTTTTCACACTTCTCATCCTTCATTCTTAGTATTAACCAAGTATCTTTTCCAATGCTGCTCCAGAAGATGCTTTCAATGTCACTGTAAGGATTCATCTAATAAGAGAAATATGTTTGAAGAATTTTAATACTTATATTAATAATATCATTACTAATAAAAAGTAATATCCAAGAATGACTTTAAGATCAACAAAACATTATTTGGAGCTGCTATTTGGCTTAGATATTAAAGCTGATAAAAGACATGTATTCCTAGGCCATTATGAATCTGTAGTTATTGCAATCTCACAATAAAATGTTCTTAAGAAAGCAAAAATGTTGATAATATAAGCAACCCAATATTTTTTGAATAAGACAAATACAATGAGGACCTCCTTTGTACTAGTACACACTGGTTCTTGCTCTGAAAGAATCACCTATCTGTTCTGAGAGACAGTCAGGGTTAAAAAGGGACACATGCTTCCAGATGAGTGACCTGGCATTCACTGCCTAAATCCATTCAGGCCAAAAGCCCTATAGCCAATATAGACCAACCTTCAGAACAGTCATCCTGTCTTTCAGGCTCAAGCCTGTAATCCTAGCTCATCAGTAGACTGATGTCTGAACATTGTGGTTCAAAGTCACCCTGGACAGCAAAGTCTGGGAGACTCTCATCTCCAGTTAACCACGAAAAAAGTGGTTAGTGGGAGAGATAAACTGAGAGCAAGGGAAGGGGCGTAATTGTCCCCCCAAAGTGTATTCTTTACCTGATGACAGTTTCATCCAACTTACATAAGGCCCTGGATTCAATTCCTCTGTACCACATAAGCAGAAAGAAACCTGGAAGTCACTCTGTGGCTCAAGTGATAGATCACTAGCTTTGAGCTGAAGAGATGAGGGACAGTGCCCAAGCCCAGAATTCAGGCCCATAACTGACAAAGAAAATATCGAAAAGAAAATAAAAAAGGAAGAGAGTTGCTGCCAGGCTCATCGGCCACGCCTGAAATCCTAGCTATTCATGAAGCTGAGGATCAGTGATTGAAGCCAACTTGGGCAGGAAAGCCTGTACGACTTTTACCTCCAATTATGTACAAGAAGGGTAAACAAAGCAGGAGGCTGTAATGCTTGATAAGAAATGTACTCATTATCTTGCCCTTGTAATTGTAACCCCTCTGTACAGTATGTGCACAAAAATAAAAATAAAAAAATAAAAAATAAATAAAAATAAAACTAGAAGTAGATTTGTGGCTCCAGTGGTAAAGCAGTAGCCTTAAAGGGAAAAAATAAACTTCAGGGATAGTGTCCATTTCCTGAGTGCAAGACCCAGAATGGCACAGAAGTTGTGATGCCTTTGTTACAGAAGATTATTGACTGAAACTCTGAACAGGGCATACTAAGTCTGGAATTTTTGTGCACAAACTGTGCACAACCATCATAACTCTTTCACTATTCTATAGTTGCAGGCTGCATTATCTTTTCACCATGGAAAAGGCTCCAGTTTTCACTTTCTCTATGGTACCTGCTTCCTTGTCCTCAGCTCTTTACTCACTGACGGCAGCATTTTACCTGAGAACACAAGGAGGAGAATTGGCAAGACCTTGAAAGAATGGAAGTTGCTAGAAGTGGGTGAGATGCTGGAGATAATGCCCAGGAACAGCTAAGCATTTTGATGATGACTGGCCATAGTGAACCAGTCTTTATCAATATGCTGAGGGGCCTTGGACAAGAAGATGAGGCCTCAATGCCTACTGGGGTCATTCAGACTACACAGATATAAGCCAGCTAATCATCTTCTCACTTTCCTAGCATGGAGTTATGGGCCCTGCCTGGAAAGGGGACTCATGCCTAAGCATGGACAGCTATCCACACACCATCCAGTTGTGACCTCTACATTTTTAAACATTGAGAGCAGTTCAGCACAAATAACATGGAGCATGTCAAAATCATTAAAGGGATGGGAAAGTGGTTCTGTGCTGTGTGGACCAAGGCAGTCAGAGATCACCATACAAGTTTCCTTTCAGAGACCCCACTTCTTTTCAGTGGCCAAGAGAACACATGTGAAAACTTCCAGGAAGAGGAGGTATCCATACCCCTATATTTCTAAACTGGACCCTTCACTGCATGATTTCCCAAAGCTTATGGACACAATAAAACTAAATCTCTCCAAGATCTGGCACTGAAGTCTCTCAGAGACGATTGCCCACATCTGTGAGGAGAGCATAGGAGGTAAAATGGCCTGTCAGGGAGGGGAATAGCCACAGAGGTTTTCCATGACATCTCTGGCATCCAAGATTCAGATAATTTGGGAAAGTTTATGAAAGCCTCTTTGGCATGGATGGTGAATCATTGAAGCAGGTCGCACAGAATATGGGAAAGCCAATTGAAGAGTACATGGGTCCCATCAAAGACCCAAGATGTGCAGATCTACCATCAAGAGAGTTGGACATTGTGTTGGATATGTTACATGACAGCCTTTACTAATGGACAGGTCTTGGACACATATTATACTACAGTGACTCTGCTGTCTATTACCACAAATGCATGGAAGAGAGATATAATCTTGATACAGTTGCTGACATCAAAAAATCATCCTAAGGAAGAATCTGATAGACATTATCATCTGATTGTTTGTGGGGATGGCGGTGGGGACGTGTGTATGTGTGGACACTAGGGCTTGAACTTTGGGCCTGGACACTGCCCCTGAGCTTCTTTTGCTCAAGGATTGCACTATAGCTCTTATGTCACAGCACCACTTCCAGCTTTTTTTATTTTTTTTGATCCTCACAAGTATTTACTTACAAGATAAACTTTAATTATTAGGTAATATGCTTTTAAAGATGATATAGTATACTACTATGCAAATGCAATAAATAAAAATGGGAAGCAAAAAGACACTCTAAGGACTTTCTAGGAGGTTCTTTGAAAGCCATGAAATTATACCTAAAAAAGTGTTATTCGTGACTTAAACAGCAGTGCCAAATTTCTTGTACTGGATAAAAGAATGCAGTCAGTTATTTCTGTTTAAATGTCTAATATTATTTTCTGTTTTTACTGTGTTTGTAATCCATGCTATTAATATTAATAGGAGTAGAGGACTCAAGCTGAGATGTTGAACCTGGAAAAGGTTTGAAAGGTTGAACGCCAACTCAATATTACATAGAAAGCTGAGATCTGTCCGTGGAAGGGTTAAAACACAACTCTGGAGAGGGTAAATCTATTGCCCCACATTCACACATGGAGCTTTAAAGTCTTTGAAGCCTGGGAGGTAAAAGAGCTGACAACTTAACCTAGGAGGCTAGATAAAGTAGACCACATGTCTGGACTTTCTCTGGGTTGCAGTATTCTTTCTCAAAACAACAAGGTAGCCAGTGTTTCTCACTCACCGTGTGGCTCTGATTGTAGTATCGATGCTTCATTTTTTCATGTATCCATAGTAACCTTCCCAGTGTGAATTCAAATAAATATGTTTGCTTGTGTGACCTGGGGCCCAGGTGCAAGTGAGCCTTGGGATCCCGTGTCCTCACTGATTTTGTTCTTTTTCTCTACACTTGTCTGTGTATTTTTAAATTTTCTTCAGCTTGGTATCCATTTGCACTGTCTTGGGTTGTGATTAGCAATAAATAAGACCATTCTTGAGTGTAAAACATAAAAGGCTTACAAATTTTCTTATCCCAGATGGCTTCAAACCGCAATCCTCAAATCTAAGCCTTCTGAGTAGCTAGGATTACAAGCATGAGCCCCTAGCATCCAGCACGCATCTGAAGACTTGATGTCAGTGAGTTCTTTCTTGGGAATGTCTGCACATCTCAGCTCTCTTCAGCTCTGTTCCTTCCTGTTTCTCAAGCAGAGCCAAACAATTTCCCTCCTTTGTGTTCAAAATCCTGGAGGTTAGTGAACTGATTTGCCTGCCATGTACTTCCTTTCCATAAATACATTAGTGGGTTTTTCTCCTTACCATCGATTTATTTTATTAAGTAAGTTAACTGGGATCCACACAGAGGTGACATGTCCTTTTCTGGATTGCAAACTGTACACCTAGGTTTTACTTTATCTATAAAGTTAACATTACTAATCTTGTTTGAGGTTTCTTAGTTTTCCCATATTTATACCTTCTCATCACTCTTCCCCTTGCACAGAGGGAAGAACCATTTGCAATGTTGAAGAGTAAGTTTTTAGTCACTCTCTGAAAAGCTTAGCAAATGTATCCTGATTTCCAAGTACTGTGTAACTGGCCCTCAAAGTGTGGTCGTTAATCTCTCCTCAGCTTACACAAATGGCCATGTATATCTAAAAAAAGGCTATAGGAGATGAGTTCAAGAATTAGTTCCTGGTTATCAGTCAGGAATCCTTATTACCTGGTCACTGTGCATAAGTTTTTTTGTTCGTTTTGTTTGAATAGATCAAGCGGTGCGTACAATTAGTACCAGAATTAGACTTCTACATTTTTTTTAACTCAAGGCTTGCAGGCTCTCTTATTTGAACCACAGATCAACTTCTGCCCCATCCTCTTTTCCTTTGGTGGTAAATAGGACAGAAATGTACCACAGGAACCAAGGACACTACACAGTATCCTCAAATCTGAGGACTGTGGTTCATAGCCAGCCTGGACAGGAAAATCTATGAGCCTCTTATCTCCAACTAATCAGCAAAAAGGCAGAAGTGGAGCTGTGGCTGAATTCGTACAGCAGCAACCTTGAGCATAAAAAAAGTAAAGAAAAAGCTAAGAAAATAAGGCTTAAAAAAGCTAAGTGTAAAACAGATTTAGCACTAAGACAACCACAAAATATATTTTTTAAATAGTGGAAGAGAGCACAGTCTATTAAAAATGATAAAATGACCAAGAAACTGCTGGCTCACACTTGTAATTCTAGGTCATCAAAACACTGATATTGAGGATCACCATTCCAAGCCAGCCTGGACAGGAAAAATCATTGTGTGTGTGTGTGTGTGTGTGTGTGTGTGTGTGTGTGTGTGTGTGTGTGTGTGTGTGTGTGTTTGTGTGTGTGTTTGTGTGTGTGTGTGTGTGTGTGTTTGTGTGTGTGTGTGTGTGTGTGTGTGTGTGTATGTGTGCGCGCGCGCCTTTCTGGGATAGGAACTACAATTTTTTGCTTGATCATTTCTGGTTTTTTGGAGGTTAATTTGAGATGAGTCTCATGATCTTGCCCATGTAATTGTAACTCCTCTATATGGTATTTTCATAATAAAAAATATGTGAAAAAAAGAGTCTCATGGACTTTCCTTGCCCCCTGACAGTGAATCACAATTAGCACAATTCAGGACGCTGAGGGAGTCTGTATACTTACTTCCTACTAACCACTAAAACCAAAAAGTGAACCAAAGTGAAACTGTGGCTAAAGTTTTAGAGCATGCTATCCTTCAGCAAGATTGGAGAGGCACTCAAAACAAGCCAGAGAACCAACAAAATAAACAATAAATATATGTGAAGAAGAAAAGAACCAATTAGTTTTTAAAATATGTGGAGAGCTGCGGGAGCCGACCAAAGATGGCACGTTCGCATGGCACGGCCAAGCCAAAGATGGCGCTGGCTTCCGCCTTCCGCCTTCCCGATGGCGAGTGCTCTCTGTGAAAAACAACTCCTTATATGGCTATGGCTTGGCTACTGGCTTGCTTCCGTGTTTGCGACTCTATTGGTATATGCCACGTGGCACCTCGGGATTGGCCATCCAGGAGGCTTATAACCGGAGTGCGGGTGCGGGGCGAAAGAAAAGCTAATAATCAAGGTTCCTGAATAAACTGCTTTGAGAAGAATCCCGGGTCGTGTCTTCCTTGCTGGTCGAGGTGGATGCGACAAAAATATACAGTCATACCTTTAATCCATTCTGAAATCTAAAGATCACAGTTCGAAGACAGCCTTTGCAGGAAAGCCCAACTAAATTCTTTTTGAGTGTGCTAGACATGGGTTTGAACTTGTGGGTTTTTGCTCAAGTTTAAAACTATTACTTCCTGTCTCATATGGTTAATTGGAGATGAGACTGCTGGACTTTCCAGCTCAGGCTGGCTTCAAACTGTCCAGAACCTTCATCATAAAAGGGTGTTGTATCTTGTCAAATGTTTTTCTGCAGCTATTGAGATAACCATGTGGTTATTATCCTTGCTCCTGTTATGTGATGAATTATATTAATCAATTTGCATATATTGAAGTGGCTTTCCATCCTTGAATTGAATCCTGTTTGATCGTGATGTAAGATTTTTTGGATGAATTTTTGAAGTCGATTGGGCAAAATATCGTTGAGGATTTCTTCATCAATGTTCATCAAAGAAATGGGTCTATAGTTCTCTTTCTTGATGAGTCCCTGCCTGGTTTTGGGATGAGGGTTATGATGGCTTCATAGAATGAATTTGGTAGTGAATTTTCTCTTTCAAATTTATTGAAGAGTTGGAGGAGTTGGAGCTCTGCTCTGAAGGCCTTGTAGAACTCCACTGTAAATCCATCTGGTCCTGGGCTTTTCTTAGATGGGAGGTCTCTTAGTACAGTTTATATTTCAGTGCTGGATATGGGCCTGTTAAGATGGTTTAACTCATCTTGACTTAGTTTCGGCATGTCAATATTTGCTAGGAAAAGGTCCATTTTTGCCAGGTTCTCAAACTTATTAGCATAAAGTTTTGAGAAGTATTCCCTTATAATGTTTTGAATCTTGGTTGTTTCTGTGGTGATGTTTCCATTCTCATCTCTGATTTATTCATTCTTTTTCTGATAAGATTTTCTAATGGTCTCTTTATTTTGTTATTTTTTTCAGAGACCCAACTCTTTGTTTTGTGGATTCTTTCTATGGTTTTTTTGGATTCTAATTCATTTAATTCTGCTTTAATTTTAATTATTTCTTTCCGTCAACTGGATTGGGTTTATCTTGCTGATCTTTTTCAAGGAGGTTCAGATGTCACATTAAACTGTTAGTTTCAGAGCTCTCCAATTTGTTGATATAGGAACTCAGACTATAAACTTGCCCCTGAGTACTGTCTTTGCTGTGTCCCAGCAAAGCTGGTAATTTATGTGTTCATTTTTGTTGAATATCATGAACATTTGAATTTCCTTTCTAATCTCTTCCATGACCCACTGGTGATTCAGCAGTGTGTTGTTCAGCCTACATGTGTTACCAGACTTTCTTTGGTGGCTTTTGGTGTTGAGTTCTAATTTTATTCCCTTGTGGTCAGAGAGAATGCAAGGTATAACTTCAATGTTTCTGAATTTGGACAAGTTTGCTTTGTAACCTAAAATGTGGTCTATTGTGGAAAATGTTCCATGTGCTGCTTAGAAAAACGTGTATTCTGATGCTGTTGGGTGAAATACTCGGTAGATGTCTGTTAAATGTAGTTGATCTCTGCAGTTGTTTAGGTCTGTGATTTCTCTGTTGAGTTTTTGCCGAGTTGATCTAGTGTGGAAAGTGGTGTGTTAAAGTCCTCAACAATTAATGTCTTTGGATCTATGTGAGATTTGAGGGAAAGTAGTGTTTCTTGGATAAATTTGGGTGCTCTTTTGCTTGGCAAATAGATAATTAGAATTGTAATATCCTCCCGAAGGAGAGATTCCTTAATTAGCATGTAGCAACCTTCTTTTTTTTTTTTTAAAATTTTATTTTATTTTATTTGAGAACATACTGTACAGAGGGGTTACAATTACATGGGCAGGATAATGCATACATTTCTTACCAAGCATTGCAGCCTCCTCCTTTGTTTACCCTTCACCTCCCTTCCCAGCCTCCCCCCTCCCTCCCAACCAATCATACCCCCCCTCCCCCCCCCCACCGACATTGTAAAGCTGGTTTTGACATGACATTTTGTACTTCTCATTGTTGCAACAGGTTGTAGCAACCTTCTTTATCTCTTCTCACTAATTTTAATTTGAAGTCTATTTTATCTGATATTAGGATTGCAACTCCTGCCTCTTCATGAGGGCCCTTTGCTTGGTAGATTGTGTTCCAGCCTTTCATATTGAAAATGTGTTTGTTTTTATGGGCAAGATGTGACTCCTAAAGACAGCAGATAGTAGGATCTAGCTTTTTCATCCAACTAGACAGTCTATGCCACTTAATTAGAGAGTTAAGTCCGTTAAGATTGAGAGATAGTACTGAGAGGTTTTTGGGAGTTCCTGTCATTTTATCCACCTTCTTTGGTGTTACAACAACTGGGTTCTTCCTATGATTCCTAGATTCACAGTTTGGATACAGTTTCTTGGCCTTTATTGTGGTCTTGTTGGTTTTCTATGTGTAGGACATCTTTTAGAATCTTTTGTATGGCTGGTTTGGTGGAGATATATTGTTTCAATTTTTCTTTGCTATAAAAATCTTTGTTTTTATTGACCAAGTGGCGGATGTGCCATCTTGGCATCTTGAGAGCTCAGCTGCTGTTTCTCACCAACTTGATTTTGCACCACTTCAACTTGATTCTTTGTGTATATGCCTATGTGTGTATGTCAGTGTCTGTGTAAACTTGTTATCTGGCATTGTTATCAGGTTATTTCTTAAATTGTCTGAGATTCCTGAAGTGTGTTTAGTTTGGATTCGTAGTTCAGTGAAAGCCAGTCTACCTGCAGTCCAGATCCAGTCCATCTCCTCCAACCTTGAAGACAGGCCTCACTCCTGACTAGACCATCCTGACTACCTCCACCATGGTAAAAGTAGACTGGAGTCTTGTTAGTTTCCATCTCATGCAGCTGATTTCCTGGTGAAAAATTACTTTGGATTTGTAAAAGCTAAGGCTCTTTGTGTAACGTTGATTAAGTTAAGAATTGTTAGGGTTATCGGAAAGAAAGTAATACTATATCTGTGCTAAAATTCTCATCACATCCAATGAGGTTTGTCATTTCAGAATATGTGTTGGTCAATTCTTGATAAAAAAACAGGTAAGCTCTACTTATTCTAGTTGATCTCCTTGTTGCTTTAATTGGAAATAATAAAGAGCTTTCATGACAAAAATTGCAGTTCAAAGCCAGCCCTGGCTGAAAAATCACTAAGACTCTATCTCCCAACTAACCTGCATAGATTCAGGCTGGAAGCATGGCTCAAGACTACCATCTCTAACCAGCAAACACTGCAAATGGTACTGTAACTCAATGTGGTTGAGTGCTGACCTTGAGCAGAAGTGCTCAGGGACAGTGCCCAGGCCTTGAGTTAAAACCTCCTTGAATAAAAACTAGGACAAGCCATCCCAGCAACGAGCACCTAGACTCAGCCAGTCTGGGGAACAAGGGACCATGGAGAGGAGTAAGAGATGATGTCACATCAGCAACTTTGTGCCTGCCCTTTCAAAATTAACCAGAGCTGGGAGGTCAGTAGAAGTAAGAAGCCTGCCCATCCAATGTCTATACCTGTCTACCTATTAACTGAACTGGAATTTATATTCTTGCCTTTGTCACCAGACTTCTCTACCTAGTCGCCAGATGTCAGAAGTAGCTAGGGACATTTCTACCAACATTTTTATCCCCAAGTCCTTCCTCTTGCCATTTATTTGGTCTCTAGTATTTTTTTTCCAGCCCCTCAATGCTCATGAGACTTTTCCAGACTTCAACTAAGGACTCACGCCAACAACGGACAGCTGCTGCTCACTGCCTTCTCTGGGAGAGTACCAAATTCCAGCCTTTTACCACTATTGTTGACGCCCCTTGTCAGCAGGAAGGAACCAGAGAGAATCCGCACCCTATTTCATGATTATTAAAAGACTGGAATGTATGGTCTGCTCCTGGATAGCTAGCAGACTCCACCCTCCTTGCAGCAAAGTCTCCACCCAGTACCTGCATTACCTAGGCACCTGGGGCACCTGGAAGAGGTCACATCTGCATCCACTGAGGTCGCATCTGAATTTGATGTGGCCACACCTTTCTCTGCCTATACCCTAGATAAGGCCTAGCCCAGGCCCAGAAACCCTCTCTCTGCTCTTTTCTAGCTCTTTTCTAGCTCTTTTCTCTCTCTTTCCTAGCTCTCTATCTCTTTCCCAGGCCTTTCTGAGCCATGTGAAGTGCCACCCTTGCCTGGACCCAGCAGGTCTACTGAATAAACCTAGCCCTTACCTGAAAAAAAATCCTTCATTTTTATTTGACCTTCGGTTTTGAAGGAGAGTTGGGTACAGTATTCTTGGTTCATAATTGTTTGTCTTTAGGGCATGGCATACATCATTCCAGGCTCTTGTTGCTTTGATTGGCTCTGCTGAGAAATCTGAGGTGATTCTATGTGGTTTCCCTATATAGGTGATTGCTCTTTTCTCCTTGACAGTTGTAAGGATCTTTTCCTTGGTTTGAATTGATCCTGTGTGGATTATAATGTGACGGTGGGATGTCCTATTCTGGTCTGTTCTATTTGGAGTTCTAAAAGCATCTTGTATCTGAATAGGCCTATCTCTTTGCATGTTTAGGAAGTTCTCTGCTAAGATCCTGTTAAACAAATTTCCTAGACCATTATGTTCTGTCTCTAGATGCTCCTCTATACCCATTATCCTCAGATTAGGCCTGCTGATGGTGTCTTCCAAATGTCGAATACCTCTATCATATTTCTTGGATTTGTGTTGAATGGCTGTATGTTCTTTCTCTGTAATATCTAGGCTGTCTTCAATCCCCGAGATTCGATCTTCTGCATGGCCTAACCTACTATCAAGACTTTCTACTTTTTTTAAAATTTCTTTTCCTTCTAGTTAATCAGCTTCGATGGCTTCAAATTCTTTTTTGGGGTTTTGTTTTAGATCTTGTATGAACTTCTTTACTTCCTTAATTTGGTTCTTAGTGTTTATTCTCAAATTACTTAGTTGATGGGTTGTGGTTTCCTTGGACTCCCATTCCTTCTGTTGGGATCCATTCAGTATTCACTTTGTGGTCTCCCTAACTTTTTTCAGTTCTCTGTTTATGGTTTCCTTTTTTTTTTTGCTTTTGAATGATTCAAATTTATTACATACATTATCTGGGAAATTCCAGTAACTTATTAACATGTAGGATTCAATTAAAAGCCATAAATAATTAGAAAGAAATATTTCAATTCTAATTATTTTATGAAGCAATAAGATTTTTTTTTTTTTTAGGTCCGGGAGTGGGGCCTGAACTCTGGGCCTGGGCACTGCCTCTCAGCTCTTCAGCTCAAGGCTAGCACTCTACCACTTGAGCCACAGCGCCACTTCTGGCTTTTTTCTTTTTGCTCATGTGGTGCTGAGGAATGAAACCCAGGACCTCAGGCATGCAAGGCAAACGCTCTACCACTGAGCCAACTTCCCAGCCACAGCAATAAGATTTTTTAAAGATGACCAAAGTATATGTACATCATTACTAAAATGGAAACCAATTATACTTAATGTAAAAAAAAAGTTTGGCTGCTTCTTTCTTTTTTTATTATTTTATTTTATTTTTTTTTGAACACACTGTACAGAGGGGTTACAATTACATGGGCAGGATAATGCATACATTTCTTATCAAGCATTGCAGCCTCCTCCTTTGTATACCCTTCACATCCCTTCCCAGCCTCCCTTCCCACCACCCAATCCTCCCCACCTCCCCCCCCACTACCCCCCCCCACTCCCCACGCACCAACATTGTAAAGCTCGTGTTCTACATGACAACTTGTAATTCTCATTGTTGCAACCGGTCCACCTGTATCCTTAAACTACTTGTTTTTCCCCATCTACTCTACAAGTTATAATGACATCAAATATAGTGAAAGCAGGGGTTATACTGTGGGGGAGGGACATACAAAGCAACAAAGAGATAATCTTATAAATGCGTTAGAAACAAATGCATGAAAGAAAAAAACATTAAAATACATATCTAAGGATTCATTTTCCTAACATCACAATATCTGACCTTTTCCACTTGACTCATACATATACTAGATATTGCAAATAAGGGAAACCATGGGACCTACGTTTCTTTGGGCCTGGCTTATTTCACTTAATAAAATTTTTATTAATTTTTATTAAACTTAATAAAAGTTTTTCCATTTCCTAACAAATGGGGCAGTGTCATTCTTTCTGATGGAGGCATAGAATTCCATTGTGTATATATACCACATTTTCTTGATCCATTCATCTACTGAGGGGCATCTGGTCTGGTTCCATATCTTAGCTATGGTAAATAATGCTGCAATAAACATAGTTGTGCTGGGAGCTTTAGTGTGGTCTTGTTTGTAAACATTTGGGTAAATGCCCAAAAGTGGGATTGCTGGGTCATAGGGGAGTTCTATGTGAAGTCTTTTGAAGAACTTCCATACTGCTTTCCAAAGTGGTTGAACAAGTTTACATTCCCACCAACAGTGAAGTAAGGTTCCCTTCTGTCCACATCCCCTCCAGCATCTGTTGTTGTTTGAGTTCTTCATTTTTGCCATTCTAACTGAAGTGAGGTGGTATCTCAATGTTGTTTTGATTTGCATTTCTTTTATGGCTAGGGATGTTGAACATTTCTTCATGTGTCTATTGTCCATCCTTCTTTCTTCTTCAGAGAAGTTTCTCTTTAAGTCTTTAGCCCACTTATTTATTGGGCAGTTGTTTCTTTGAGGATTTGTTGTTGGGGGATTTAATTTTTAGAGTTCCACGTATATTTTAGATATGAGACCTTTGTCCGTTGTATGGCTAATGAAGATCTTCTCCCAATCCTTGGGCTTTCTATTGATCTTGCTAGCTATGTCTTTTGCCATGCAGAAGCTCTGCAACTTCATGCAATCCCATTTGTCCAACCTTTCTTTGATTTGTTGTGTTTCTGGGTCTCTATTAAGACAATTTTGGCCTGGGCCAAGAAGACCTAGGGTTTCTCCTATTCCATTCTGTAATGTTTTCAGAGTGTCTGCTTTGACTCCGAGGTCTTTGTTCCATTTGGAGTTGATTCTGGTACAGGGTGATATATAAGGATCTAGCTTTAGTTATGTACAAGTAGTTAACCAAGTTTGCCAGCACCGTTTCCTGAAGAGGCTGTCTTTCTTCCATTCTATTTTTAGCTCCCTTATGGAAGATTAGATGGCTATAGGTCTGTAGGTTCATTTCTGTGTTTTCAATTCTATTCCATTGGTCCTGAGGTCTGTTCTTGTGCCAGTACCAAGCTTTTTTGATTACTATGGCTTTATAGTAGAGTTTGAAATTTGGTATTGATATTCCTCCAGCAGTGTTCTTTCTGTTGAGGAGCGTTTTTGCTATTAGGGTTCTTTTATTGTCCCATATGAATTTTTGGATTGCCTCTTCTATTTCCTTGAAGAATGACGTTGGAATTTTGATAGGTAACAACTTGAATTTGTACATAGCCTTGGGAAGTACTGCCATTTCCACGATGTTGATCTATCCAATACAGGTGATGGGTTGTGGTTTCCTTGGACTCACATTCCTTCTGTTGGGTTCCATTCAGTATTCCCTTTGTTGTCTCCCTAACTTTTTTCAGCTCTCTGTTTATGGATTCCATGAATGCCTTTAGTGATCTTTCTGTATTCTCATCGTGCTCTCTCAATTCCTGTATTACTCTTTGATTAGCTTCCTCATGTTCACGCCATTCCTGTAGTTTTCTTTAAGTGTTCTCTGCCTGCTCACGCCATTCCTGACTTTCGCTTTGACTGATATCAGCCTGCTCATGCCATTCCTTCATTTATCTTTGAGAGTTCTCAAGCAGCTCACGCAATTCCTATATGATTCTTTGAGTAGGTTCCTCTGGCTCATGATATTCCTGTATTGACCTTTGGTTTGCCTCCTCTCTCTCCCTATCACGCTCATACAAAGTCCTTTACAGGTTTTCAATCTTTTCATTTGCTATGTTTACCAGTAGTGTTTGTAGAGCTTTTTGGGAAGTCTCTACTGGATTATTCATTATCTGTCCTGTTCCCAGATTATCATGAGTGGGAGATCAGATACCTGGACTTGCCATTTTTCTTGTATTTTTCCTACTTGCTCTGCCCATGAGGGATGAAAGTAAGACCTGTTTTGTGCTAGAACACTATCTTAAGGAAAGCATCAACCAAAGTCTATAGTTGCACAGTCAAAATCCGCAGATACATATTAGTTCAACAGATATACCTACTCAACATCAAAGAACTATGTATTAATGAGCTTCGAACTGCAAATAAGAATTTAGCAAACCAGAAATTATTAGGTTTAGGGAGAGATGTTGGTTAAAATAGGAATAGAGGGATGTGGAAAGGCACAGGGAGAGTTAACTAAGTCCTAAACTCAAAGCGGGAAAGTGGTTGGATAGAATGATAGTAGAGAGAGAGAAAAAAAGAAGAAAGACAAAAAAGAGAGACAAGAAAAAATAGAAAAGCAAATATGAAAAAATAAAAAGTTGAACACTTAAATATATGCAAATTTAAAACTGTAATATTCAGAGAAGAACGTGGATAGAATAAGAGAAGGGTAAGTTTATAAAGGAGATGTGAAAAACTTAAATATAAAAATGCTTAAAATATTACATAGGAATAAAGAGGTTATACTGCTATTAAAGAATTAAAGTCTAAGGGGTTTCGAATTGACTAATAAATTTCTGGATTAAGTGTGTACACAATGGGGGATAAGGTCTAATAATCGACTCCAGGTATATCTGAGGATGAGCAAAACAGCAATTTAGTTATGCAATTTAGTTACAAAAGAGAAGAAAAGGTGAAAAGAATGAGGAGTGAAATAAAAGGTTCAAAATGTCAGTAGAGATAAACAAAAAAAAATTTAAAAAAGAAAAAAAGCTCACACACATATACTCCTAAAATAAAAATTATAAGAGGAAGAAAAAATAGTTAATAGTAATCAATGTTTTTGAAAAGTTAGAAATTAAATATTAAAAAAAGTTTTAGAAAAAAATTTTATAAAAGGTACTGTTTGCATGTCCCTCCCCCACAGTATAACCCCTGCTTTCACTATATTTGATGTCAGTATAACTTGTGGAGGAGAAGGGGAAAAACCAGTTGTTTAAGGATACAGGTGGACCTGTTGCAACAATGAGAAGTACAAGTTGTCATGTCCAACACGAGCTTTACAACGTCGGTGCGGGGGGGAGGGGGGGAAGGGGGAGAAGGAGAAGGATTGGGATTGGGGGGGAGGGGGGGAGGCTGGGAAGGGATGTGAAGGGTAAACCAAAGGAGGAGGCTGCAATGCTTGGTAAGAAATGTACGCATTATCCTGCCCATGTAATTGGAACCCCTCTATACAGTATGTTCACAAATAAAATAAAATTAAATTAAAAAGAAAAAAGGTACAAAAAAAGATTTCTTTGATTTTTTGGGGGGATGGGAAGATCCTATATCTCTCTTGTGTCCATAAACCAGTCTCTTGTTGGTCTTTGTGTTGTTTGATTTTTCTGTGCCTTGGTTGGTTTCTTAAGTCAGTTTGTTTGAGCAGGCAGAAAAATGCTCTGCTTTACCCAGGATTTTGTGATTGTCCTCCCAGGCTAGTTCAATGGGAAGGAGATCTGATTTGAGTATCACAAAAGAGGGAGATGGCTGTTTCTTCTAGTTTGGAGATGTTGTGATGAGGCTAGGTTCTGGGTGATTAATAATTTTTTTTTTTTATTTCAAGTGATCTTTAATATGGTAAATTATAGATTATCTTTTTTTTTTTTTGTTTTCCCCCTACCATCCCCTCCCTCCCTCCCTTCCCCGAGGTTCTTTTTTTTTTTTTGATTGTGATTAAATGATTACATAATTTCAAAGTCACAAGTTCATTCTAACTTCCCTGGAGCAAATTGTCTACCACAGTCTGTAATATATAACAGTGTTCACATGTTATATACCATATTTGTGATCAGCAGCATGAGGATATTTAGTAGTGGTTCAACCAGATGAGCGGGAGTTCTTTGTTTCTTAAGTCCTGTTAGTTTTGTCGTATCACCTAACCTTTTGGATTTAGCATCCACTTATGAGGGAGACCATGTACCGTTTGTCTCTTCGTTCTTGGCTTACCTCGCTCAACATGATTCCTTCTAGCTCCATCCATTTCCCTGCAAATGCCATTATTTTGTCATTTCTAATGGCTGCATAATATTCCATTGTGTATAGATACCACAATTTTTGGATCCATTCATCTGTGGTGGGGCACCTAGGTTGTTTCCATATCCTAGCTATTGCGAACAGTGCTGCAATAAACATGGAGGTGCACGTGTCCTTGTATATTGGTTCCTGTTGTTCAGGGTAGATGCCTAGAAGTGGTATGACTGGGTCGTAAGGGAGGTCAATCTTTAGCTTTCTAAGAACCCTCCAGACTGCTTTCCAAAGTGGTTGTATAAGTGTACATTCCCACCAGCAGTGTAATAGGGTTCCTCTTTCTCGACATCCCCTCCAGCATTTGTCGTTGGCTGATTTGTGGATGTGGGACATTCTGACTGGGGTAAGGTGGTATCTCAGGGTTGTCTTTATTTGCATTTCCTTCACCACCAGGGATGATGAACATTTCCTCATGTGTTTCTTTGCCATTTTTATTTCTTCATTTGAGAAGTCCCTCTTTAGCTCCCTTGCCCATTTAGTAATTGGTTTGTTAGGTTTGGGAGGGATTAGTTTCTTGAGTTCCCTGTATATACAGGATGTTAACCCCTTGTCTGATATATTGCTGGTAAATATTTTTTCCCAATTAGTTGGTTGTCTTTCTAGCTTAGTTGCGATAGATTTAGCTGTGCAGAAGCTTTTTATTTTAAGGTAGTCCCATTTGTCGAGTCTCTCTCCAACTTGTTGTGACCCTGGGACTCTGTTCAGGAAGTTCCTTCCTGTGCCTATTAGTTCAAGTGTCTCTCCTACTCTGTCCTGGAGTAGTTTCAGAGATTCAGGTTTAATGTTAAGGTCTTTAATCCATTTTGAGTTGATGTTGGTGCATGGTGATAGGCTGGGGTCCACTTTTAGTTTTCTGCATGTGGCTGCCCAGTTTTCCCAGCACCAGCGGTTGAAGAGGCTGTGTTTCTTCCATTGTATGTCTTTGGCTCCTTTGTCGAATATCAGCTGGCTGTAGGCCTGTGGATTTATATCTGGATCTTCTATTCTGTTCCATTGGTCTTCGGGTCTGTTTTTGTGCCAGTACCATGCTGTCTTTGTGATTATAGCTCTGTAGTAGAGTTTGAAGTTCGGCATGGATAGCCCTCCCATATTGTCTTTATCCCCTAGAATTGTTTTGGCTATTCTAGGTCTTTTGTTGTTCCATATAAATTTTTGGACTGTTTTCTGTATTTCAGTGATGTACGTCATTGGGATTTTAATAGGAATTGCATTGAATTTGTATATTAGTTTTGGAAGTATCACCATCTTTACTATATTAAGTCGGCCTATCCAGGAGCATGGGAGGTCTTTCCATTTCCTAGTGTCTTCTGCAATTTCTTTCTTTAACTTTTTATAGTTCTCATTAAATAGTTCTTTTACATCTTTGGTTAGGTTAATTCCTAAATATTTTATTTTTTGGGAGGTTATTGTGAATGGGGTTGCTCCCTTTATTTCCCTCTCTTCCTGTGTGTTATCAGTGTATAGGAAGGCAACTGATTTTTGTGGGTTTATTTTGTATCCTGCTATTTTGCCGAAGTGACTTATGATTTCTAAAAGTTTGGGGATGGAGTTTTTGGGATCGTGGAGGTATAGTATCATGTCATCTGCAAAAAGGGATAGTTTCACTTCTTCTTTCCCTATGCGGATCCCTTTAATGTCTTTTTCTTGCCTTATTGCCCTGGCTAAGGGTTCTAGGACTATGTTGAAGAGGAGTGGAGACAGTGGACATCCTTGCCTTGTTCCTGTTTTTAGGAGGATTGGTTGTAGCTTTTCCCCATTAAGTATAATATTGGCTATTGGTCTGTCATAAATGGCTTTTATTGTTTTTAGAAATGTTCCTTCTATTCCTATTTTCTCCAGAGCTTTTAGCATGAATGAATGTTGAATTTTATCAAAGGCCTTTTCTGCATCTGTGGCGATAATCATGTGATTCTTGACCTTGGCTCTGTTGATATGCTGGATTACATTTATTGACTTACGTATGTTAAACCATCCCTGTGTCTCTGGGATGAAGCCTACCTGATCACAGTGTATTATTTTTTTTATGTGTTTCTGGATTCTGTTAGCTAGAATCTTGTTAAGGATCTTTGCATCTGTGTTCATCAAGGAAATTGGCCTGTAATTCTCCTTTTTGGTTGGGTCTTTGCCTGGTTTGGGGATGAGTGTGATATTGGCTTCGTAGAATGAGTTTGGGATAGCTCCCTCCTTCTCTGTTTCTCTGAAGAGCTTGAGGAGTATGGGTATTAGTTCTTCTTTAAAGGTCTTATAGAATTCTGCTGTGAATCCATCTGGTCCTGGGCTTTTTTTTGTTGGAAGACTTTTGATAGCTTCCTGTATCTCATTATAGGATATTGGCTTATTTAATTGGTTAACTTCTTCTTTGCTCAGTTTGGGTAACTTGTATTTCTCTAAAAATGCATCCATTTCCGCCAGATTTTCTTCCTTTAGAGAGTATAGCTTTTGAAAGTAGTCTGTTAGAATTGTTTGGATATCTTGGGTACGTGTTGTGATGTTTCCCGTGGCATCCCTAATCCTATTAATATGGGTTTCCTCTCTTCTTTTTTTAATTAATCTTGCCAACGGGCCATCAATTTTGTTTATTTTTTCAAAGAACCAGCTTTTTGTTTGGTTTATTTTGGTTATGGTTTTCTGATTTTCTAATTGGTTAATCTCTGCTCTCAATTTGGTTATCTGGCTTCGTCTAGTAGCTTTAGGTCCCATTTTTTCTTGTTTTTCTAGCTGTTTTAGTTGCAACATGAGATTATTTACTTGGTCTGTCTCCATTCTCTTGATGTGGGCACTGAGGGCAATAAATTTGCCCCTCAGGACTGCTTTTGCTGTGTCCCACAAGTTTCTTTGTGAGGTGTTTTCATTTTCATTGAGTTGTAGGAAATGCTTTATTTCTTCTCTGATCTCTTCTGTTACCCAGGCGTTGTTAAGGAGTGTGCTGTTCAATTTCCATGTATTAGAGAAATTTCTGCGGTATGCTTTGTTATTGAGAGCTAGCTTGATTCCACTGTGGTCAGATAGGATACAGGGGATTATGTCGATCCCTTTGTATTTGCTTAAGTTCCTTGAATGAACTATGATATGGTCTATTTTGGAGAAAGTTCCATGAGCTGCTGAGAAGAATGTGTACTGTGTTGTTTTAGGGTGAAATACTCGGTAGATGTCAGTTAATTCCGCTTGAAGTATGGCCTCACTTAATTCGGTAGCTTCTTTGCCAATCCTCTGGTTGGTAGACCTGTCCTTTGGTGAGAGTGGCGTGTTAAAGTCTCCTAGTATTATCGTATTGGGATCTATTTTATTCTGTAAGTTTGAGAGCATTTGTTTAACATATCTGGGTGCACCAATATTTGGGGCATATAAGTTGATGATGGTTATATCCTCCTCTTGGATTGTTCCCTTTATTAATATTTAGTGTCTGTCCTTGTCTTTCTGTACTGATTTTAATGAAAAGTTTATTTTGTCAGATATCAGGATAGCTACACCTGCTTTCTTATTGGGGGAATTTGATTGGTAGATCCTTTTCCACCCCTTCACTCTGAGTTTGTTTGTATGTTTGGCTGAGAGGTGGGTCTCCTGAAGGCAACAGATGGATGGGTCTTGTTTTCTGATCCAGTCCTCAGTTCGTTTTCTTTTAATTGGCGAATTCAGCCCATTTATATTAAGAGAAAGTATAGAGAGATGCATTGTTGTCCCTGCCATTCCGTTTTCCTAAGTTTTTCTTCTTTCCTTTCCTCCTGTGCTTGCTCAGTTAGACTTTGAGTAATGCCTATTTGGGGCAGGTCCCAGTTCCTGGTTGCTTTCTTCAGGTTGTGTCCCCCCTCTTAGAATTCTTTGTAATGCTGGCTTAATGTTTATGTATTCATTTAGTTTTTCTTTGCTATTAAAAGTTTTCAGTTCTCCATCGAATGTGAATGCTAGCTTTGCCGGGTATATCAGTCTGGGTTGGCAGTTATTGGCTCTCAGGGCTCGTATGGTGCTTTCCCAGGCTTTTCTTGCATTCATTGTTTGTGTGGAGAGATCTGCAGTGATTCTAATTTTTTTCCCATTGTAGTATAGCTCCTTCTTCATTTTTGCTGCATGCAGGATTGTTTCCTTATTATTCAGATCCATCATTGTTACTATTATGTGCCTAGAAGTGTTTCTCCTGGGATCTTGCTTGTTGGGTGTTCGATAAGCTTTTGTGATGTAGTTAAGATGGTCGTTTTTGAGGTGGGGAAAATTTTCATTGACTATCTTGTTAAATAGGTGTTGCATTCCCTTGCTCTGGAATTCCTCACCTTCGTCCACTCCAATTATGCGAAGGTTAAATTTTTTAGCATTATCTGCTTGCTCTTGAATTTCCCTTTGGTTTAATTTGAGTGATTTTTCCATATCTGTCACTTTTTGGTCCAGTTGGTGTATTCTGTCTTCTGTATCTGACACTCTACCTTCCATTTCATTCACTCTGTTGACCGTGGCTTCTATTGTGGTTTGCATGGTGGAAATGGATCCCTTTATGGATTCAATGTTGGTTCTCAGATTACTGATCTCACCTCTCAATAAGGTGAGATCAGTATGCATTACCTCTAATTTGGCGTTTATCTCACTTCTTACTGAGGTTTGTGCAGCTTCTATTTTTGCATCCAATTTTTGTTTGATATCCTGTATATCTTTTGATAGTTCATCCTTGTGCTCTTTCAATTTCTGATCCATTTCTCGCTTTATTTCTTGAGTCATTGCCTCCAGCAACCCTTGGATGTAGTTTTTGTCTTCCATTCCTGCTTTGCTCCCACTGGGGCTCTCCCCTGCGTGGCTGCTGGCTTTTGAGGTGAGCTTGCTGTCCTGGGTAGTGGTAAACCTTGTGATTTTTCTCTGTGATTTTCGCATGGGGGTTCAGGAGACTGCTCTTCAATCTTGTTTTGGTGTGTCTGTCTTTGCTTGGTTGCTGATTCTGTATTGGTAGAGAGAGTCTGTGCCTGATCTGGATTCTGTTGGGAGCCTATTTCCAGCTGCTATTCACTTAGGATTCTCAGCTCTCTGCTGTAGCAATTCCCGCCTTTGGAAAGGTTGAGCAGCCTAGATTGCTTGTGTTTGCTCCTGCGGGTGCTCTTGGGAAGATCAGATGCTCTGGATGCACTCTCCCAAATACTGGAGTCTGCTATGGGCTCCTGATGTGTTTTTGTTTGTTTGTTTTGGGCTGGTTGTGGGCTTGAACTCTAGGTTTGGGTGCTGTCCCTCAGCTCTTCAGCTCAGGGCTGGCACCCTACCATTTGAGCCACAGCCCCACTTCTGACCCTTTTTGCTTTGTTCAGGTGCCGGTCCCCTGGCCTGGTTCCGGCCCCAGCCTGGAGCGCGCTCGTTAGGCCTGTGCTAATGTGTATACCACCTTGGTTATGCAGCCTGGAGGACACAGTTCAAATTTCTTCTACTGTTGGTAGTCTTGACCCAGGGGCACTGTTCCTGGCTTGAGCATTTAAGCTCCCTTCCAGGGGCGCTCTTGCTCTGGCCTGGCCAGCAGAGTGTCCTGTGGTCCGGGTGTTGGGGTAGGGAGTCTAGGTCAGGGTCTGGGGATTCCCTCCAGCTCTGGTCTCCCTTGATGGATTCCCTGTCCCCTGATGGGTACTCACCCTGTAGGTCGTCAGTTGTTGTTGCAGTCCGTCAGTTGTTGCAGTCCGAGTTCAGTTGGGGTGGTTGCGGGCTGGGTTGGGCGGCCCCCCGCCGGGTAGTTGCGATCGCGAGTGGGCGGGTGGTCTGCGGACAGGTCCCTTTGTGGCGCTGCTGGTGCTGGGCGGCTTTGGCGGGATGGAGCCTCTCCGCTCCGGTGGAGAGTGATGGGTGGGGTGGGATCCTCCTGGAGACTCCCGGCTGGTAGGTTTCTCTGTTTCTGGCGATCCGCTGTTCTGCAATCCGGTACCTGGTGATCTGCAAGCAGCCCCCTGTGTCTCTGTGGCTCCGGCAGCCCCCGCCGGGCCGGCTGGCCGGCGGCTTGGCGCACTGCCGCGCGGCTAGTAAAGGTTGGGGGAGGGGTCTTTGCTCTTCTCTGTTCTGAAATTCTTCTTTTCCTCTCTTTCTTTTTTTTGTTATTTTCCACCTCTGGTTTTTCTCTGAGTGTTCGTCTTTTTGTTGTTGTCGGTCTCTTGGGGAGATTAAAGGTTGGAACTCGAACTCTCTTTTTGGTTGGAGAGAGCTGTGGCGTTTCCCTACTGCCCCGTCGCCATCTTGGTCCGTGAATAATAATTTTAATGTTACCATTGTGCATGCAGCCATACCAAAATTTTGAACAAATAAAGAAACAACAACAACAAAACATATCAGGTAGTTTGACTATGTGCTTATAACTAATTATTGAATAGCTTTTTTAAGCATTCCAAATTCTTAAGCATTATGAATTAAATTACTCTCTCTCCGTAATTACACACAAATATTTAAGAGTTGGAACACAATTTTTTCAAGTAATATACTATAAATGTTACTATAATATCATGTGTATATCTAAAATTCCCTTGAAAATAATAATTATACTTTCTATTGAAATATTATTTATTTTATTCTAGGAAACTTTAAGAAAAATAGACTGTATCATTCAAATGAAAAAGGTCAAAAATAGAAGCAAAAAATTTTAGAGGTTAGAGGAAGTCTGTCTTCAGAAAAATATATATATATATACATACATATAATATATGTTACGTGTGGAAAGACATACAATTTTAGAGATTATTTGTCATCGGAAATATGTACATATATCTAAGTTCATGTGTAGAACAATGTACATTATAGTGAAACAAAAATCTTTTTTGTTAATTTTTATTTTTTTATTGTGAAAATAATGTACAAAGGGGTTACAATTACATGGCCAAGATAATGAGTACATTTCTTATCAAGCATTGTAGCCTCCTCCTTTGTTTCCCCTTCCCGTCCCTTCCCATCCACCTCCTGCCCCCCTACTCAGTCCTCCCCACTATCCCCCCCCACCCGCACCAAAGTTGTAAAGTTCATTTTTCAACATAATGATTTGTACATCTCATTGTTGCAATGGGTCCACCTGTATCCCTATTTAAACGATTTGTTTTTCCACTTCCTCTCCACAAATTATACTGACATCAAATACAGTGAAAGCAGGGATTATACTGTGGGAGAGCGACATACAAAGCAACAAAGAAATAATCTTATAAGTGTGTTAGAAAAAGTCGCATGGATGAAAAAACGTTTGAATACATATCTTAGGGATCATTAGCATGGGAGGTTTCTCCACTTTATTTACCATAGCTAAGATATGGAAACAACCCAGATTCCCCTCAGTAGATGAATGGATCAAGAAAATGTGGTATATCTACACAATGGAATTTTATGCCTCCATCAGAAAGAATGACATTGCCTCATTTCTTAGGAAATGGAAAGACTTGGAAAAAATTATATTAAGTAAAGTAAGCCAGGTCCAAAGAAACATAGGTCCCATGGTTTCCCGTATTTGCAATAACTAGTATACATCTGAGACAAGCAGAAACGGTCAGATAAGTTGATGTTAGGTGAAATTAACCCCAAGATAAGTATCCAAATGATTATTTTATTTAATGCGATTGTTTCTAACATATTTATCAGATGATTTCTTTGTTACTTTGTTTGTCCCTCCCCCATGGTATAACCCCTGCTTTCACTGTATTTGATGTCAGTATAATTTGTATAGGGGAATGGGAAAAACAAATCGTTTAAATAGGATACAGGTGGGCCCATTACAACAATGAGATGTACAAGTCATTATGGAGAAATACAAACTTTACAACTTTGGCGGGGCTGGGGGTGCTGAGAGATGGCAAGGGATGGGAAGGGGAAACAAAGGAAGAGGAAACAATCCTTGATAAAGAATGTACTCATTATCTTGCCCATTTAATTGTAACCCCGTTATACGGTTTTTTAACAATAAAAGTAAGTAAGTAAGTAAATAAATAAATAAATAAAGGAATGCTATAGTCTGGATCTTAAGTGTCCACACAACACCTATGTTTGAAACATTCAGCGCTTAGCTTCTCAGAGATGGTGCAAATGAGAATGTAAGGCCTAGTGGGAGGTCTTCTGGTTATTTAGGGTGTGTCTTGGAGATCTTCTGGTTATCTAGGTGGTATCCTTGAAGTAAGAAATAGGACCTCAGATTTTTCTTGACCATGAATAGTTTTCCTACACCATACACCCATCAAGTCATCCCCAACCTCCACATACAAGTCCTTAACACAATAGGTCTGCCTGATTATGGATTGGTACCTCAAAATTTTTGAGCCAAAATAAGCCTTTCTTTTTCTGGTGTCTATCTCAAATGTTTATTATAGCAACCAATAATTAAGTAACTCAAGCACAATTGTAGAGAAGTCCGCAAAATATTTTCAAAATCTTTTATTCATGACATCTCTACTAAAGACAGATTACTGTCTGGTGTGTATATATTTATAACTTACCTATGCCTCAATGGAGCACCTTGAGCACACACCCACTTTGCAGATTGGTGACTAGCACACTGAGTGAAAATGGCATTTGATTACTTTCTCAGCCACTGCTTAGCTATATTTCAGGAAGCTTTGCAGAGTGAAAAGCAGATTGCAGGGGGAGAAGCAGATAAAAAGCTGATAACCAGAACCAAAGCTCCAATAAAATAAAAACTACCACTGGACACTGGTGGCTCAGATCTGTATTCCTAGCTACTCAGGAGTCTGAGATCTTGAGGATCGTGGTTCAAAACCAGCCCAGGCAGGAAACTCTGTGAGACTCTTATCTCCAATAAAAACCACCAGAAAACCGGAAGTGGTGCTGCAGTTCAAGTGGTAGAGTGCTAGCCTTGAGCTGAAGAGCTGAAGGATATCGCCCAGGCCCAGAGTTCAAGCCCCAACACCGACCAAAACAAAACAAAACAAAACAAAACAAAAAACCCTACATTTGCTCACTACCCAACAGGCTCACCATAAATGGGTGCCTACATTTTCAGAATAAAAAATGGGAGATGCTTATAATTCAAATGTTCAACAGAAAATAACAAAAAAAACTTGAGAATTGAAAGCAGGCCCCTCATGGAAAAGAATGAAATAGAAAAGTTAGAATATAAGCACTATCTGAGTTAACATAAAGCTTCTTGCTTTTTAAGACTTTTTAACCTTGTTGGCACAATCTATAGTCTATATTCCGTAAGTAGTTTTGCTTACAATCATTTATGTAAAAGATATTAAAGGTAAACAAGAACACTCTAGGACTCGAGCAAGAAGCAGCTAGATGGAGAACAGGAAAGGTGAATGTGATAGAGATGAAGATGATTGAAATGCATTATATAAAGTGTGAGAGTGGCCATAAAAAGAGAAGGGAAGAGTGATCAAATTCTGTTTTTATAATACACTTTGTATGCATGGAAGCATCAGTTAAAATCCCTTTGTATAATTAATGTACAATATTAACTTGTGTTTTTCCAAAGCTATCCCAAATAAGAAGTTAAGTGTATCAGAGCAGTTGTTGGCAATATCTTGGTATTTTCTCCTATATAACACCACATATGCCAACTCGAAAGGAACCCAGTAAGGCATAATCTACTTCTGTAGAAGAATGTGCTACTGACAGGAAGCCAAACAAGCATGTTGAACAGGCAGTCTACCATTGGCTCTCACTCATCACAATTTCGGGATCATAAACTTTCTTGCTCAGACAAACTTTCAAACTAGACAAAACCAATACATCTGGGCAAAGTTTGTCAGAAAAACAATCTTAACTTCTTGTAAGATAACAGCTATCCTTTAAAAGGCAGTTCATATGTCAAGTACTTTGGCAGAAAAGATTCTAACTCCTACAGTTCTGCCTTCTTTTATCTGTTCTTCAAACCTGGTCAGCTTTAATAGACTTTCCCATTCAGCAGTATACAAAGGGAAAATATTTAAGAAATGGGTGTTGTTTCCTGTATGAATGAGGGCAGTTTACAAAACAAACACAGGCATTGCTATGAAAACGAGTACTAGAGGCAAATATGGATTGCAGCATTCCTTTGTCTTCAAAAATATTGATAAACAAGCTAGGAAATTGTTTACTTTTTGCCAGCCTTCAATCTTTGTAAGGCCTTTGTGCAGCATTGGTTTCTAATCACCACGGAGACAATTCCCTTTCCAGCTAACATACCTAGAGCTAGGCTTTCCATGACATCCTACTAGTGGCATTCAGTTGTTTTGTTATTGCCTTGATGGTGTATAATTATCAAGGCTCTGCTGATAAATCGAATCCAATCTACATAAGTCTAACCCAATCTACATTTTATAGGTATTACCAGTTTAAAGCTGGAAATAAAATAGCAGGTCTTGGTGAGGAACACTTTGGAAGACTCCAATAACATCTACATAAATATGAGGGTTGGAAGACCTTCTGGGGATGAGATCTTTCTTCTTACGTGGTTAGCATTTTCTCAACCTGACCAGTCCAAACAGCTTGAGCGAAATGGGTGTATGTTGAAACAAAGTGCAGTTTCCAACCCAGTTGGCCAGTAAGTTCTTCAACACTGGTCCTCTGCAATACCAGGCACCTTTCTAGGACTTAAATAATAAAGTTGTTTTTGGATTCTATTTTGTCCTTTGATGATCAAACCTTGCTCATAAAAGTTGGTGGATTTGAGCTGACCGGTAAGTATTGGGCCTGGCTCAACTGAGATGTGGTTCCCACCTTTTCAATTACCCTGGATATCCAGGGAGTTTATCTTTATAAAAAGGAAAGTTCTTACATGTCCAGGATGATCTTTTCTGGCTCTTTAAGTTCTGACAGTCATGCTTGATAAGGTCTGACATCAGCCCTCCCATTAAATATTTTGTTGGTTTTACACAATTGCTTAGATGGTAAATCATCCCCCCCTCCACCCACATTCCTCACCCAAGGCTGTTTGAAACAGTTTTTTTTCAGTAGTGGGGCCTGAAGTCTGGGCCTGGGCAATATCCCTCAGCCCTTCAGCTCAAGATTAGTGCTCTACCACTTGAGCCACTACACCATTTCCGGCTTTTTCTGTTTATGTGGTGCTGAGAAATCGAACCTAGTGCCTCATGCATGCACAGCAAACACTCTACCACTGAGCTACCTTCCCAGCCTTTGAAACAATCTTGACTGGCTTAATATATAACTATTCCAAAAACGTACTCATCATTCCTGTTTCCTCTATTTGCTGGTCTTTAAAACCTTCAAACATAAATAACATACTTTTCAATAAAATATCCAGGAAAAAGTAATCCTATATGAAGTTTTTTATACAGTAGTCATAAAAAGAATTTTTTAGACTTGGAACATTGTAAATAACAACTTCAAGAGCCTTTTGCTACTCAGTTAATTAGTGAATGCCTGTAACAGATCCTTCTGAATATATTTACACAGAGACAGGCATCTAGAGGATTTAGTATACTAAATGCACATAAAAATTAGAGCACAAAAATAAAAATCAGGCTTAACAAATATTTTCATATCTTTCCCCACATTCTCCCAAAAAGACAGCAATATTATGTATGTCTGATGGAACCTTCTTAGCTCCAATTTTCCTGGGCTTCCTAGGTTTAGAATTTAGAACTGTGTTTCTTGTTTACTGCTTTTCTCAATTCCCTTATTAGAGATTTTTTCAGAGCTGACTCTGTCTCCAACTTTTCATTCTTCCCAGCTGGACAAATGAAGCGGCACATCATGACTCTTAGAGACAAAGAATTGAAGAGTCTGAATCTAAGACTCTTCTCTCATACACAGTCCCTTCAAGCAAAACCACCAAAGCAGTATTTATAGTTTCATATTTTTTCTACTAAGGCCAATGCATGAGATTGCTTGCTTCTGAGGGTACCTGTTTGGGCTACTTCCTGATGTTGTGGATTAACTTTACATCTCAGGTCCATTTTCAGCTACAAAGTATGGCAGGTTTAGCCCATCCAGGAGTTTGGCTCAACAGGGCAGCTGGATGTGTCTCTTCTGGTGGGATTCATAGAGTCCCTCATGAATGGCATGGAAGATCTGTGTTGGAAATACCGAGGGAAATTAAGGTATCCTACCAACACCAATTCAGCCAGGCAACATTTACTCCTGCAGAAGGCATCCTGTCTGTCGCATCTCCAAGTTAAATAAGCACACCACTGCCTCCCACGAATTTGAAATTTGGGATCGTCTTTCATGGTGACTCAAAATTTTGACCCCATTCACACTAATCAAAAGCATTAATAATCAACCAAATCAAGAACACCTGGCCATAGTAAAAGAAAAATAACCAACTTTTACCCAGCTGGTGTTCTACCACTAGTGCCATGCCCTCTAGCCCCTAGCACTTCTCCAAAATAGCATTGGTAAAGTTGTGAATACCTTTACAAGGGCAGTGCTCATATCAGTCAACCACTTCATGATTTACCTTCTACAATTCTCCCATGTGATTTTACTTTCTTTTCTTCCAACCTAGTAAGCACTGACTTTCCTATCCAGCAGTATCCAATAGGATATTTTCGTTAAAAAAATGTTTGGTTAAGTTTTTGAGTCACTGAACAAAACTTATACAAGCGATAATGCACCCATCCACACATTACTCTGAAAACAATTACTAAAGAGGTAAATATTGACATAATGACTCATTTTTAAAATGCTTGTTCCATCATCAACCTAGTAACGAGATCTGCCATGACACATAGACACAGAACCTTTTTTTAAAGTGACTCTGGGTTGGTCTTGGGTTTGATCTCATGCTCTGGGCATTGTCACAGAGCATTTTTGCTCAAGGCTACCACATTAGCCACAACTCCAGAAGTATCTTTTTGCAGGTTAATTGGAAATAAAAGTCTCCTCTTTCCTGCTTGCGTTGCCTTCAAACACAAATCCTCAGAACTCAGCCAACTGAACATCTAGGATTACACTCAACTTCATCTCAGTTTTTAGGTTACTTGTTTGCCAGTATTCAATCCTTGTAAGTCTTTCTGTAGCATTGGCTTCCAACCACGACACAGATTCCCTTTCAATTATATTTACTCTCTTTTGTATTACGTTTATTGTAAAATACTGCAGGGGAGTTAGTGACATGAGCAAGGTAAAGCGTACATTTCCTATCAAGCATTGTTACCTCCTCCTTTGTTTTCCCCCTAGCATCCCTAACCTCCAAGCTCCACAACTACACTATACAGACCCCACTACCCCCTCCTAAATTGTAAAGTTTGTATTTCAACAGTGTCTTGTGCATCTCATTGTTACAATAGGTCAACCCATATCCCTATTTAAGCATTTTGTTTTTCCCCTCTTTTCCTCCCCAAATTAGAGAAGTGTATATACAAGATGCAGGGCACCAACATCAAACACAATGGAAACAGGGGTTATACCGTGGTGGTGGTGATGGGGAATACAAAGAAACAAAAATCACAAGGAACATTATAAATATGTTAGAAACAATAGCAAGAATGAAAAAAACCACTCATTTCCATATCTTGGGGTTCATTTCTCACACCATCATCTTATCTGACCTAATTTTTTCTATTCAATCCTCCCAGTGATTCCTAGTTAGTTTTCCATGGTGGCATTTCCAACTAACAAACCCTGATGATAAATAAAAGCACTAATGGGCATAATTAGATTGTGGAGATCATAGATTGTGGAGATCAACAGAATAAAAGTAATTTGAGCTGCTGTTTCTGGTTTCTAGTTTTCAGCTCTTTGGGAAATTTTCAGGGGCCCTTAAATAACACAGTTGTAAATATGAAGTTTGAATGACCACCTAACTCTGAAGTCTCTCCTTACTTAATTTATGTGTTTGAGAATGGTCAGGTGTGGGTTAGCCAATTGACACAAAGCACAGATTCCATTCCAGTTGGCCAGTAACCTTTCCAATAGTGGTCTTCTGAAATACCACCAGACATTTCCCCTGGCTATTGGTACTTATTGCTCATCTCAAAGGGTTGGCCTTCACTACATCCAGGTAAATTTCCCAGAAATGTCAAATTTTCCCCAGGTATAGTTGACCTTGAAAGAATGGAGCTGGTCAGTTTCAGGGTTTTTGAAATAGACTCTTTCTTTTGATAAGAGCAACAGTGTATTCCAAGTTGTCTCATATCATATTTTGCTGACCTATCATGAATTTCATGCCCATCGGTCTGAGCCCCATGACAGCACAAAGAGGACCTTTTTTGTTGCCTCCCTACCACACAGTCATAGCAGTACTCAGTATGTGGACAGAATCACCACAATATTTACCTCGCTTATCCAGTAACAATTTCAATCTGGCTAGACTGAAAATTGGAAGTCATACAGAGTGTCTGCTCCATGACTGAATTTGCAATCATATTGTAGCATTAACTAGAGGGTCCATTGAGGCCCTGGAACTAAGCAAGGTCACATTAAGGGCATTAAGACTGTTTGGAGTTCCCTAAGCAGGATGTTATCACAAGTCAATACCTGACAAACATTAGACATTTATCTTGGCATTATGAAACTGAATGATGATTTTGACCAATTTGATCACTAACACCCTCCTTATTAGAAGGCAATCCCTCTCCCACTAGAAGGGGAACTTGCATTCCTGCTAGATAGAAATCTACCAAACTCCTTCCTTCTTGGTAGGAAACCCTCTGTTTCTCTTGGTAGGAAACCCTTTATGTGTAGCTTGCCTTTTTTTCTTTTTTGGTCAGTCTTGGGACTGAACTCTGGGCCTAGACACTGTTCCTCAGCTCTTCAGCTCAAGGATAGCGCTCTACCACTTGAGCCACAGCACTGCTTCTGGCTTTTTCTGCTTATGTGTTGCTGAGGAATCGAACCCATAGGCTCAAGCATGCAAGGCAAACACTCTACCGCTGAGCCACTTTCTCAGCCCTTTATCTGAGTTTTTAGTTCACTCACTTGCCAATGTGGAATTCTTCTAAGGCCTTTGTGCAGCTTTGCCTCCAATCACCACACAAACTCTACCCTTTACAGATAAGGTTTCTAGAATTAATTTTCCAATGCCATCCGACTAGAGCATTTAATTTATGGGTTTAAAAAATCTTTTAGTATAATTAACAAATCTCTGTTGATCTTGTTCTACTCTACATTTTATTTTGGCCAGTCCTGTTGCTCCCTGAGCTTCTTTTGCTCAAAGCTAACACTCTACCAGTTGAGACCCAGTGCCACTTCCAGCCTTTTCTGTTTATGTGGTGCTGAGGAATAAAACCCAGGGCTTCATGCATGCTAGGCAAACAATTTAAACTAAGCCATATTCCTAACCTCTAAACTACATTTTATTTATACTAATTATACTGATTCATATGCTGCTATCTGGGGCCTGGCTTGAATTTTTGGAAACTTTTGGGGGAGGAACCTGAATAGTACCTATGTAAATATGAAATATGAATGAACCTCTAGGGAAGGGGTCTCTCCTAACTAGTATAAAATATTTGAGAATGGACAGGTGGATGAAATGCTAGGATGTAAGTGATGGTAAATTGAACCAAAGCACAGGTTCTACTCTAGTTGGCCAGGAAGGTCTCCAGCACTGGTGCTCCAACAATACCATCAGATATTTTCCCTGGGAAGTGGACCACTTGTTTTTCTGGTCTCTGTGCCACACAATCTTAACAGTAATGGTGGGCAGAATATTTAATCCATTTCTCACAAGCATTAATTTTTGTTAGTCCTAGGACTTGAACTCTGGGCCTGGGAGCTGTCCTTGAGCACTTCAGCTCAAAGTGAAACCCCTACTACTTCAGCCACAGCGCCACTTCTAGTTTTCTGGCGGTCAATTGGAGGTAAGAGTCTCAAGGACTATTCTGCCCGGCTGACTTTGAACCCCAATCCTCAGATCATGAGTAGCTAGGAATTCAGGTGCAAGCCACTGGCTCCCGACTTTGGACTTGAATTGCAAGTCTACCCAGAGAGTCTGCTTCTGAAACTGAGGTTGCAATGTCATATATCCTTGGATCAGCTAGAGGATCAATCCAGGCTTCAGAGTCAAAGTGCGCAGCTAAAGGAGTTTAGTGAGTAGAACTTTTTTGAGTTCCCCTTTCAGGATATAAGATTTAAAAACACACACATGCAAGCACATATGCATAACAAGTTTTCGTTTGGACAAGTGCACATTATGGAGCTCAATAATGAATATCATCCATTAAATAATAAATAGTATTCTCAGACCTTTTTGACCATTCTCCCAATGGATTAACAGAATCCTGTCCTTGGATCATTTTTCTTGGGTTCTTTTTTTTTTTTTTTTGGTCTGGTCATGGGGCCTGAACTCTGGGCCTGGGCACTGTCCCTCAGCTCTTCAGCTCAAGGCTAACACTCTACCATGAGCCACAGCGCCACTTCCGGCTTTTTTTTCTTATGTGGTGCTGAGGAATCGAACCCAAGGCTTCGAGCATGCAAGGCAAGTGCTCTACCACTGAGCCATCTTCTCAGCCCTTTTCTTGGGTTCTTTAGGCCTAGACTTCTTATCCCCCATTTTAGCAAGTCTCTTGTGATTTTCTGACTCACTTAATCCTCCCTATTGTACATTTCTTGTGCACCCCTCTCATACTCAACTCTCCCCATACTGGAGATTTCTAAAAAATGGCTTCCTCCAGCTCCCAAATTTTTATTCTTGGGTCAGAGAATGAAAACACAAATCAAGACTCATGTTCTATTTGTGCTTAAGGCTCACTCAGCCCATGAAAATCCCAAACAACAAGGTAATATGCTCCAGTCCAATTTTTCCTCTCATAGCCAATGCATGAGGCTGCTTGTTATTTGTGTTCTTCCTTGGGCCCTTGCCTGACATTGCTGATACGCTTTCCATCATTAACCATAATGGATGGTGTTTAACCCAACCTTGAGCTACTTCAACAAGGCAAAATGAGTTTCCTCCTGAGGGGCTCCCCGCATTCCCCTTGCATGACAACTCCCCAAATTGTTCGACTACTCTCACAGTGTAATCCAATATCCCAAGAAAGATCACCAACTTGAAAGGAACTTAGCACGGCAAAGTTTAGTTCTGTTCAAGGGCTTGTTATTGACAGGAAGCCAATTAAACAACCACTCTTAGTAGTAATTCTGCCCAGGTTTTACCCATATTGAGTTACTAATTCTGGTATTGATCATAAGTTGTGTTCACAAACTTGCTCAATTGTCTCTTTTGTAGTTCAGCTGGCCAGTTTGAAAGGGGTCAACAGTTTCAGAGCACTACACTAAACCAGGACAACCAGACCAGAAATTGCTAGAAAATTCTTGTTCAGCAGGTGCACTGTGGATTAAACTATGCCTTAAGTCCCTAGAACGATTTTAGTTACAGGATAAACTTTACTTAAAATAGCTTTTTGTAAGATGATGGCTACCCTTAGTTAATGCTTTCCCTCAAGCAATCACATTCAGAGAAAAAAGATTCTCCTACACAGTCCATTTTCAGACAGAATTTATTACCAGCAGCTCCCTCTTTGGAATGGAGGTTTACGAGCTTCCAGGTAAAAACAACTTACTCATATATTGCCTTGACTCCATTAGGCAAATTCACCTCGCAAGTGGTTATGAAACCAACAGCTATGTGTGGCTGCTTCATCACAAAGAACCGGTCTTGTACCTCTGCTCCTACTGCTAATAGAAAGAGGAAAGTCTGCTCTCTCTGGAGGCACGCAGCTGGAGGATACATATTGAACCCTGAGCACAGATTTGGCTGCAGCATTTTCAGAGCCATAGATTAATCAGTCAGATCCCAGCTTCTTGGCTAACCACAAGGCACAATTCTGATGCCACATTTCTGAGGCAAAGCAGTTCTAAGCTGCTAAGACACTATGGTAGGAAGAGACCTGAGGGAGAATTCTTAGTGGGAAGGAGAAGGTGAAAGTTTGGATTTAGATTTTAGAAAATGCAAGCCACTTTCTGAATTCTTGAGGTAGCGAGCAGATCAACATGTTTTCTAGCCCTCTAGTTGCAGAGGATGAGAACACTGCCCACAACTTACACTCAATCCCTCCTGCTTGGCAATCTTCAATTCGCTCTTACAGGAGTTAAGCAGTTTCTAAGACAGAAAAGGTCAGCAAACCTGATCTAGCTGGTGAGGAAAGCATATCTTTCGGCTTTAGAATAGATAAAATTATATGTCAGAACAAGAGGAAGAAAAGAAATCACATTCTACAGAATTTAACTTCTTAAACATACTAGCCTCTGCATTAAGTTTTCATTGTTAGATTTATAGAAGAAAAAAAAGAAATGCTGATAATTTCTGGACCCTTTGCTACCCTAGTACTGGGTTCTTGTTGTTTTCGTTTTGTTTTGTTTTCCTAATTGTTTTTAATGTTATTTTTTGTGCCTCCTCTTTCTTTCCCCTTCCCATCCCTTCCCATCTGCCTCCATCTCCCACCTTCCCTCCTCGCCCCTCATGCTGTGCCAAAATTGTAAAGTTCTTTTTTCAACATAACATCTTGTACATCTCATTGCTAGTTCTTTTAGAGATTGTAATAAGAAGACTTGAGCCAATGCAGACATTAGCTTGGTTCAAATTAATTTGAAACCACACCATCTAAGTTATCAAATTCTAAATCTAGTCTCAAACCTGAAGACCAAGGCTTCCCTCCAACCAACATCTTCAGAATAGCAGTATTGTCTAGGTCTGGCCTTTGTTTTCTTTAAAGAATTCGAGAGCAGAAAAGTTTTTAAAGCCCGTCTCCTTCAAACAGAAAACAGAGCAGTGCAACAGACTCCTCATCAAAGTGAAAACAGAGCAGTGAAACAGACTCCTCAGGGAAAAGAGGAACAAGAGCTGGTTGGAAGGGGCCCACATCCCTCAGGTATATGTAGAGCCCTTTGTCTCTGCTCCTTAGGGCGTGTTCCTGGATTGACTGATCAATGGGTGGGCTTGTGCTACATGGAGTTTCATATTTGGTTTCCCAGTCTCAAAGCATAAGGATGGAATTTTCCTTATTAGATGCCCCATCTCAGAGCACAAGTGCGGAAAACACTTTTGATTGGATGGGAAGTAGAGGGACACTCCCCAGACCATAGTCAGAAACAGTGCATGTGTTAGCTCTTAAAGCTTGATGGGAGCAAGGTGTGTATTTTTTGCTGTGTCATTCAGCCACGCCTGGTTGGAACCTGTTCTAACCATCATCTTTTATCCATAACTACCTAGCTGAAGTGATTTAACTCCCTGTGAGTGGCACATCTCCACTTGTCACTCACAGGGCACTGTACCTTGTGGTGTCCCATGAAACACTATGATGACAAAGAGATTGGCTGTCTACATTGCTGTTTTGAAGCAGCAAAGCCCTCTGACTTAAAATTGCACACTTACTTTGAATGCAATTTGATTTCTATTTGCAGAAGGCAAATTCAGTTCTGGTTTGAGCAAACATAGTAAGATACCTTTAGCAAATCTAGGGCAGAGAAATAAATGGACTGTATTTCTAAAGTCCGTTGAAGTAGGAGCCACCATTCCCAGAGTGCATGTATTATCTTCATAGTCCTATATTTTGATGTGGGAAGTAATTTCTCCAGAAGGTACATTCTGAGCTGCATTCAGGCAAAAGATCATATTTGTGCATCTGAAAGCATATACCTAGGAGTCTAAACTGCAGATGACGCAAGCTCTTAGTAGCAGAACAATATGTTCAATATATAACTGGTAATGACATTTTGATGAACAAATGAAAGAAAAATGATAAAAGGAGTGATATCGATCAAGGTCTTTCTATTGATTCAGAAAAAAAGAGTGAATATTATGGTAGGCACCTGAGATGTTTTGATATGTAAATCAAGGGCTCTAGACCTAATATGTAATATTTTACTATTTTTCATAGGGAATAGACGATGCATTTTATTTGCAATTAGAAACTACTTTCAAGTATAAGAAAAAGAGGAAGGTACCTTATATGTTACATATGTTATAATATATTGAAAATGTGTATTATAACATCCGAATTACAGCAAATTTACAATGTATTTTGACAAAAGGTGTTTTTTTTTTCCTTGAGCCAACTCCCATTACATTAAAAAACAATCTCACCGCACTCTATGGAGGGAAGCCAGGAGGAGGGATGAGTGGGAAACAGAACAACATACAACCAAGAGGCCCATCAGCTGCACTGCTCTTAGAAGGAAAAGAACTAAGCAATCCAAAAACACTGATAGGAAGGGAGGAATAAGAGTGAAAGAAGGAATAGCCTACATTAAGCATAAGGCAAGAAACGTAAACATTACCTGATGTGTAATAATAATTTGTATTGTCAAAGCTCATAGAATTCACAAACTTTATTGAGCATGAAAATGATAATTTTCCTTGTGTAGTTTAAAACATGTTTATGACTTTAACTAACTATCATGCTTCCACAATACTGTGAAATATATGAGTAAAATGTAATTACTTATCTCAATTTAAAAAAAAAAACAGTGGGAGAAAGGTTGGTTTAAGAAGGATGGGTGATAATATTGTCAGCCCCCTTGTATTCATAGGCTGTTTTGTAGAATGGGAACTTGTTTATGCAACTGTTTAAAGATAATAAAAATAAAAACATGTTTAAGCAAATGGCCTTACACACTTAAGTAAGATATAATTTTGAACTCAGGTTTCGTTAATGCTGGCAATTTTAATTGTTTTCCCAGCCTGTGGTTGTTTTTTTTTTTTTCTTTTTATCCATATTTGTGTTCAAACACAAACAACTTAGAATTTATTATCTTTTATAAACACTCTATTAGCATTAGCTAGATAAATAAGTGGATTTCATTTTGATATATCCACATAGACATACAATGTACCTTGATTATACTAACCCCTTCATCATTCTCATTCTCCTCTCCCAGGTTTTATTATCTTAATCATTTTAAGAATACTGCATAGTTGTAGTAAGTAAATGTACAATATTGTACAAGTTCAAGGTCCACACTATTTTCATCTTCCATGATGCAAATTCTATATTCATTAAAACAATTTTCCACTCTCCTCTGCTTCAAGATATGCATCAAGTTCGATTTTGCTTCCTGTTTTTATCAATTTTACTGTTCTGTGTAAATGATATAAGTAGAATCATGTAATATTTTATCTTTTTATGACTAGCTTATTTCACTTAGCAGAGTGTCCCAAAGATTAATCCATAATGTATCATCTGTCACAACATAAATTCTTTTTGGGACACTGTTGATTAAATCCTTTTGTGCATTCTTATTTGTGTTTCCCTGCAATGAATAACCCTTCTCTGATGTCAGTTTCCTGTATGGCTTCTGGTCCTCTAACTATTAACCATCATATTGATTTACACTTCTGTTATTGTAACAGTGAACTAAAGCTATATAATTATGCTCTGGTCGCCAATCTACTTCCACTTTTGGATCTCTCTCCTTCAGCTTTTAGTAAAGGCCTTGGGGAATATCCACAAATTATTAGGTACTTAAAAACCTGTAGAACGTTAAAGCCCTAAAATTTAGTTAGTTCTAATGGGAAATATGTGACTTTAAATTACATTTTTTTCCTTTTTGTAAGTTTTTGATTGTAAGAATACAGAGGAGTTACAGTTACATAAGCAAGGTAATGAGTACATTTCCTGTGGAACATTGTTGCCTCCACCGGGCAAATAAAATGAAAAGTAAGAGCTTCATAATATAGAATCACACCAAAATTCTAGGTATATATTTTTCTTCATATGAGTATTTAGAATTTTGTGAAGCTAGAGATCTAAGCTACTTGAAAGTTAATAATGAACTTGTCACATTTTTAAAGATGCTAGACGATTTATGATGTGTGTATATTTGTGTCTGTGTGTGTATTTATATATTTGAAGTGAATCTCCCACCCCTCAGTGCCACTAAGTAAAGATAGCCATGTGAAACCTATACAAACAATGGATTGTGAATTTGAGCAACTACGATCTCTATAATGAGCAATAGGCATGCCTGAACTTTACATTAGAGGATGACAATAGCTGAGGAATAGCTTGTAAAAATATTTTTGAAAATGTAATATAGAATATAGAGGAGTTAGTGTTCACTTCTAGATATGCAAGTACTTGAGACTGCCATGGAATTTTTCTTTTTCTTTTGTTTCTTTAAGGTTCCTAGCTACCAAGACCAATACATATTTCTCCTATTAAATACAAAGCTCTCCTTAAAAATGAGGCATGACAATTTATTGAGAATATTTATTCTTTTTCTAGTTCTAAGCCTTAAGTTGAAATAGGGACTTCAATCCTATCCAGAGTACAATTCAACAAAAGAAATTGATGGAGTTCAAATTTTACACATCTAGAAACTTTTCTCTTAGACCCATTTCTTAATGCAGGTGTGGAAGAAATTAAGGGAAAAATACATACACAAATATATTTTAAGAAGATATTCTATGCATTTTAACAGTAATAAAGGATTACATTTCTGTTTTTTAGTGTGTGCATATTTACAGAGTATGTGCAAAGAATCAAAGTTCATTCCAGGCCCTATTATGGAATAGAATGTAGCAAATTTTCTATATTTATTTGTATATTTATAGAATTCACCTCTCTGACTTCTCTCCATTTTGATAAACTAAGCACCTGTTTGACATATTGAAATACAAACATTATTTTTCTACCTACAGGATTCTTCACATTTTGCTGTCCACTAAATATACAAAAATTCATGCTCAACCCTCACCTTCAGGGAGCAATTCTCTGTATCCCAAGCAGCTTGTGTTTATCTCCACCCCTTTCGTCCCAGCTGTCAATCTAGGTGAGTGATGAATGAATTCTATAAGACAGAAAAGCTCTAGCCTTGAGCGAGCTGAGGGACAGCCCTCAGGCCCAGAGTTCAAGCCCCACGACCGACAAAAAAAAAAAAAAAAGACAGAGAAGCTCGGTGAGTGATGACTGAATTCTATAAGACACAAAGCTAAGATAATTCACAGGCATGCAATTAGGATCCAATGGAACTTTCTTCGCTTGGATTATACTTTATCACCATATTTGTGAAAACTTCCGCTTCCTTATTTGGAAACTGAGCAGATAAGAGTGAGTAGATGAATCTCATTATTCAAAATTCTATTCCTATCTCCTCCAGAGATTTTAGCATGAATGAATGTTGAATTTTATCAAAGGCTTTTTCTGCATCTGTAGAGATAATCATGTTATTCTTGACCTTGGCTCTGTTGATGTGTTGGATTTACTTATATATGTTAAACCATCCCTGCATCTCTGGGATGAAGCCTACCTGGTCGTAGTGTATGATTTTTTTATATGTTTCTGGCTCCTGTTAGCTAGCATTTTGTTAAGGATCTTTGCATTTGTGTTCAAGGAAATTGGCCTTTAGTTCTCTTTTTTCGTTGGGTCTTTGCTTGGTTTGGGGATGAGTGTGATATTGGCATCATAGAATGAGTTTGAGTTAGTTTCCTGCTTCTCTGTTTCTCTGAAGCGCTTAAGGAGTATGGATATTAGTTCTTCTTTCAAGGTCTTACAGAATTCCCTTGTGAATCCATCTGGTCCTGAGCTTTTCTTTGTTAGAAGACTTCTGATTGCTTCCTGCACCTCGTTGTAAGATATTGGCTTATTTAATTGATTTATTTCTTCTTTGCTCAGTTTGGGCAACTTGTATTCCTCTAAAAATGCATCCATTTCTGCCAGGTTTTCTTGAGTATAACTTTTGAAAGCAGTCCATTAAAATTGTTTGGATATCTTGGGTACTTGTTGTGATTTTCCCCGTGGCACCCCTTATCTTGTTAATATGGGTTTCCTCTCTTCTTTTCTTAATTAATCTTGCCAATGGTCCATCAATTTGATTTATTTTTTCAAAGAACCAGCTTTTTGTTTTGTTAATTTTAGCTATGATTCTCCTACTATTTCATTAGTTTCCACTCTTAAGTTGGTTTTCTGGCTCCGTCTAGTAACTTTAGATTCCATTTTTTCATGTTTTTCTAGCTGTTTTAATTGCAACATGAGATTATATACTTGGTCTGTCTCTATTTTCTTGATGGGGACACTGAGGGTAATAAATTTGCCCCTCAGGACTGCTTTTGCTGTGTTCCACAAGTTTCTTTGTGATGTGTTTTCATTGTCACTGAGTTGTAGGAATTTTTAAATTATTTCTTTAATCTCTACTGTTACCCAGGTATTACTTAGAAGTGTGCTGTTCAATTTCCATGTATTTGAGTAATTTCTGCGGTATGCTTTGTTTTTAGGAACTAGATTGATTCCACTGTGGTCAGATAAGATACAGGGGATCATTTCAATCCCCTTGTATTTGCTTGAGTTCCTTGCATGAATTATGTTATGGTCTATTTTGAATAAAGTTCCTAGAGCTTCTGAGAAGAATGTGTACTGTCTTGTTTTAGGGGAAATACTCGATAGATGTCAGTTCTGCTTGAAATATATCCTCATTTAATTCGGTAGCTTCTATGCCAATCCTCTGGTTGGTAGACTTGTCCTTTGGTGAGAGTGGGGTGATAAAGTCTCCTAGTATTATTGTGTTAGGATCTACTTTATTCTGTAAATTTGAGAGTATTTGCTTAACATATTTGGGTGTGCCAATGTTTGGGGAATATAAGTTAATAATGGTAATATCCTCCTCTTGGATTGTTCCCTGTTTTAATATGTAGTGTCCTTCCTTGTCTTTTTCTATTATTTTAGTGAAATGTTTATTTTGTCCGATATCAGGATTGCTACACCTGCTTTCTTACTGGGGGCATTTGATTGGTAGATCCTTTTCCAACCCTTCACTCTGAGTTTCTTTGTATGTTTGGCTGAGAATTGTGTCTCCTGAAGGCAATAGGTGGATGGGTCATGTTTTTTTTTTTTTTTTTTTATCCAATCTGCAGTTCTTTTTTCTTTTGATTGGTGAATTAAGACCGTTAATATTAAGAGACAGTATGGAGAGATGCACTGTGGTCCCTGTCATTCCTGTTTTCCTCAGTTTTTCTTCTTACCTTTCCTCCTGTGCTTGCTCAGTTAGACTTCTATTAATGCCTGTCTGGGTGCGGGTCCCTCTTCCTGGTTGCTTTCTTTAGGTTGTGTTTCCCTTCATTAGTATTCTTTGTAATGCTGGCTTAATGTTTATGTATTCATTTAGTTTTTCTTTGCTATTAACATTTTTCTGTTCTCCAGCAAATGTGAATGAGAGCTTTGCCGGGTATATCAGCCTGGGTTGGCAGTTATTGCCTTTCAGGGCCCATGGTACTTTCCCAGGCCTTTCTTTCATTCAGTGTCTTTGTGGAGAGATCTACAGTGATTCTAATTTTTTTCCCATTCTAGTATAGCTCCTTCTACATTATTTCTGCATGCAAAATTGTTTTCTTATTATTCAGATCTATCATTTTTACTATAATATGTCTAGGAGTGTTTCTCCTGGGATCTTGTATCTTTGATGTTCTATATGCTTCTGTTATGTAGGTAAGATATTCTTTTTTGTGATGGTGGAAATTTTCACCGATTATCTTGGTGAATAGGTGTTGCAGTCCCTTGCTTTGATATTCCCCACCTTTGTCCACTCCAATTATACAAAGGTTAAATTTCTTGGCACTATCCACTTGCTCTTGGATTTCCTTTGGCATAATTTAAGTGATGTTTCCATATCTGCCATTTTTTGGTCTAGTTGGTGTATTCTGTCTTTTGTATCTGACACTAAATTCCCATTCGTTCACTCTGTTATCTATGGCTTCCATTGTGGTTTGCATGGAGGAAATGGACTCATTTATGCATTCGATGTTTGTTCTCAAACTACTAATCTCTCCTCTTATGAGGTGTGTACTGCCTCTATTTTTACACGAATCTCACGTCTTAGTGAAGTGTGTGCTGCCTCTATTTTCGGATGCATCTCCTGTTTGATATCCTGCATCTCTTTCCATATTTTGACCCAGTGTTCTTTACATTTCTGGTCTATTTCTCGCTTTAATTCTTGGGTCATTGCCTCCAGCATCTCTTGGATGTAGCTTTTGTCTTCCATTCCTGCTTTGCTCCCACCGGGGCTCTACCCTGAAGTCCTGGATTTGATTCCTCAGCAACACATAAACTAAAAAAGCTGGAAACCAAGCTGGGGCTCAAGTCGTAGAGTGGTAGCCTTCAGTGAAAGAAGCTCAGGGACAGTGTGCAGACCTTAATTTCAAGCCCCTACACTGGCAAAAAAGAAAATCAGAATGAAATGTGTAAAAATATTTTATCACTACATTACTTTTTTATGAGAAGATGAAAAAAGAAACAATTAAAGTTTATATATCCAAGTGATTTGGGGCATCCATACCCAATAGTGGTGTGTGAACCTATACAATGTTATCAACATACTGAAAAATTGATTGATATCTCCTTGTAGATGAATAAAAGTCCTCTGCATCCATATTGAATAGCCATAAATTACAATGTTTATCCTCTTAGCTTTAGCAGTTATCAGATTTGTATTGAAATTCCAGCTCTAGCATCCTTTTTAATTTCTTTTTATTTTTAAGATGATTTACAGGGATGCTATAGTTATCACAACCTTTCTTTTTTTCTAAGTATAAAATCCAGACTTACTTTAAGGGTTTGGAAGAAGCAAAATGGCTTCTAGAGCTCAGAGCTGATGACATGAAGGGAGGGAGAATATGTCCATAACTGGCCAAAGGGAGACAGAATTTGATATTTCCTTAGTTTTTAGGTTTGAATGTATAGGAAAGAACCCTCAGGGTTAAGGACAGGTTAAGGACAAAACAATTCCTTGACTTCTACATCAAATGAAGCAGAATGTTCTCTTACATTAGTACACAGAAAGGTAAAACTACATATGATCATATGTATATATTTAGGTTAATATCTGAAAAAGTTGCAGAAAATTGGTGTTGTTTATACCATTGATTACTACTAAAGGATGAGATTATAAGAGAAGTGTGTTTTGTGTGTGTGTGTGTGTGTGTGTGTGTGTGTGCATGCATGCACTTTGCCATAAGTGAGAAATGGAGTTTGAACTAGTCCTCTCAGTAATTTTAGTGTTTTTGTTCAAGGTTATTACTCTACCCCTTGTGTCACATCTCTATTTTTGGATTTTGGTTGGTTAATCAGATATAATTGTGTCTCAAATTTTTTGACCAGCAAGCTTTAAATGAGAACCTACAAATTTCAGACTCCCTTGCAGCTAGGATTAAAAACATGAGCCACTGGTGACTAGCAACTACTTTCTACATTAACCATTTTGGCATGCGTGAATTTTAAAGTAAAACAAATGTAATTTTTGAAATAATAATGCCTAAAAGAACTAAAAACCAAATCTCAGAATGAGAAGTTACTGAATCCAAGATGAAATAAAGTTTTTAGATTGGGCACAGAAACAACTGCATTTTTGGAACAAGAGGCCATCCATCAGGCTCCACAACAAGCATTATACATAGCAATTTCCACATTATGATAAAAAAAAGTTTAATTATGGTTTAAAAATAATTTTAGCTTGGCACTGGTGGCTCATGGCTGTAATCCAAGCTACTAAGATCTAAAGATCTTAGTTCAAAGCCAGCCCTGCAAGAAAGTCCATGAAACTATTTTTTGCCAGACCTGGGCTTGAATTCCGGGCCTGGGCTCTGTCCATCAGCTCCTCAAATCAAGGCTAGAGACCTACCACTTGAACCATAGTGCCACTTCCGGCTTTTTCTGCTTATGTGGTGCTGAGAAATCGAACCCAGGGCCTCATGCATGCCAGGCAAACACTACCACTGTGCCAACTTCCCATAAGTACATGAGATCCTTATCTCCAATTAACCATTGGAAAACTAGAAGTGACGCTGTGGCTCAAATGGAAGAGCACTTGCCTTGAGTGCAGGGACAATGTCCAGGCCCAGAGTTCAAGCCCCATACAAACTACTACTACTTCTCCTCCTAATAATAATAATAATTTTATGATATTGTTAATGTGTTGTATAGAATGGCTACCATTTCATAACCAGAATTTTCATTTTACAACAAATCATCAAAGAAACAACTGCCCAATAAATTAGTGGGCTAAAGACTTAAAGAGAAACTTCTCTGAAGAGGAAATACAAATGGCCAATAGACTCATGAAGATATGCTCAACCTCTCTAGCCATAAAAAGATATGCAAATCAAAATAACATTTAGATACCACATCACCTAAGTTAGAATGACTATAATCAAGAACTCTAATAGCAGCAAATGCTGGAGGGGATGTGACCAGGAGGGAACCCTACTGAATTGTTGGTGGGAGTGTAAACTTGTTCAATCACTTTGGAAAGTAGTATGGAGGTTCCTCAAGAGACTCCACATAGAGCTCCTCTATGACCAAGCAATCCCACTTTTGGGCATTTAACCAAATTCAAACAAACAAGACCATACTATAGCTACCAGCACAACTGTGTTTATTGCAGCATTATTTGCCATAGCTAAGATATGGAACCAACCTAGATGCCCCTCAGTAGATGAATGGATGACGAAAATGTGGTATATATCCACAATGGAATTCTATACCTCCACTAGAAAAAATGACATTTGAAAGTAGATCTGTGGCAAGTGGTAGAGCACTAGCCTAAAGTAAAACCAAAACAAAACCAACAAAAAGAAGACTAGCACACATAAAAAAATCTAAGTGACATAAATTCAGTTCTGAGTGTTTCTGGGCCTCACCTCAACTTCCTAATGGGATGCAAATATGGGAATTTAAATTATTTTTTATTTTTAAAAATAGATTAAAATTTTAATCATAATGAAGAATTTTCATATGGTCAAACAATTATTAAATCTGGAAATGAGGCTAGCTCATTGTATGTTGTCATGTGCAGAAACTTATTGGTTGGATTTAAAAACCCTGTTATAGTTTCTACTTGCCATGACATAATTTTGGTTCAAGTTAAAGTACTTGGCATAAAAGAAACCTTTATTTTTAAGATATGAAATCTCTTCATAAATCACTGCAGTTGAGGACTGATTTCTATTGTGTTTAATTTGTTCATGTCACTCAATGATAAAGTACCATAAGATAACACCTTCATTCACTCATAGCCTTTCAACAAAACTTAAGTAGTCTGGCTAGCATGAAGGGTATCACATGGGAAATGTAGCTTGCAAAATGGCAACAGAGGAAGGGGAGGGGAGAATTCAGATCACAGTAACTCACTTTGGTTGAATTGGTGTCCCTGATGTGAATGTTGATGTCAAAGACCTCACCACTAAGCTTTCAAAAGTTATGATGTAGGACAATCCCTTCCCCTCCACAGCTGTATAAAGTGAAGCAAATTCTGTGTCCTACCCCTGTAGCACAAAAAATGCTTATAACATCTTAAGGATTTGATTTTAGAGTATGACTATAACACTAGGAAAATCAAAAAATAAAAATCTGAAGTAATCTAATACACTGAAATAAACTATCCTTACGATGCTCTGCGCAGTTGGAGAGAGATTAAAAGAGATATTCTTAATTCTGTGATAATTTCTATGACAGAAAATGATTACTTTAAACATTTTTTCTGGGACATCAAAGCTGGAATCTGAAAAGACATTGTTCCTAAAGCAAAAATTGAGAATTGTAACTCATACTCCACATTTCCTGAAATTAATTATTTTGGTCATGCAGGTTTATCAGCCAATATATAAAGACTCATACATTTAAAATCATATCATATTTGATATCAAAGCCTTTTTTATTTCAATTTTGTTTGTTACTTTGGGAAAAGAGTCTAGGATTTTAGACAGCTTCAGTATTAAGTCAGATAATTCATATCTAATATATTAGATCATAGCCTAATCATCACTGCTTTTGGAAAGCATTGCTTTATTTCTAGACATTCCTATATTTTCTTTCAAAGTATCTGTCTAGCATTCTCTTCTTTTTTTCTGGTCCTGGGTTTTGAGCTGCTTTTATTCAAAGTTTATGCTCCACCACTTGAATCACAGTGCCACTTCCAGATTTTTCTGTGATTAATTGGAGATAAGAGTCTCGTGGATTATAGGTGTGAGACATCAGTGCCCAGGCATTCTCAGAAGTGGACTGTGGCTCTAAGTTGTAGAGTACTAGCTTTGAGCAAAAGAGCTCAGGGACAACATCCAGGCCCTGAATTCTCGCCCTATATCCAGAAAAAAGAAAAGAACAGAAAAAAAGGGGTTGAATCTTTAAGAGATGATCATGAAGGAGAATGCTGCCCTCATAGACAGACGACTTCATTATGAAAATGATCCTATTGCAAAATCAGTTCCATCTTATCCTCTCAGTCTCTCATTTATGCTCTTTTTCCTTTCTACCTTCCTTCATGGGGAGAGACAGAAAAAATACCTCAGTCACATATGTGAACACCATGCTCTTGAACTTTCTAATACCATAAGCCAAATAAAATTTCATTGCTCATAAATTAACCAGTCTTTGAGCATTCCCTTTATTTAAAAGTATATTTTAAAATTTTTAAGACTTTCTAAAATAGTTATTTCAATTTTCATAAAAAATCTAAAAGTTTAGCAAACCAAGCTTTAATTTTCTCATTTACAAGAAAACCAATCAGCATTCTAAGCTGGGAACCAGAAATCCATGCCTGTGATCCTTACTACTCAGAAGGCTGACATCTGAGGGTAGAAATTTAAAGCTAGCATGGGCAGGAAACTCAATCCTGAGACTCATCTCCAATTAAGCAGCAAAAACACCAGAAGTGGAAGTGTAGCTCAAGGGGTAGAGTACCAGGCTTGGTTGGAAAAAAATTAGGGAGCCCATTGAGGTCACGTTCCGCTAAGGCCACACACACACACACACACACACACACACACACACACACACACACACACACACACACACATAAGTATTCTACCCTTTGGGTATTTTAATATACAGAACTGCAAAAATTGCTATGACTAAACAATAAGATTTTTTTTGTTGGTTATAGGACTTCACCTCTGTGCCTAGGCGTTGTCCCTCAGCTCTTCAGCCCAAGACTAGTGCTCTACTATGTAAGCCACAATACCACTTCCAGGTATCTTGTGGTAAACTAGAGATAAACGTCTCATAGACTTTACTGCCCAAGTTAGCTTTGAAGCATGATCCTCAGATTTCACCCTTCTGAGTGGCTAGTGTTAGAGGCATGAGCCACCAGTGCCTAGCATTTCTAAAGCATGTATTTCCCTCATATATACAGCAATTCTTATATTGCTGGAAAAAACTAACTGATTAAGTTTTAATGACTTAATAATCTAGCTCCTCTATCTAAGAAAAGAACTATAGATATTTAAGATGTTTCATTGTAATAAAGAAATACCATAATTTTACTGGAAATAAGAAGCACATAGACTTTCTTACGTAGGCTGGTTTTAAACCATGATCCATGATGCTCAGATCTTAGCTTCCTGAGTTGCTAGGATTATAGGCATGAGCTACTGATGTTCTGTTTGACTTATTTCTTTGATCTGTACAAGACGTTATGTCAAAAACCGAACTTTACAACTTTGGCGGGGGAAGGGGTGGATGCGGGAGTATAGGGCAGAATGGGGAGGTGGGAAGGGATGGGAAGGGGAAAACAAAGGAAGAGGTAACAATGCTTGATATGTACTCATTACCTTGCCTATGCAATTGTAAACCCTCTGTACAGTATTTTCACAATAAAAAAATAACAAAAACAATGTTTACACTGGCTAGAAGAGAAAAAGTGACCAAATGTATTAATCAAAGGTCAGGACACTAAAATGAACCATGTGTAAAATGAAAAATATCTGCCCTATCAGTGCTTTAGAGGTTAGAGGAGCTTACAGGTAAATAGTAACTCCTAGATGCTCCATTATCACATGCTACTACTGCTTCCATCGATCTCTGGGTACACAGCAAAACACAAGTGCAGTCACTGATTCAGAACTTTTTTAACTTCTTCTAATTTAAATGCATTCGGATTAAAGGGAAAGAAACACCCTACATATTTGTTAAAGAATGATGCATATCCTTACCAAATGAAATGGGAGGCACTGGTGAACCCCAGGCTAAAGTGTAAACAGACTTCTTATGGTACACCCTGGAAATCTGTGGACGTCTTTGGAGTGGAAGGTGGTGCAGAACAGAGGAAGATTTAAAAGTTAAAAAGCAATAGTGAAAATAAACAATGTTTTGCGAAAATGATTTTACTACAAACTCAGTTATTCATTTAAAAATCATTTCAGAACCTTCTTCAGTTGATTGGAAAAAATATTTAATATATGAAGCAAGCCAAAATATAGAAAAACTAGCCCTAAATATACCTTATCTAGAAAACATAGTCAGTTCTCAACCAGTGTGGGATAGTTTTGTTTTGTATTGTTTTGGTTTGTTTTATTGGTCATGGGACTTGGACTATAGGCCTGGGTGCTGTCCCTCAGCTCTTCAGCTTAAGGCTAGTGCTCTAGCACTTGAACCACAACACCACTTCTGGTTTACTTCTTGTATTCTTAGAGGTCTGTTGGAGATAACAGTCTCACAAACTTCCCTGCCTGCGCTGGATTTGAATGGCGATCCTCAGATCTCAGCCTACTGAGTAGCTAGGATTATAGGTGTGAGCCACTGGTGTCTGGCTTATCTGTCCCTGGAGGCAGTCTATTTCAAAATTGCCAAGTATTCTAATACAGCTCTAGCATTACTGAAGTATAAATACTATGACAACTAGAAATTTAAGAAGCTATAAATCCTACCTGTCAAGACAGTGATAATTATTTTAAGTTATTGCTTAGCCATATATCATCACTATTCAAATATATTCTTAATTTGACAAGATTTGAGTATAGACTGATTTTCCAAATTGACTATCTTTTTAAGGAATTTTTTTCTAGTGATGTGTGTCAGTAAAGCATGCTTTAGACAAAATCACTATACTATATGACTTAAAATACAGAGTACCTTGTAGGTATTGTTTTAGAACTCTAAAATCAATGTCTAAACCAGCTCTGTCATTATTTTTATGTACCTCACAAATTGATAGGAATCATTGTATACAATGACCCAGATTTTCTTCAGCTAAGACATAGAATAAAGTATCTGGATTGGATGCCTAAAAATAAAGCAATATCATTTCCCCATTTACATTATTAGTGTTAGTCCTGAAAATTCACCGTATAATATTTTAGTAATAAAATTATTTAGCAATTTTGTGATGATACAGAATTATTTGATGAATGGATCAAGAAAATGTGGTATATATACACAATGGAGTTCTATGCCTCCATCAGAAAGAATGACATTGCCCCTTTGTTAGGAAATGGAAAGACTTTGAAAAAATTATATTAAGTGAAGTAGTCCAGGTGCAAAGAAACATAGGTCCCATGTTTTCCCTTATTTGCCATAACTAAGATATGTCTGAGACATATGCAGAAAAGGTCAGATAAGTTGATGTTAGGTGAAATGAACCCCAAGATAAGTATTCAAATTTTTTTTTCTTTCTTGCCATTGTTTCTAACATATTTACAGAATTATTTAAATTTACACAGTTTTAAGTTGTTTACTTCTTTGGAATGGTTCCCACACTTGTCCATTTTTAAATTAAAAGAAGGTTTAGAATTCGATTGGATATAGGTTCTACTTGAAAACTTAAAAAAATGTAGTGGATGCCAATTCTCATTCCTGTAATCACAAGCTTATAATATCGTGGTTCCAACGCAGCCCAAGAAGGAAAGCCAGTGAGACTCTTATCTCCAATTAACCATCAAAAACACAAAAGTAAAGCTATGGTTGAAGTGGCATAGCACTAACCTTGAGGACAATAGGTCAAAAAAAGTGTCCAGGACCAAAGTTTAAGCCCCTGGAAAGCTATACCCTCACCAAAAACAAAATCATACACAGGGCTGGGATTCAGCTTAGCAGCTTAACATGCATGAGTTTTGATCCCTAAAACAAGGAAAGGGAGGGATTGTGGAAGCGATTGGGGGAGGGAAGAGAGAAGGAGGGAGGAAAGGAGAGAGATAACTGCATATAGAAAAGAGGGTAGCTCTGCATAATAAATGATGTTCACTAGGGAAAAAGGTCAGGCAAACATTTTCTGTAAAGATCAGAGTAAGTATGTCCAGACTTTGGGAGCCACATGGTAAGCTGTCAGTATTCCATTCTGCTGTAGCAGTATGACAGAGGACACAGATAGAATGAATGCATTAAAACTTTACTAACATTCCCTGAAACTTGAATTCTATTTTTATTTGAAATATGGCTATTGAAACTGAGTGAATGTTTGGTTTTATGTATTTTGCTTACTTGAAGTATTGTCACTTACAGCTTTGTGGCTGGCTACTCAAGTGATTATAACATGTCTGGCTTCTGATGAAGTCTCTAAAGCACCTCAAAAGTCAGCCATCAATAGAAGCCATTGAAGTCACTCAGCTTTTTGGTAGTCACAATAAGAAAAACTAGAATAAGAAATAAATAAAAGCCTACATTTAAAAACACCAAGGGAGCTTTTATCGAAATTCAGCATAAATTATCTTGTATTTAAACCATAATCCTCAGATCAGCATTCTGAGTAGCTAGGATTACAGATGTGAACCACTAGCATGTGATTGTTAGTTTTCTTAAATACCAACACAGCATTGTATTTTATATTGGACTCATCTCCATTCCTGCACTCAGCCATCACTTGGACCTAAGAACTACTGTAATGGATGAGGAACTCTAGGCCTACTTTGTAGTTGGTAGGAAATACAAGAAGTAGAGAAATCAGATAGAACGCACCAAAAGAAAATAAATGAGGAAACTGGGTGCAGGTGGCTCACACATGTAATCCTAGCTACTAGTGAGGCTGAGATCTGAGGATTGCAGTTCAGAGCTAGCACAGGTAGTAAAGCTAATGAGATTCTTATCTCCAATTAACCACCAGAAAACCAAAAGTGGGCATTGGTTCAAATGATAGAACACTTGACTTGAGCTGAAAAGCTCAGGGACAGCACTAAGACTGACAAAAAATTAAATAAAAGAAAAACAAATCGGCGCCCATAGCCAATGGCTCACATCTGTAATTCTAACTTGTCAGAAGTCTGAGATCTGAGGATCAAGGTTCAATACCAGACTGGGAAGAAAATCTATGAGATGCTTATTTCCAATTAAGCACTGAAAACCATAAGTGGCAATGTAACTCAAAGTGGTAGAGCACTAGCCTTGAGCACAAAAGCTCAGGGACAGGATCCAGGACCTGAGTACAAACCCCACAACCAACAAAAAAGGAAAACGAATGAGAATCCACCTTAAAGAAATAGCTAGGCGAGTAAAATATAAAGAATATCTTATTAAAAAACTAATTTAGGATATTTTGACTTAAAGGGCAGTATCATGAAAAGGAAAGACTGGGGTGGCATGTTATTTTATTTTATTTTAATTTACTTATTTACTTTGGGAGTGGAATAGGGCTTGAAATCTGTGCTGGGCACTGTGCCTAAGCTATTATGCTCAAGTCTAGTGCTCTACCACTTGACCCAAACCACTACTTCCGCTTTTCTGGTGGTTTATTGGAGAAAAAAGTCTTACGAACTTTCCTGCCTGGGCTGGCTTTGAATCACGATCCTCAAATCTAAGCTCCTGAGTAGCTAGGATTATAGGCATGAGCCACCAATGCCTGGCTGGGATGATATTTTAGAGTACTAAAAACAAAAGAGACATAACAACATGAAATGAACCTTAATGAAAAATTAATTTGAAAATTTAATTTGAAAAATAGCAAGAATAATATCTGTCTCAAACAAGGAGATGTGTATCTGTATTTGATATAATAACAGTATTATGAAAATATCATTAATTTTCTTAAGTATAATGAAGGTATAATGGTATATAATGGAAGAATATTCTTAAAATTTAACTTTGTTCCATAAGCTTCTGTGTGTTTATATAGGAACATACAGATAAAAAAGTAAGGAAAAAAATATCAAAAATTTTAAAAAGAACCAAGGCACTTTTTTGGTGGCTTTATTTTATTTTATTTTATATATATATATATTTTTACCAGTACTGGGTCTTGAATTCAGGTCTGCTTGCTCCTGCTTGGTTTTGTCACTCAAGGATAGCACTCTATTTTCTGAAACACAACTCTGTTTCAAACTTTTTATGCTTAGCTCAATATAAGACTCTAACTCTTGCCGGGTCTGGCTTTGAACCTTTATCTTCAGATCTCAGTATCCTGGCCAGTGACAATTACAAGCATGAGTGACCAAATGCCTGGCCTAAGTATGATTTTTAAGAACCAAGTACGTGAAGGACTGTGCTCACTATGATCAGAAAGGAGGAATACCTAGCCCCTGCCTACAAATTCACAGAATTTCTTGTTTGGGCTAGCTTTGAACCCAGCCTCCTGAGTAGCTAGGATAACAGATTTGAGCCACCATAACCTAACTTAATATGTGACTTTCAACTTCATAAACGCATGATAGTTTTTGAAAGAGAATGAGTTCATTTTGGTGGTTTGCAAATGCCAAATTACTACAAAATGAAAAAACATAATTTATTGCTATTATTAAGGTATTGTAAGGTGTTCACAATTCAGGAAATGTATACATTTCTCTGTTTCCCCCTAAAACCCAATGAAGAGATATTTTAAAAATAAATTTCTGAGCAAGGCAGCAGTGGCTAAGGCCTGTGATACTAGCTAGCAAGAAGGCTGAGATCACATAATCTAGGTTTAAAGCCAGACCCAGAAGAAAACTCAGGGAGAATATTATATCCAATTAATTATTTTAAAAAAACAGGAATTGTAGCTCTGTCTCAAGTATTAGAGCACAAAAGTCCAGGTAATGACCCAGAACATGAGTTCAAGTCCCAAGACTGGTTGAATAAATAAATAAATAAATAAATATATCTGGCCAATTACCTATAACCCTAGCTACTTAGGAGGCTAAGAGCTGGGCGTAGATTTTCAAAACCATCCTGGGCCAGAACATTTGTTAATAATCTTTATTTCCAATTATCCATGAAAACCTGGAATGGGAGTGGTTGATCAAGTAGTAAGTGCTTACCATTGTACCCTCAGTTCCAGTCGTAGGATTGGCACCAAAATAAATAAGTAAATTTATTTATTTTTGAGTTTTGAATCTTAGTCAGCATGGTAGATTTTTTGAAAGTCTTTCAGATAATAATGATGTGCATATATGTTTATTAACTCAAAATTGAATTCATGCTGATATTTTCCTCAGTCATTTGAGTAATAAGTAAGCATTATCAAGTTTTTACTTGTTGAAATAGTTGTCATACAATCCCACTTTTCCATCATCAGTTCAAAAAGCCCAACAAACCTCTTTGTCTGGGTACCAGCACCTAGAATGGAGTTTCTGGGCTGGGAAGGTGGCTCAGTGGAAGCGTGTTTGCCTTGCATGCATGAGCCCCTGGGTTCGATTCCTCAGCACCACATAAGCAGAGAAAGCTGGAAGTGGCACTATGGCTCAAGTGGTAGAGCATTAGCCTTGAGCTGAAGAGCTGAGGGACAGCGACCCATGACCATAAATAGAGTTTCCCATACAAACTTCCTATACTGAACCAAGAAAATACCAACAAACTAAACAAAGGAATAACATAAAAGTAATCAGAAGTCTTCCAACAAGAAAGAGTCCAAGACCAGATGGATTCATTACTCAATTCTATAAGACATTTTATTTTGTCCAGTCTTAGGGCTTGAACTCAGGGTCTGAACCTGTCTCAAAGCTGTTTTTGCTCGAGGCTAGTTTTAGTACTAGTGCTATATCACTTGAGCAACCATGCCATTTCTGGCTTTTCTGTGTATGTGGCATTGAGGAATGGAACACATGGCTTCATGTGTACTAGGCAAGCATTCTACCACTAACCTATCTTCCAAGCCCACTATAAGGCTTTTAAAGATGAAGTAATACTAATCCTCCTCAAGCTTTTCAGTGAAATAGACGCAATAGGGAGCAAACCCAAACTCATTCTATGAATCCAATATTACACTCATCCCAAAACTAGGTAAGGATCCAACAAAACAAGCGAATGAATGATCAATTTCTGTGATGAACATAGATGCAAAACTCCTCAATAAAATATTAACCAACAGAACCCAGAAACAAATACAAGTCATAAAAATATGATCAAGTAGGCTTCATCCCACAGATGCAAGGTTGATTTAATATATACAAATCAATAATTCACATCAGTAGAGCCAATATCAAGAACCACATACTCATCTCAGTAAATCCAGAACAAACCTTCGACAAAAGACCACGCATTGACATTAAAAGCTCTGGAGAAACAAGGAATAGAAGGAACATTCCTTAAAACAATAAGAGCCATAGACAACAGGCCATACTAAATGGGGAAAACTAAAACTATTTTCCTTAAAATCAGGAACAAGGCAAAGTTGCCCCTTCACTCCCCTCCTCTTCAATCTATACTGGAATTCTTAGCCAGACCAATAAGGAAAGAAAAGGACATTAAAGGAGCCACACAGAGTACGCAAAATTTAAACTAACGGTATTTGCTGATGACCATTTCTTATACTTGAGGACCCAAAAGCTCAACTCCCAAACTCCTACAGCTAATTAATACTTTTGGCAAAGTATCAGAATGCAAAATCAATCCATAAAATTCAGTAGCCTTGGTCAGGCTCCAGTGGCTCATGCCTGTAATTCTAGCTACTCAGGAGGCTGAGATCTGAGGATCATTGTTCAAAGCCAATCCAGGCAGGGAAGTCCATGAGTCTCCAATTAACCACCAGAAAACTGGAAGTGGCGCTTTTGCTCACCTTGAGGTGAAGAGATGAGGGACAGCGCCCAGCTCAAAGTTCAAGCACCACGACCCAAAACAACAACAAATGGTTACTGAACCATTCCTTGGGCAAAGAATATACAAGCAGAAAAGGAAATAATGAAAATGACACCATTTGCAAAAGCTTCAAAAAATAGTAATTAACCTAACCAAAGATGTAAAAATTGCAAAAATCTAAAGAAAGAAATCAAAGAGTATATCAGAATATGCAAAGACCTTCCATGTTCATGGATAGGTAGAATATTGTGAAAATGGCCATAATGCAAAAATTTGATATAAAATCAAGGCAATCCCCATCAAAATCCCAATGATGTACTTTACTCAGATAAATGAAAGAATCCAAAAGTTCATATGAAAAAAAAAACAGACCAAAACAGACAAAGCAATTCTTGGCAAAATAAGCCATTCAGGCAGTACCACTATACAAGACTTCAAGTTCTACTAAAGAGCCACAATAACAAAAACAGCTTGTTATCAGTATAAAAATTATTTCTAACATATTTATAAGATGATTTCTATATTGCTTTGTATGTCCTTCCCCAATGATATAACTCCTGCTTTCACTGTATTTGATGGTGGTATAATTTGTGGAGGGGAAGGGCAAAAACAAATCATGTAACTAGAGATACATGCATAACCATTGCAACAATGAGATGTACAAGTAGTTATGTCGAAAAACAAACTTTACAACTTTGGTGGGGGGGGTAGTAGCGGGTGGGAGGGAGAATGGGAAGGAATGGGGAAGGGGATACAAAGAACAGGCAACGATGCTTGTTAATAAATGTATTCATTATCTTGTCCATGTAATTGTAACTCCTCTTTACGGTATTTTCACAATAAAAAAAGAAAAATACAAAAAAAAAAAAAAGATCCGAAGACCAATGGAAAATATTAAGTGAAGTAAGTCAGGCCTAAAGAAACATAGGTCTCATGGTTTCCCTCATTTCTAATAACTAGTATACATCAAGCAGAGATCTGAGGGACAATCAGTAAAGTTCAAAAGCTATGTACATATGACCCAATAAGATGATATTAAGAGAAATGAACCTCAAGATAGGGACAGAAGTGTTTTTTTTTCTTTCTATTGTTTCTAGCGTATTCACAATATACCATGTGATTTTTTTTTGTTTCTTTGTATGTTCCTCCCCCATCGTAAAACCCCTGTTTTCACTGTATTTGATGTTGGTGCCTTGCAACTTTTATATACACTTTTCTAATTTGGGGAGGGGAAGGGAAAAACAAAATGCTTAAATAGAGATATAGGTTGACCCATTGTAATAATGAGATGCACAATACACTATGTGGAAAAATGACCTTTACAATTTAGGCCGGGGATGGGGTGAGAGTGTAGTTTTAGTGATGGGAGGAAAGGGATGGTAGGGAAAAACAAAGGAGGAAGTAACAATGATGATAAGAAATATACTCATTACCTAGCTTATGTAACTGCTGTGATCTGAGGATAATTGTTCAAAGCCAGCAGGGACAGGGAAGTCCATGAGACTCTTATCTCTAATAAACCACAAGAAAATGGAAACTGGAACTGTGGCTCAAGCACTAGCCTTCAGCTGATAGCTGAGGGACAGGGCCGAGACCCAGAGTTCAAGCCTCACGACCGACCACATACACACACACACACACACACACACACACACACACACACGCACGCACGCACACACACACACATACACACATACACAAATCACAGCTTCTTCAAATATTCCTGTTGGGGCAACTTGGCAGCCATATGCAGAAAACTAGAAGTGGATCTGTGCTTTCACTAGCATCAACTAAAAATGGATTAACTACCTTAAAATCAGCCAAACTACTGTAAGACATAATAGTGATGATATTAGAACTTATATGTACAGGCAGGAACTTCCTGAATAGAGTTCCTGGGGCAGAACAGATAGGAGATAGATCCAACAAATGGGACTACATTAAAGGAAAAAAAAATTCTGCACAGGCTAGGACATAGCCACTAAACTAAAAAGACAGCCACGGAATTGGCAAAAGATATTTACCTGCAACACATCAGACATAGGGCTAATATTCAATGTATAAATGGATCTCTGGAAAGTACCCCTCCAAAACCTCATAAACCAATTACTAAATGGGCAGGGGAGCCAAGAAGAGACTTCTCAGAACAAAAAGTAAAGAATGGGAAAGAAACATATTAGGAAAGGTTCCTCATCCCTCGCCATAAAGAAAATGTAAATCAGAGCAATCCTGAGATACAATCTTACCCAAATATTCTGAATTCTGACAATAAATGCTGATGGGGAAGTGGAGAAAAGAGGAATCCTACTGCACAGCTGGTGGGAATGTATACTAATACAGCAACTCTGGAAAGCAGTCTGAAAGTTGCTCAAAAATCACAACACAGACCTTCCCTAATACCCTCCCTACAGCCATACCACTTGTAGGCATCTACCCTGAGCATCATGAACCAGAATATGGCAAGGACACTTGCACAACCATGTTCCTTGCTGCTCAATTCACAGTGACAAGATATGTACACACCCAGATGCCCCACAATAAATGAATGTATCCAATAATTATGCTATCTATATACAATGAATTTTTACAGACAGAGACATTAGAAAGAATAAAATAATGTCATTTGCAGGGAAATGGAAGGAACTAGAATAAATCATGTTAATAAAGTTAAGCCAAGATCAAAGAGACAAATGGCACATTTTCTTCCTGATTATGTGGAAGTTAGATTTAAAACACAATGGGATATGAAAACTGTACAGGATTCTAGGCATCATGTACAGTGAGTACAGTAGGGGAAAGCCTTTGTAGAAAATCACCAAGTTATAATACACAAGCACCTCTTCTTATGTATATAAAATATATATATATATGCATATGCATATATATATATATATATACTAAATTGAATTGTAAAGATAAAGAAACAAGGAACTTTTCTTAATTTCTCTTTTCATTTTCTGATGACTCTGTATTCTTTACCCAATATACACTATATATGCATGCATATCTGATGGAAGATGGGAGAAGGGCACAGAATCAGTGGAAAGTGGATGAAAAATTGCAGCCGCGGAGCCCACTGGCTCTACTGGACATTGATGAAAGTGAACCATGCAACTTGCGGATCGACATGGGAGGGAGGGAATGGAACAGAATGGGGGAACAGATTAGACTAAGTAAAAGGAAGGAAATATACTAGCTACCTGACATGCAGAAAGATAACCTTGCTGTATATCACCGCAAAAACAACAATATTTTTTCAAAAAGAAGAGAGCTCCCAAATGAGAACATACGAGAAAAGGGAAATAAAGAGCAGATAATCATGTTTTTGTAAGTCCTTGGTACCTGATAGTTTCAATCATTAGCTTTTTTCCTACCAACTGAGTCATACCTCTAAACCCAAAAGTCCTTACAATATTCAATTTTTTCCCTTGATTTCTTCACATTTTCTATTTACTTTTTGTTTTGTGTGTGTGTGTGTGTGTGTGTGTGCCAGAAATGGAGCTTGAACTCGGGATCTAAGTGCTGTTCCTGAGTTTTATTTTTGCTCGAGTGCACTCTACCACTTGAGCCAAATCTTCACTTCTGGATTTTCTTGTGCAGTTTATTGGAGATAAAAGAATCACAGAGACGTTTTACCATCATTAGATTCAAATCATTATCTTCAGATCTCATCCTCTGGGTAACAGCCATGAGCCAAGGTACCTGGCTTATGAATTGTCGTTCTTTTTTTAACAAGCTGGTGCCAGTGGCTCATGCTTGTAATCTTAGCAACTCAGGTGGCTGAGATCTGATAATCGAGGTTTAAAGACAACCTGTGTAAGATAGTCTGTGAGACTATGATCTCATTAACTGGTTACCAAGAAACCAGAAGGAGCACTGAGATTCAAACTGGTAGACTGATAGCCTTGAGCACAAAAGAGCAGGGACTGCAACCAGGCCCTGAGTTCAAGCGCCACATAAAAAAAATAAGTAAAAACGAATTTGCAATCACTTGTGATCTCAACATCCTCAATTCGTGGTTTATTTAAAGTCAATTTGCATCTCAGTTTGCACTTATTCGGAGTGTAACTAAACTTGTATAACTGTTAAAAGAAAAAAATGAGCAGCTGTGTGCAGGTGGCTCACGCCTGTAATCCTACCTTCTCAGGAGGCTGAGAAATGAGGATGGTGGTTCAAAGCCAGCCTGGGCAGAAAAGTTCCCATGAGACTCCTATTACCAATTAATCCCTAAAAAACAAGAAATGGCACAGTGTTTTAAACTGGTATGCTATACTCCTAACCTTGAGCAAAGGAGCTCTGGGACAGCACCCATGCCCTGTATTCAAGCCCCATATCTGAAGGAAAAAAAAAAGAGTTCAGTGCTGGAAAGGTGGCTCAGTGGTAGAGTTCTTGACTTGCATGTACGAGCCTCTGGGTTTAATTCCTCAGTACCACATGAGCAGAAAAAGCCAGAAGTGGCACTGTGGCTCAAGTGGTAGAGTGCTAGCCTTGAGCTGAAGAGCTGAGGGATAGTGCCCAGGCCAAGAGTTTAGGAACCATGACCCACAAAAGACAAACAAACAACAAAAAGAGTTCAAACATTTAAATGATGTGTGCAATAGACTATACACTAAAGATGAAAGATTATACAAATGAATTAATAATTAAAATGATCAACATTGTTTTGATTTTATAAGTAGTGGATGTAGCAGAGAAAGTGATAAGAAATAATTATTAATTCTAACCACTCTTGTATTGTTTTAAACTCATTTACTACTTTTAAACTAAAGGAGCACATAAGTATCGTTTTACAGAAAAACAAAAGTTGTACATGTATTTTAACCTGAATTCCACATTTTAAAATTTGCCTTTTAGTAAACAATCAGTATATTTTTATATAAACTACTTGTAATCCCTTTAATACTTCAGGTCAGTCTAGTATTTGATTATATCATAACTCCTCCCTTCTTTCTTTTCTTCATTCCATTCCTTCACATCCTTTCCTCCTTTCTATCCTAGCAATTAAACTCAGGGCTTCATGCATTTTAGGTAGGTGCTCTACAAGGTGAACCATACACCTGCGCTTTTTGCTTTGGTTACTTCTGTTTTGTTAGTCATGTGGCTTGAACTCTGGGCCAGGACACTGTACCTTCACTCTTCAGCTAAAGGCGAGTGCACTACTGTTTGAGCCACAATTCCACTTCTGGTTTTCTATTGGTATATTGGAGGCAGGAGTCTCACAAACTTTCCTGCCTAGACTGGCTTTGAGCTGTGATCTTCAGACCTCAGCCTCCTGAGTAAATAAAAGTACAGGCATGAACCACCTGTGGCCAGCTCTGCTTTAGCCATTTTTATGGCAGGGTTTTCTGTTTATGAGCAGGCCAGAATGGATCACAATCCTTCTCTTTACCCTTTCTGAGTAGATGAAATTAAAAGCACAATGATTTTGGTTCAGATATTGATTGAGATCCAATAAAGTGAATGTTTGCTTAGGCTAGCATCAAATCCTAATAATCCTCTCTGCAGCTAGCAATTCAAGTGTGAGCTACCATGCCTGTCCCAAATTTCTGGTGACTAAAACATATGAACAATGTTTTAATATTTTTAAATGTTGAATTTGGGGACAATGAGTACTTTTACTTGCCTAGTTTCAAATTTCACCAAAAAACTCAAATATTAACTTTTGATTTCCTACATAGCATTAAATAAGCAGATAAACTTTAAAAAGTAATTAACTATTTATTGAAAAAAAGCTAAACAATAATCATCCTTACCACTGTAACTTTGGACTTAACAACTTGTCAAACATTGTTTATATCATAGTTGTTTTTTCTGGGCAATATTTTCAATAAACGGATCATTCCACCCCCAAGGTGGATGGCCAAACAGCCTATATCCACAGGAGTGAAAGCCAAGCCATAGGCCAACACACTAAAGAAGACATGGTCCGGAAGTATTGTAGGTGGCAATGTCCCAACATAAGGGACAGTTTAAATAGAGCGTTTTCTTAGGAAAGATACTCTATTAACCCATACCTCTTCTTCTGGGTTTATCACTGCTTAATTGGAGACAAGTCTCATGGACTTTGTTGCGTGGGCTGGTCTGAAATCATGATCCTCAGATCTCAGGTTCCTAAGCAGCGAGGATAATAGGCATGAGCCACCAATATCTAGATTACTTATTCCTTTAATAAAAATAAAATGGCTACAGCATGTTTTAACAGAGAGCTTGAATCCTTTCCTGAGTCTTAGAGATCTTCTGACTAGAAGCAGAACAGCAAACTGACATGTGGGAAACTGTGTCTACCATATGAAACCATTTTCCAAAAAAGTATCTGGCTCATCAGTTTGGCTTCTGGACTCACAAAATTAACATTCAATTCTCCACTGAAGTAGAGGGTATCCATTGCATGCTCTGAAGCATCATAAATCACTTGCTGGTCATTAAAAACCCCTCTTTTCAATAGGAAATGCTCAAAAAATTCTGTTCATTGAATAATCATGACAACCTTAGGAGATGGGAAATACCAGTATCCAGTTGTATATTGTGGTGCTTGAACTCAGGTCCTGTTCCTGATTCACTTTCTAGAACTCTACTTCTTGAACCACAGCTCCATTTCTGTTTTTGTTTTTGTTTAGTTGGTCATGGAGCTTGAACTCAGGGCCTGGGGGCTCTCCCTGATCCACTTTCTAGCACTCCACCACTTGAGCCACAGCTCCATTTCTGTTTTATTTTGTTGTTGTTGTTATTCTTGCTAGTCATGGGGCCTGAACTCTGGGACTGGGTGCTGTGTCTCATCTCTTCAGGTTAAGGCTAGCATTCTACCATTTGAGCCATAGTGTACTTCAGGCTTTTTCTTCTTATGTGATTCTGAAGATTCCAACCGAGGGCCTCATGCATGCAAGGAAAGCACACTTCTACTGAAACACCTTCTCAGCCCACTTATGGTTTTTGAGGGATTAATTGGAACTAAGACTCTCATATGACCTTTTCTGCCTGGGCTGGCTTTGAAACACAATCATTCCATCTCAGCCTCCTGAGTAAGAGTGTAGGCATGAGCCACCTGTTCTTGGCTCCATTCACATTTGTATACAAGTGAATAAAGCTCAGTGATATAGTGTCTTCCTCTTTAACCAAAAGCAGGTAAGAAACCAGAATTTTATTTGAAATTCAGTTGAATCTGAGTCTATATTCTTAACAACCAGGTTGTAAGTTATTTGATCTTTGCATGAGAGTGTTAGTAGATATAGAACACATGTCATGATTTTTCTATTTCAAATGGCCCATGACAGATAGTTGGGCATGGTGGTGTAAGCTTGTAATTCCATCACTTGGGAGGCTGAGGCAGAAACACATTAAGTTCAAGGCTGTCTTGGCTATGTAGTGAGATGCCATCTCAGAAGGGCAGAAAGGAAATGGCTCCTGACTATATAAGCCTTAGCAATTACTTTCCCATCTTCTGTGTCAACAAAGAAAAGCCTAAGACTCTCCAAGGCCAAACAGAAAGCATGGCCAAAAAGAATTTCCCAAAATACCTGGATACCAGCTGTGTCGACTCATTCTTGGGCCAATACAGTGTCATCCAAAGGCATTTTTGAACAGTTGGATCTATGACCCCTTCTCCCTCTCTTCAGAAAGCACTTAAGACATTGGCAACTGTAATATTAAGTGACTAGCAAGTGTCACATGGTACCTGAAGACACTAATGGTTCATGGTATACATTCTGTGAATTAGAACTTATTAAGTTTGCTGCCAAAGCTGCAGCAGGTGCAGTACCAGTTGGGAGAGGACAGCAGGCTCCATAGCTTGAGCCCTATGACCTACTGAGTGCACCATTGAACCCAGCAGCCCTTCACAAAAGGCCAGGAGAGAAGGCTGGATTGACATAGAACCACACCTTCCTTCTCAGGGGGCCACCATGGTTCGTGAGGCTCCTTTGGTGTGGCATGCTACCGTCACCTCACTTCTGCTTCCTGGAAGGATAAGTCTGACCACGTGCCTGTGTCACTTCACTCCCACTTCCGGTCTGGGTGGGTAAGGCCATTTGACTGCACCACCTCACTCCTGCTTCTGCTCTTGGTGAGTGTGGGCTGTGGGCTTTCACCACAACACTCCTGCTTCTGGTCTGGCTGGGTAGTTGCCATTGTCTGTGTCACCTTACTCCTATGTTCCCTCTGGATGAGTGGGGGCCGCATGCCTGTGTCACCTCACTCCTCCTTCCAGTGTGAGTGAGTTGGGGCCTCATGCTTGTGTTACTTCACTCCTGCTTCTGGTCTGGGTGGGTCCAGATTGGCTCTGAGCTTCTTAATCCCTGTAGATCCTGTTTACCCGCATGGATTGCAGCCCAGGCAAAGCATGACATCAAGGGATTAGAATGGCACCATGTTAGGTTTGAGAACTCTGTTATAAAATTGTGTGTGTGTGTGTGTGTGTGTGTGTGTGTGTGTGTGTGTGTATGCACATCATGTGTGTACCCGTGTTCACTGATCTTGGGGTTTGAACACAGTGACTGAGGTCTATCCCTGAGGTATTTGATCAACATAGAGCTCTACTGATTGAGGCACAGCTCAGCATACAGCTTTTTTGTGGTTAATTGGGATGAAAAGTCTACCAGATTTTGCTGTCTGGGCTGGCTTTGAACGACTATCCTCAGATATCAGACTTTTCTGTAGGTATTATGTATAGGTGTGAGCTACTGGAACCTCTCTCTTTGCTCAATTGCTATCCAGAGAGAAATGTGCATGGCAAGCATTCCGGAGGAAAAAGAATTGAATTCTTCCAATGAGCAATGGTGAAAATACTCAGGTTCTAGCCCAGTGTTGGTGGATCAAGCCTGTAATTCTATCAATTCAGGAAGCTGAAATCTGAGAATTGCCGTTAGAAAGTGTGTGGAGGACTGAGTCCTTAAGACTCTTTATCTACAATGAACCATCACAAAACCGGAAGTTGAACTGTAGCTCCAAGTTGTAGAGAGCCAACCTTCCGTGAAAAAGCTCAAGGAAAGCACTCAGGTTGTGAGATCAAGCCCAGTGACTACAAAAAAAATGAGAAATATACCTGGGTATTCAGTATAAGTTTACCATTTTAAATATCACTTTCCCATTATATTTAGCTCTGTCATAGGTGCATGAATCAAAGGGGAATAAGAAGCTTGACTAAAAAATATAGGCAGCATTGTGCGGGGGAGGGGGGCAATGCGTGCGTACATGCACATTTGGCAGTCCTGAAGCTTGACCCTAGGGTTTTCATCTCTTGCTTGGCTTTTTATCCATCAAGGCTGGTATTCTGCCACTTGATCTAAAGCTCTATTCCCAGATTTGTTTTTATTGTTAATTGGAGATAACAGTTGTACATACTTTCCTGCCTGTGGTGGCTTATTCTAAAACATGACTATTTTGAATCCTGCTGTAAAAAATGTGTGTGCAAACAGCTCTACTATAACGCTGACTTAAATTTCTTCAGGTGTATATGTAGGATTTCCTGGGTGGAATTTCCACACTGATTTCTGTTGTGGTTACATTGATTCACTTAATTGGCAACACTGTGTAGAGTGTCTTTCCCCACCTCTTTGCCAGTATTTGTGTTTTCTTTGATAATAGGCATTCTCATTATGCAGAGATGGAACTTCAACATATATTTGATTTGCATTTCCTTGATTGCTAAAGACATTGAATATTTTTCGTGTATTGTGTAGACATCTATATTTAATTTGGGACCTATCTAGTCAATTCACTTACCTATTTATTGATAAGATTATTTGTTCTTTTCCCTTAATGTTCTTTGTGTGTTTCATATTTTGAGTCTATACATTCTAGACGTTAGGATTTCTTCTGTTACTCGAAAGGCAGGAGTTTAGGCTTATTTCACTTATTCTTACCAAAAGACACCTTCTAAGCTTCAAGTTATTTAATCTATGATTGATTTAAAAATGAGCTGACAGAATTAACTCTCAGAGTGACTGCCAACAAGTACAAGTTTTGAACTCAGAATTCAGTGTCAACAAAGAGAGATATATTTTAGTATTTTAAATAAAAAAGAGATGTATATTAGTATTTTAAATCAATAAAAGCTAATCAGCTAATTTTCTCAAAATATGTAATTCTAAATATTTCACTACTCTTCAAGGTAAAACTATTGCAAATTTTAGCACAAATTAACAATTTTACGTTCTACTTATTTCCTTGGCAATCATTCAAGCTAGCCAAATTAAAAAAATACTATTTTGACTAGTTGCTGGTGGCTAACATCTGCAATCCTACTACTGAGGAAGCTGAGATCTGAGGATTTCAGTTCAAAGCCAGTCTTCAAGAAACTCTGTGAGACTTACTTCCAAAAAACCACCAGAAAACCAGAAGTGGTGCTGTGGTTCAAGTGGTAGAGCGCTCTCCTTGAGCTGAATAACTGAGGGACTGCCCCCAGACCAAAAGGTCAAGGCCAACAACCAACCAAAACAAACAAAACAAGAAGAAAAAAAGAAAAGAACCAACTGTATGAAGAGGAATAATCTCCAAGTTTTTATTCAAATTTTTAATGCTTGTGGCAACTGTTTTCATTTGGTAAAAAGTGGACAGCTTATATATGTCATTGTGATAAATTTGCTACTATGTGGTTGCTTTTCTCCTATTTATAGTTTTATTCATCTAACTTTATTGAAGATGAAAAATCCATGAAGGGCAAGACATATTATTTGGCAAAACTGGTCAGTTAAAATGACTAGTACATTCTAGTACTTTGGCAAAGAAGCTGTCATTTTTATTCCCTCCCCAGGATTTGAACAATGAAAAAAAATGTCTTGACTTTTCCAAAAAGTGAGTAAGACGGCTCATATTGAAATAATTAGAAGATAGTGAAAAGAAAGTTTAGGGTGCATAATATGTTTAATTTTTAACCTTTCTCACAAAAAACTTCCAAGAAACTTAAAACACATTTGTTATAGATATTTATATCAAAGAGCCCACTGCAGGTGCCTGACACCTATAGTGTGCAACTCAGGAGGATGCGATCTGTGATTGAGATTGGAGCCAGTCTGGAAAAGCAATAATTGCATAGATGATGCCTCCTACTATTATATCATGTCTTTTCCTCCAATCCTCAAAGTGAAGCTGTCTCCCCACATGACCATCCTTCTGATTTATTGACATTAACTTTTTGATTTATGGTTTTCTCCAACAGCATGACATGTGCATGGAGACAGGCCATTCACATCTGTATTCACATCTTTCTCTCTAGTTGCCTACAATAGTGCCTGGTCCTCAGTGCTTAGTAGTCTTGTGTGGAGATGAGCCTGTTCTGCTCATGAAATCTCAAAGTTCAATCAGGAAAGCTCATCAAGCTGTGGTCTTATGGTAAATCATCATTTCTTCTAAATATTATGTTTTTCTCCTTGTGTATCTAAGTCCACCTAAGGGTGAGATCAGTGCCTGACACCTATCGGTTGTGATAGCAAAGGTAGCTATGACATCATAGAAATTTATTGTGAAGCTTCAGGAAGACCTGATAACTGAAGCACCCAAATTGGTAGGTTCCCACATCCTGGACTACATTCCACATATCTGCAATCAAACCATCATTCATTCTTTGCTGGGCTCAGATTCATCATATGTTTCCCTTCTCTATTTAAAATAACGAAAAATGTGTTTTTGATATGTTATTGAATTATTGAAATGTGCCTCCAACCAAAAAAATAATTCTATTAGTGGAATGTAAATATAAGGCATGGATAAAAACAATCATAAAAACTCCTAGGGAAAAGATCAAAAGTGGCAGCTACTACAAAAGTTGTTTCTTAATCTCAGCACTGGTGTCTCACACCATAATCCTAGTATAATGTAAACTAATGAAACTTTTCTTTTTGTACCAGTCCAGGGGCTTGAACTCGTGGCCTGGGCTCTGAGATCATTTGATGAAGCCTAGCACTTTACTACTTGAGTCATAGCCACACTTCTAGTATATTTGGTAGTGTAGTGGAGATAAGAATTTCACCCACTTTTCTACCTATGTTGGCTTCAAACTGTGATCCTCGATGTCAGCCTCTTGAGTAGGATTACAGGCATGAGCCACCAGTCCCCAGCTAAAAGTTATTTTTGTAAGATATAAAAGTTTACTTATACAGGGGAAGAAAAGGGGAGGGCGACAGTGGTAGGGGAGGGCGAGGCCAGAGCCTGAGTGTTCCACACATCCCGCACCAGCGCCTCGTGGCACGCCCCACTCTCCTCCCATGGCTGGGACGGCTGCAGTCCTCTTGGTCCTCGCGGTCCTCAGGGGCCTGTGCAGGAGCAGCGGCAGCAGCAGGCAGCCAAAGCGGCCCACCTACCCTGCAACCCAGGCCTGGCCGGCGCGACAGCAGGTGATGGAGTAGCTGGCCGCCAGTGTAGCAGAGAAGCACTGAATGAGCCAACCCTACCGTCCCAGAGGAGCGCACTCCAGTGCCGCATCCATCAGGCCCGCCGGCTCAATGAGTGAACAGAGTATCTGTCAGGGAAGAGCTGCTGCATTGGTTTGTGATGATGCCAATAAAAGTGGGTGCCAGCTGTGGTTCAACTGGGTTCAGCAGAGTTCATATCTATCACCATACAGGCAACAACACATTCAGAGTGCTGGGCAGGAAGATCCAGGATCATCAGCTGGTGATCAGCTGTGCCATCCCCAAAGGATTAAAGTATAATCAAGCAACACAGACCTTCCACCAGTGGCGAGATGCCAGGCAGGTGTACAGTCTTAACTATGGCAGCAAAGAGGATGCTAATGTCTTCGCAAGTGCAATGATGCATGCCTTAGAAGTGCTGAATTCACAGGAGGCAGGACCAAAGTTGCCTAGATAAAATTCACAACTGCCTGATCAAGTTCAAAATGGCCCATCCAAAGAAGAGTTGGACATCCAAAGAAGACAACTGCAAGAACAGAAACGTCAGAAGGAGCTGGAGAGGGACAGGCTGGAGAGAGAAAGAATGGAGAGGGAAAGACCAGAGAGAGAAAGGTAGAGAGAGAGAGGCTGGAGAGAGGTTGGAAAGAGAGAGGTGGAGCAGCTGGAGTGGGAGCAGATGGAGCAGCTGGAGCAAGTGGAATGGGATCAAGAGAGCAGAGTGCCGACTAATGCCACCTCTGCCTTTGTGGAGACCCCTGTAAACTCTGAGCTGGGAGACCCCTCTGCGTCTGAGCCAGGCTTTCAGGAAGCCTCTCAGCTGTCGGAGGCTCCAGCCCCGCAGGGTGTTATCTTGGGACCACCTGCACCTCCATCTCCTCCAACACTCCCACCAGGTCCAGCCCAGGCCTCTGCATTCTCTCCTCCCCCAGAACCTCCTCCTTCACCCCCACTGCTATCCTCTGGCCCTCCTCCCCCACGCCCTCTTCCTAATCAAGCCCCTCTCCTGTACCACCTCCTGCCCCTCCCTTCCTGCATCCGGATTTTTTTTTAAGGATCCTTTTCAGAAGACAATCGTCCTTTAACTGGACTTGCAGCTGTGATTGCTGGAGCCAAGCTTAGGAAATTGTCACGGGTGGAAGATGCCTCTTTGCCCGGTGTTCACTGATGTGAACTCCGTGTCAGCTAAAACAGACATGGGTGGTGGAAATGGACCCGTTCCCTTGGCAGGTAGCAGCTTAATGGAGGAAATGAGTCTCCTGATGGCCAGAAGGAGGAGAATGGCCGAAAAGGGATCAACAATAGAAGCAAAAAATGAAGAATCAGAACCTGTAACTTCTAAGGTCTCATCAACAAGTACACCTGAACCAACCAGGAAACCTTGGGAAAGAACAAATACAATGAATGGCAGCAAGTCACCCGTCATCTCCAGATGAGATTCTCCAAGGAAAAGTCAGATTGTTTTTGACAACAGGTCCTATGAGCCATTATAAATCCACACCCTTGTCCCAGCCCAGTGCTGACCGGGTCCAGACAGAAAGCCTTGACTGTGACAGACTGAAGCAGGATATTTTAGATGAGATGAGAAAAGAACTAACCAAGCTGAAAGAGGAGTTCGTTGATGCAATCAGGCAGGAGCTGAGCAAGTCAAATACTGCATAGAGAAGCAAACTAAGCAGAGATAAGACTTGAATCTGGAGAAAAACAAAAATTCCTACAAACAACTGTCAACACCCCCCCTACAGTTACGAGCTATCAGAAGAAAGTGGAAAAGGAGTCAAGGGAAAATCCCCATCCTCTGAAACCTGCTTAAGTTGTGACTCTGGCGATCATCTGTTTTCATCTCCGTTTGCTGCTGCTTTGACCTTTACTGCAGGATGAAAAGAGAGTTATGTATGAGTTTCCATAACATTTATGCAGAAAATATAAACCCATCAGGCAAGATCGCCATGCATTGAGATATTTTCATGTTGAAATAAAACCACACATTTCCCACAAACCCACTGCTAAAATAAAGAGTAGAAAGGCTCATGAAGTTCTCCCCCCCCCTTCCACATCCTCCCCTCTTTGAGTGCTGAGGAACTGAGCAAGCTCTGCTTTTGTATTGCATGTCTCTCTCTCAGGTTTGTCTTCCTATCGTATTTGGTATTCCATGACTAATTGAGATCAGCACTATGTAGGTTTAGATCTTAAGATGAGGAACAAATAGAATTGTACATGTTTTCAAAGGATGACATTTACAAGAAAGTGTCTGTAGATGACCAGGTCAGTCGTGAGTGATTGTACAGTGATAGGAAGTCCAAGTTAGCCTTTAGTGGTTAATCAGAGAAGAGAGCATTAAGAACTTTCTTCAATTTTCAGCCTCCTGAATCTGGCATAGCTCTTCTCTCCAATTAACTTTCCCACAAAAGCCAAACGTTATGGTTAGTCCCATGTATGCAATGAGAGAGCATCTGAAATTCAATTTCTACTCCCAGGCCAACCAAAAATGAAAAAAATAATAAAAATAAAAGGAGGTGGAAGCAAGCACATATTAAAGTTTTAAAATGACCCAAATGTTGCTGGTCATGTGTGTAATCCTTACTACACAAGAGGCTGACATCTGAGGATTGCAGTGTCAAGTCAGCCAGGGGAGGAACCTGCTTGAGACTCTTATCTCCAGTTACACAGCACAAAACCTTGAGCTGTGGCAGAGGTGTTAAAAACACCAGCATTGATTGTGAAAGCTAAGATATAGGTCCCAGAGTCAGAGGTGAAGCCGCAGGATCAATAAAAATTTAAACGGAGAGAGGATGAATAGAGGATGAAATCTGAGGAGCATGCGTCAAAGTTAGCTCATACAAGAAAGTCCATAAGGCTTTCTCTCTGTGTGCATCTGTGTGCTATCCTATGGCTTGAGAATGTTTTGTTCAAAGATAGAGCTCCACCACTCCCAACTTTTCATTGATTAATTGGAGCTAAAAGTCTCATGGACTTTCCTGCCCTGGGTGACTTCGAACCATGATCCTCAGATTTCAGGCAACTGATTCATTCGGGGCTTCGCATAAGGCTCATCTCCTATTAACTACCAAGAATTAAAAAAAAATGGAGTTGAGCTGTGACTTAAATGGCAAACTGGGTAATCACTTTTTAGGACAGCACCTAGGGCCTTAGTTCAAGCACCAAGACAAAACAAGTATATCTACAAGCTTTCCTTTGGCTCATTTGGTAAGCCACTAGTCTTGAAGGAAAAGCTCTGGCATTGTATCCAATCTCTGATTTGTAGCCCCATGACTAGCACATATACAATAAAAATTTTTAAAAAATGCAAAAAAAATTTAAGTGGAAAAAAGAACATATTAACATTTTAAAATGAGCAATGGTTTTATGGTTCATGTGTATAATTGGAGTACCTCAGGAATCTGAAATCTGAGGATCAGTTTGTAGCCAGACTACACAGAAAAGTACATTAGAATCTTATGTCCATAAGCCAGAAAAAAAGCTAAAAGCTGAGCTGTGGAAGTTGTAAAATATCATCCTTGAGCCAAAAAGCTAAGAAACACAAGGACACTTGTGGTTCTGTCTTGTAATCCTAGCTACTCAGGAGGCTGAGGTATGAAGATCACGGTTCAAAGCCTTCCTGGGAAGGAAAGTTCATGAGACTCTTATGTCCAATTAACCACCAGAAAACCTTAAGTGACACTGTGGGTGAAGAACTCGAGCATTCACCTTAAGCTGAAGAGCTCAAAGACAGCACTCAGGCCAAGAGTTCAAACCCTACCCTCCGTAAAAATAGGTAAGAAACAGCAATGAGGCCCAAAGATTAGGTCTACTGACAGCAATAAAAAAGCATTGAGGTTGAAGGGAAGAGCTGGTTAAAAATATTAAAATAAGACAGAGGCTGGTTGCTTATGCCTGTAAATCCTAGCTACCCAGGAGGCTGAAATCTATGGGCTGCAGTTCAAAGCTAGACCTACCAAATGTCCATGAGACTTGTGCATGTAATTACCAGTACGAGGAATTGAACTTGCCCTGTTTTACTCAAGGCTAGAGTCCTACCACTCCAGCATTTTGGTGATTAATTGGAGATAAGAATCTCAGACTCCGGCTGGGAAGTTGGCTCAGTGGTTGAGTGCTTGCCTTGCATGCATGAGACGTTGATTTGTTTCCTCAGAACCACATATACAAAAAAAGCCGGAAATGGTGTTGCAGCTCAATTGATAGAGCGCTAACCTTAAGCTGGAATGCTGAGGGACAATGCCTAGGCCTAGAGTTCAGGCCCCACAACCAATGGAAAATAAAAGAACCTCAGACTTTGCTGCTCAGACTGGCTTCAAACCAAGAGCATCAGATTTCAACTTCCTTAGTTGTGCTGGGCTTTGCCTGAGACTTTTCAAAAAGAAAGAAGCTGGAAGTTGCGCTGTGACTCAGTTGGCAGAACTGAGCAAAATCTCTGAGGCAGTGGCCAGTCTCTAGATTGAGAAAAAAAAAACCATAAAAACTTTCAAAAATAAATAACACAATGTAATACAAAAAATGTTAATATGATGCAAAGGAAAACTATGTTTCTTTTAAATGCAGCAAACAAGAGCACACTACAAAATTTCAAAATAATATACTGAAAGTAAGGGGAAAGGAAAAATTTTTAAAATTCATGCAAATATTAAATCTAAACTGACATGACCAAAATCTAATGTTATCAGAAACTTATCTCTTACTTTTCTCTCACTTGTAAATGCTTACAAGCAATTGTCACTCCAGTTTCAGCACTACTATGGTGATTTGGAAATGACCTTTCTATGCAGCCTTGTCTGAATAGGGATCTTCCTTCTTTAGCCTCGAGTTAAACTACAGCCACTGCCCTCATTTTAATTCACAAATCCTTTAAAACTCAACCTCAATATTCAAATGATGGGTCATATGTAAAAGAATGAATAAACATCAGAGATCCACCAGAGATCCTCTGAGGAATACAATCATAACAGTAGAAGAGCACCGACCACTCAAGGCAGGTAACAGAAGGAATATTTAGCATTTCTTTTTTTGGATGTGCAGGGGGTTGAAAACAGGGCCTTATGATTGCTAGGAAGGAATACAATTCAGTGATATTAATTATATCCACACTACTTTGTAACCATTACCTCTGTTCGTGAACTTTCTTTTCAATAATGATGGAATCCACACAATCATTGAGTATTAATCACCCCCAATGACCTGCCCCAGAAACTTTTAATCTTCCATTTTTCTCTTATGAAATGGTTTAGTCAATATATTTCACATAATAGATTATTTTTGTGTCCATCGATGACAGATATATATTAATTGCAGCCTTTTGTGGATGAGTCATCATTTATGCATACCTCACGTTTTATAAACCTATTCATCTGATAGACACTCCAGGTGTTTACAACTCCTGACTATTGTAAACATTGCTGATGTTATCGTTGGCATGTGAGCTATTGGTTTTTGTTTGCAGTTCTTTTGGGTATACAATGAGCAACGGAATTGCTGGGTCATGTGGTAATGCTATGCTATGTTAGAAGAATGTGTCAAATTCTAACATAATTGCTATATCACTTTCATCACCACAGAAATGTACAAATGGTCAGTAAAATGTACAAAAGTATTTCAAATCTTCCACAGCTGTGCCCTAAAGGATCATTTTTTTTTTACTTTTTACTTGGTTGTATTTAGGCCATGCAGGTCTTGAACTATGTAGCATTGTCTAGAGCTGAAGTGAGAACAATACCAAATGCCACTGACCCAGCCTCCAAAAACATTTATTCTGGTAGTCATTTTTTCTAGAGATAAATTTTAGTGATTATATGCATGTTAACTCTTTTAAAATAAGGTTTTGAATTTTAAAATGACATATAATTGTAATGACTCTGTGTACCATCTTTATTATAAGAAAAAATATATTTACTAAAACTATAAAAAGACAAAAAGGGTTTGAACTATCTGAGTTAGATGTCAGCTTCCCAGCAGAAAAATACATTACAATCACAGTCTGATAAAGACCTAAGCAAAATAACACAATAAGAGCTCATCTAAAGTAAAATGAAGAGCAAGGACTGGGGCAGGAGTAGAGCTCTTGCTTGCCAAGCAGCCTCTGAATCAAAACCCCAGTACTGCCAAGGGATAAATAAAATATTAACACTTAAGAAAAGGTGCATATTATAGTATGATGGATGACATGGAGGTACACATCTGTACCTAGGCAGTAGAATTATGAAGTTAAGAACAGTCTTGGCTACATAATGAGACTCATCTTGAATAACATAGAATAAAATAAATCAAACTACATTTTTAAAGACTAAGGTGTAGTTTAAATATAATTCAAATCGTTTTGCATGTGCAAGGAACTGATATAATGCACAAAAATTATATGCTTTAATAACTACAATGTCAGTTTATCAGTGCAGTACAAGGTGCCCCTTGTCTGGAATCAATCCTAAGACAGTTGGTCCACCTGTCTTCTGGGATAGACTAAGGGCGTTGCTGGGCAAACTATATTTTGATCTCCATCCTTGGGTCCCACTTACAAATCGTTTTTTAGTAGACCCCCTACAAATCTCTCCCATCCCAATAACAGCCTCCTGGCTTTCAAGTGAGGTTATCTTTGATATCTCTTAGGGCTCTCCACTCTTGGCTGGAACTGCTCTGTTCCTAGGCCCAAATTCAGCAGCTTGTTCTGAGAAGAGTGGTAGCTATTTTGCTAGCCAACTCTGTCCTCTGCCATCTCCTCCTCAAATTAGTCTTTGGTATCAGTATGAATCTGCTCAGATGGTAGAGCCAACCTGGGCTGGCTTTGAACCCTGATCCTCAGATCTCAGTCTCCCTTGCACCTGGCATCATTTCTTCCTTCGAGGAATATTTCAGGGGGATAGAATAGCACAGCACCACATACATTTGTTAGGAAATTGCCCCGGGGTGAGCCAGATGCTCAGACTCAAACCACTGACCTTGATATTGCCTTTGGTGTCCAATAGGATGTTGTTGGACTTAAGGTCGTGTGTGATTCTGTTTTGGTATAGGTGGTGAACAACACTTACAATTTGTATGATGAGCCTCCTGGTTTAATCCTCATATTGATGGCATGATTTTCAGATCCACCCCAAGAGGTATCCCCTAATGGCCAGTTCCATGATGAGACATACATACTCTTCCTTCTCCATCACTTAGTACAACCTAATGATGTGTTTGTGCCATACCGTCTTAAAAATGTTCACCTCATTCTTTATCCAATGATGAGGACTCTCACTTCTAGAGTATTTTAAATGCCACATCCTTGTCTGTGAGTTGGGGATGTGCCAGCTTCACTTGTCCATAGGTACCTTTATGGATGAGCTCTTTCATCTGGTATTGTTCGGTGATCTCTTCCTTCAAGGATCTTGAGCTTGATTCTTTGTGTTCTTCCATCCTTCTGCTATTATGGCAGGTAGCAACCCTACCTAAAATAAACTAAATAAAATATTGGAAAACCCAGAAACAGTAAAAAGAAATACCAAAATCCAAACAACAACCAGTCCCCACAAGCAAAACAATCAGCTTTGAGTCAGTCCAGCGGGTCCTCAAGCAAGAACTCCCAGATCTGTTAACTGACATAGGTTGGAACATGGTGGCTTCCTGTATATCCTGCATGGCCTCACACCTTGGAGCAATCACAACTAGGCATAGTGATATCATGGAGGAAATGGACCAATCAGAGTCTGGGCCAGTGAGGTCCCAGAAATAGTGGACCAATCACAGCCTGCCAAAATTGACACTCTACCTCTTAGGCCTCAAAGACTGTTACTAAGGACTCCAGGTGGGTTGGAAGTTGCTCTGGTCTTTATCATGGCATTTCTGAAACCACTAGGACAGTGGTCAAAATCCTCTGATTTTCTAGAGGACTACTGCATATTATAAATTGCTTCAGTGGTGACACTAGCTAATAGCCTCCATTCTTGATGGCCACCTTATCCTATGTCTTGTTCCAGCAATGGCCCTGCACAAGGCCTCCCTCCTTCTCAAGGACACCTGTGTCCTACAACTTCCTCCTGAGAGACAAGTTCCAGGCTGGATTTGAGCCACAATCCTCACAATTCACCTTCCTGAGTAGTTAGGATTATAGGCCTTAGCCATCGGTAGGTACTTAGCTCATCTCTTATATTTGGAAGAAGTATATTTGTTAGAAGGGTGGGTTTTCGATATTTCCTTTTAGCACTTTAAATTTGTTGCCCTTGCTGTCCAATAGTTAACCTATTTTCTCATGAGAAATTTTTCATAATATCATTGAAGGTTACTTGGGTGTGATGAGTTGTCTCTGTGCTTTGGGAAGTTTTCTGTCTTTATTTAATTAAAATGTGTCTTAGTGTGGACCTGGCTAATTATGTTAATTGACTTTTTGAGCTGCTAGATTCCTGCATAGAAGAGTTCATGCGTTCAATCAAAATTGGGAAGGTATTGGTTATTATTCCTTCAAATACTATGTATTACTTTTTTCCCTCTGTACTTTAAACATATATACATTATACATATATATTCAAATTGTATATTTTAATATACATATACATACCTACATATTTATATTACATATACATTTATATACATACATTTATTATCACACAGTTTCCACTTTTGTGATTGTTTATGGTAGGAAGTTTAATTGATCTATATTAGAGTTCAAAGTTTTCCTCTTTATTTCTAGATAAAAGTACGCTTTTCTTGGCAAGGATATTGAAACAGCATCAAAGCACAGCTAGACTCTCCTCTCTCTCTCTCTCTCTCTCTCTCTCTGATTTCCCACCTCTGTCAGGTTTTTGAGCACAGGGTCATTGCTTATTGGGTTCTTCTAGTGTGTGCTGTGATCTTTTGCAATGTCATGATCTGATTCAAAGGCCACGAGGTCTGTACCTGGAAGTGGAGCTGCTCCAAAGTCAACCTGCATGGATGTTGCCTGCCCCTGTCTTGATGTCAGAGCCCCTGTATCCACTTGGGAGGCCTTAGCAGATGCCCCTTTGACAGGACTGTTGGCTAGTGACTGTGGACAGCACAAGGACAGCCTCTTGTTTTACCTATCAGAAGTCTGCAGTGGAGCCTGGGGGTGTTCTTCTGTTGGAGGATATGCTTGGAGCAATGCAGGGGTTGAATAAGCCTCACTGTGGCCTGACTTCTGGGGCACAAAAAAGGCCAAGTATTTCTCTGGGCTCTTTTCAGAATATATGGGCAGGTTCGGGAGCAGAACCTGAGCTCAGGGGGCCCCTAAACACAGGGTGGGCAATGAAGCTGGGAGGGGCAGGGCTGTCCAGGTTGGCACGGGGCAGATGATGAGCCTGTATTAGTAGTCTGCTGGCTTACAAATGAAAAGTGATGCGTGCTTGCTACCCAGACATATCCCACTAAGACTGGTTGCACCAGAGAGTCCCATGCTAGTGGGGGGAAACTGCTAAAGACAGCAGTAGATGGACCAGGAGCAGTTGGCGCTCTTTGTGGTCAATTCAATGCTGGCTCTGGCAGGGGGAATCTGAAGGTTCCCTAACTCTGCAGATCTAGGGATACATGAGCCCAAGCAGACACCAGGCTTGGCCAGCTGCACACTGGGCAGGCTGGTAGGTGAAACCTTGCTGGTTGGCTTTGCAGAGTCCTCAACCTGGCACACCTGCCAGCACAAAAAACTGCCTAGCATCTCCTGAATCATAGAACTTGGAGACAGCACCTCTCCTAACTTGGACATGCAGTGTCCAGCTGTCTAGAAGCTGCTGTGGTCAGTGCAGGTCTGGGAGGAATGGCAGGTCTGCTGCTGGAGGGAGCAGATGCCCCTTCCAAGGCATCTAGGGGGAAGGGGAGCCCCTGGAAATAGGCTGGTCTGTCCTGCCCAAAGAGAACACCTCCAGTTTGTTTGACTGTTTGGTTGGATGGAGGGTCTCCCCTTGGGGACAGTAGTATTAGGAGACTGTGTTGTTGAGATTATCCCAAAATTAAACCAGTCGCTGAGGGAGCAAAAGAGTAAAGCTTGCTGAACTGCCCATGGCAGGTGGAGTTAAGGTCATGACAGCTTCTCTCTTGAAAGATCCCGAGGCTTTGTCCCCAGAAGACAAGTAACATCATGCTGGCATGGAGTCTAATGGTTTTAGGAAATTTATCAGAGAGCCTTACTTGGCTTGTATGTCACTCAATTGGGCTCACACTGGGTGGGAAGTTTGGGCTTTAGAGCTGGGCATGACAGCTTGATCTTTTTGATCCAACACCTTCTGGAAGGTGTTGGAATTTTAGGAGGTCTGAGTACATTATGAGATTATGTGTGTTCCTCTGAGCTTCATCCTTGGTTTGTAACAGGGATGAGCCCTCCCTTCCTGCTGTCATGGTGCCCTCAGGGTGTGGGTTGGTTTCTGGAAGGTAGAAAAGATTAATGTGCCTTCTAATCCCTGAGGCTCACTAGGAAGGGCTGTTGTTTGCAGGGAGGATTGTGTCATTGGGAGGTCTTTATGTTCTTTGAGTAAGGGAATCTACATACTTCAGAGCACATCTTGGCTTTCTCTCTAAATGTTTAATTTCTGTGGAAGACTGGTATCTAAAGGCCTAAAAGTTTAAGGCTCCAGAGGCTTTCTAGGTTTCCAGACATATCCAGGGATCCAGGGCTTGTTCTTTTTCATCTTACAAAGACAGCTCTAACATCCTCCCTTAGTCATGGTATACTGAGCCCTTTGGCTCTGGCATAAATGAGGAAAGACAGGCAGGGCTGTTGCTAAGGAAAGCAGACAGGGCTGCATTGTTGCTGAGAAAAGGCAGGCAGGCCCTCTCTTGTTACATAGTTTCATTTTATTTCCCATTGTTGGTAAATAAAGCCTCCTGATTGGACTTCAGGAACTGTCCACAATCATTTCTCCATTACTTTTCCCTGCTCTTACCATACTGCCTTTCCATTTAAACTCATTTTTACTTTTAATTTTTGTCAGAAGCAAAGAGGCAATTAAAAAATCTATATGTAATGTTAATTTTTATTCATTTTTTGGAGGGGGAAATCGTGGGCTTGAACTCCGGGCCTGGACGATGTCCCTCAGCTCTTCACCTCAAAGCTAGAGCTCTACCACTTGAGCCACAGAGCCACTTTCGGGCACTTTTCTGCTTATATGGTGCTGAGGAATGGAACCCAGGGCCTCATGCATGCAAGGCAGGCACTCTACCACTGAGCCACCTTCCCAACCCATAGTTTTTATTCTTGAATTACTAAAATTCATGCAGAACATGTCAATTCAAGCAGCATAAAATGGCAGATGGCATGAGTTTGATCTCTGTCCCTCTCCTGTGGCTCTCTTGCTCTACCCTAGGTTGACCGCTCCTACTAGTTAGTTATGTATCTCTGCATTTAAACCAAATGTGCACAAAGGAGAAGCTATTAAAAATAGACTAGCCCACAGTTACCCAAGGTCCTCCAAACCTATCTTACTAAGAGGCCAAATTTCCAATTCACACTATGGAGAGTCAAACTTCTACACTCAGGTTCAAAGACCTGAACCAAGTCTGTGCTGGAACCACATGACTGAAGTTGGTAGCTCATTGTTCACTATGGAAGAAGTCTGCAATAGCTGGAAATCTGCTCTCTGCCTTTCCCACTAAGTCACAGTGTCAGGTATGAGAACTAAGGAGTTACACAGGCCATTTAGAGGTTACTAGACTTTGGGTTTTAAGTTTTGTAATTCCAAATTTCACTTCAGATCAAATATTGGGCCTGCACAGCAGCAGCCCAAGAGAAAATGATGTCCAGAACTTTTGTAAGTGTCTCAGAATATTTGAATTTGCTTTTATTGATTTATCTTTTTTCCTACAATGCACACCTGTGGTCAAATGGGGGCTTTCTTACGGCTTAAGGAATTTTTTATAACATCACAATGAAATTGAAATACACAGCTATAACTCTTTCTCTAAAGGAATACTGATGGATTTGGCCGTAGGAGAGTTCAAGCTGATGACCTCCAATATTCTAGGCAGGGGTTCTATTACATAAGTTCCCTACTCCAACCTTTGTTCTTCACTTTGAGCATATCAGCACACTGCCTTATGGATTTCAAGAATGCAGATGTAAACTATCTGTTAAGAAACTGCCTTTGGAAAGGATGATGCTCTCTTTTCTCTCACTCTTATAGATGTTAATAACCCGTTTCATGGAGCTGTATGGCATAAGGCATTTTGCTACAGTATCAGATGATTCTGAAGTGATATCACTATTCTTTTAACATCAATCATTCTAGATTTAAAGAAAAAGACCTTGAATATCTTGAGTAAATTGATGAGGTCTTTAAAATCCAAAAGTTAGAGCAGCTGTTCAGATTTTGGATTCCATGAAGTATCCTACTGGATTTAATTTTTAAGTGAGAAAACAGCTGCTTTCATGACCCACCTAACTATAAAACTTTCTTGGTCTTAGTTACATTGCATTTTAAGGTAAATGACAAAAGTGCCAACTTATTGACTTTATAAGGGACTCAGGATTACATAATTAAATAGTTGTCAAAATTTACTGAGTTGAATAGAGAACGTGCTTAATTTATATTAAAGTAGTAATGTATTGCCATTAATACAAGGATGGATTTTATTAGTAAATATTGAAAAGGAAAAAAAGTATTTCTATAGGGGATTCATTCTGGCAATAGTCACTTTGCAGTAGGCTGATCCTTCCTGCCTTCTTTCAAACGCATGTTATTGTTATATGTTATTATTCAAACGTGTGTTATTGTTTTAGTTCCTCTCAAGAGCTATAGGGCTAATCTTGGATTCCATTAAGAAAACACCAAAGTGCATACTGATATTATAACTTTTTATTTATTTTTTTGTTGGTCATGGGGCTTGAACTCTGAGCTTAGGAGCTATCCTTCAGCTCTTCAGCTCAAGGCAAACACTCTACCACTTGATCCACAGTGCCACTTCCGGTTTTTTGGTGGGTTATTGGAGAAAAGAGTCTCACGGACTTTCCTGCATATTCTGGCTTTGAACCGTGATCTTCAGGTATCAGCCTCCTGAGTAGCTAGGATTGCAGACGTGAGCCACCAGTGGCCGGCTCTGATATTACGATTTTTAAAGACCAAAAATGATCTATTGTATGTTTCCAACAATACATAAAGTCCATAACAAATAAAGACTTTAATGTTATTTTAAGCAGTTGTGTAAGGGGGTTATAATTCAACAAATACGGACACCTCATATGCCTTAACTAATTCTTTGAATTTTCTCTTTATTGTCAAGTTAAAAAAAAATCTGGATCCAATTTAGTGAAAATTTCCAATTGGACCCTTTGTCATGTACCCTCTGCACCTAAAAATACATAAGAATTCACTTTGTTTTTAAATTGTTGGAGCAAGTTCCAAGACCTGCACATATGTTGAATGGAAGCCACTGGTGTATGTTTGGCTCCTGCACATGGCCAGCGTTCTAACAGGATCACACATGAGGACTTGGATAGTACTGAAGGACAAAATTTTGGGATCAAACACTAGGACCTGGCAGCCACTAAGGACAGAAGTCATTGGCTGATGCCCTTGTAGTTCCTGCAACACTGCCATGGCTGTAGCAATGGCATCATTCTGTGCGCCTCGCATACCTGTAGAAACCTTGGCAACAGTCCTACAGGCTCAAGATTAAAAGAGCCAGTGGGTTCATGCCAACCTGTGATTGGTCCATTGCAGCCATTGTAGGTGGTCTCTGCAGTCCATTAAAGTGCTGAGATTTCCTGGTGACCTGCTGGACTCAGTTCTACATTGAGTGTGTGGTGTTTTTTTTTATTTGGAGGGGGGCTATGTTTTGTTTGGGTTTGAGTATTTCCTTTTGGTTATTGCTCTGGGGTTGTTATTTGCTTAGCTAAATTTAGGTAGATTTACTTCTTGCCATCCTAGCAAAAGATGGGGGAACACAGTGAATTATCCTCAAGCTCTTAGGAAAAGGAGATTTTCACTGAACAAGACAGTATGAAGGAGATTATTGGCTACAGCAGGAGATTTTCCCTGAACAATACAGTGTGAAGGAGGAGATCATTGACTATGGTAGCTATGGATATGTAAAGTTGGCCTAGCACCACCTCATAGACACTAAGGTGGTAATGAAAATAATCCTAAAAGGAGAGTTCAACAATTGTCCGATCAAATATGAGATGGACAGGCCGGGATTGTGGATCAGTGGTAGATGTTTGCCTCGCATCCACAAGAACAGAAAAAGCTGGAAGTGGTGCTGTTGCTCAAGTGGTAGAGCACTAGACTTAAGCTGAGGAGATCAGCCACAGTGCCTAGGCCTAGACTTCAAGCCCTAAGACCCACAAAAAAATAGAAAAATTAGATGGATATTATTACGTTTTTCCATCACTCACACATGATTAGGTCATACCAGGTGAGGGAAAAGGATGAGCATCAATACCTGGCAGTGGAACTGACCATCTAGAGACCTCCTGACATATATGTGAAAATCATAACACCTATTCAAGAATGAAGTCACGAGATTGTTCAGATTGTGAGTATTGTGCATTACTTTAATGAATATATAAATCAACACTGAGACATTAAACCCAGTAACATCGTTTTGGATGACAAAGGCAATGTGAAGGTCAATGACTTTAGCATGAGCATGAGGATTTCCCAAGGGTAGTTGCTGAAGGACATATTTGGTACCTTAATTTTGTCCCTATAAAATATTCCTGCATGGAAATTACAATGGTTGCAATGTAGACATCTGGTGTTTGGCAGTCCTCATTTGTATTCTATGGGGATGGCACATTTCCCATTTGAATATATGAATTTCAGCCAGATAGAGGTAATTGTCTTGGAGGTCACATACATTTCTCCATTCACTTGTCTCCAAAAGAACAAAATATTATCTTGAAACTGAAAACTGCAGACCCAAAGGAGAGGCACAGTATGGAACAAACAATAAAGATTGGCTCAATCAAGTTGAGGAATATTTCCTCTGTCCTGATGAGCTACTATGTAATAAGCTAAACCCTATTATTCTTGCACTCATATGTGATGGGGTACAGCCTGCCTGATATGTACAAATCTATATTGGACAGGACATTCAAGGAAATCATTAAAGTAGAATGACAGCAGTGAAATTAAATCAGTGCCTTCAATTGTTTCAGTGTGCCCATCTTCTGCAGATATATAGTATGTACATATGTATATATTTCACAAATATATTACATATTAAATATGTTATAGTTAATTATATATGCGTAAATATACATAATTTTGGAGATGGAGTTTCATGGAATTCTCTGCTTTTGCTTCAAGCCAACATTCTCCTCATCTGAGCCTCCTTAGGTGCTAGGATTATAGACTGGGGCCAGGCAAAACATTTCCTAATAAATGCAACAGAGAGCCTGTCTTTAACTTCCAAGGAACATTAGAAAGTGAAAGATAGTAGAATGATGAATGTAACATAAAAGACTTAAGTCCTTGCAAAATTTCCAAAACTTATTTCATACAAACATTAGGGGACAGTGTTACTAGATTTATCGTTTACAAAAAGATTAATAAAAACTTAAACACAGATACAGATCCCAGGTGGAAGTGTGAAAGTAAGTGGAAGGCCCATAAATTCAAGTCCTAGTACTGACCCATTACCATATATAAAATTAATTTTCAATGTGTTTTATTATAAAAATACTGTACAGAAGTGTTTCAGTTACATGAGCAAGGTAATGAGTACATTTCCTATCAAGCATTGTTGCCTCCTCCTTTTTTTTTCCCCTACCATCCCTTCCCTCCCACCTAAACAACTACCACTCCCAAAGTTGTAAAGGTCATTTTCAAGGTAGTGTCTTGTACATCAAATTTTTACAATGGGTTAACCTGTATCCTTAATTAACTATTTTGTGTTTTCCCTTATCGTCCCCGAATTAGAGAAGTATATGTACAAGATGCAGGTTACCAGAATCAAATATAGTGAAAACAGGGTTTATACCATAGGGGAGGAATATACAAAGCAACCAAAAATCACATGATACCTTATAAATAGGTTAGAAACAATAACAAGAAAGGAAAAACTCCTTGCTTCCCTATCTTGAGGTTTATTTCACTTAACTTCATCTTATCTAGTCATATGTACATAGATTTTGACCTTTTCTGCTTGTCCTAGACATGTACTAGTTATTGCAAATAAGGGAAACCATGGGACCTATGTTTCATTGGATATGCCTTACTTCACTTAATATATTTTTTATCTCAAGACTTTCCATTTCCTAACAAATTGGGCGATGTCATTTTATCTGATGGAGGCATAGAATTTATATATATATATATATATATATATATATATATATATATATATATATATATGACATTTTCTTGATCCATTCCTCTACTGAAAGGCATCTGGGTTGGTTCCATATCTTAGCTATGATAAATAATGTTGCAATAAACATAGCTGTGCTGGTAGCTTTAGTATGGCCTTATTTGTGATCAGTTGGGTAAATGACCGAAAGTGGGATGGCTGGGTCATAGGGGAGCTCTATGTGGAATCTTTTGAGGAAACTTCATACTGTTTTCGAAAGTGGTTGAACAAATTTATACTCCCACCAACAATGCAGTAGAGTTCCCTTTTGGCCACATCCCTTCCAGCATCTATTATTATATTTCTTATTTATAGCTATTCTAACAGGGGAAAGGTGGAATCTCAATGTTGTTTTGATTTGCATTTCTTTTATGGCTAGAGAAGTTGAACATTTCTTCATGTGGCTATTGGCCATTGTTATTTCCTCTTCAGAGAATTTTCTCTTTAAGTCTTTAGCCCACTTATTTATCAGGCAGTTGTTTATTTGAGGATTTGTTGTAGGGGTATTTAATTTTTTGAGTTCCAAGCATATTTTAGATATGGAACCCTTGTTTGTTGTATGGCTAGTGAAGATTTTCTCCTAATCCATGGGATTTCTATTGATTTTGCCAGCTATGTACTATGCCATGCACAAGCTCTGCACTTTCATGCAATCCCCATTCGTGCAACCTTTCTTTGATTTGTTCTGTTTCTGGGTCTCTATTAAGAAAATTTCAGCCTGTGCCAAGGAGAGCTAGGGTTTTTCCTATTCCTTCCAGTAATGTTTTCAGGGTGTGTGCTTTGACTCTGAGGTTGACAATTAATTTTGTAGGCCAGAACTTATTTTTTCCCCATCCTTTGTGTTCATAGGATTGTCTGTATTATGTGTAAACAGGCTGCTCTACAAAGTATCTTTCCATGTCATACAGTAGGTATTACATGGCTCTATGTAAGTGTTGTATAATGACAAAGAGCTTTCTAATGACTTACCTATAAAATCTATTAATGTTAATTAAGTGTCATGAAGAATGCCAAACCTCCATTTTCGTGTCCATCTCCGTCCTTGTTCTCCCTATTGTTTAACAGCTTATATCACACTCAGCATAACAAGCTGGCACATGGAACAGACATGAACTCTATGGATCCTAGCTGTGAGATGGCCCCAAGTACAGAAAATATCAGAATCAAAGATATTGAAGCAGTTGTCCAAGGTGCCTAGTTTATGAATGACTTCGGCTTCCAATGGTCGCACCTGCCTCTGTCAGAATCCTGTTGATGGTCTGTCACCATCAAAGATCACACTGAAGCTTAACTTCTCAATGTAGCAGTGTCAGGAGGTGAAACCTTTAAGAGAGGTTTCAGTCATAAATAGATTAATGCCATCTCATCAACTCTGACGGGACTAATATCATCGTCATTCTAGCACATGCCATGATGCCAAGATCCTCTGTGATATGATGCACCTAGGGGTCCATAGCCCATGTGCTAGCATGCTATTTAGACATTGCATCCACTATTATTGTGATTGAAATAGACCTTTTTTCCGTATGAATATACAGCTTCAAGGATTTTGTTAAACCATGACAAAATGGACTGAGATGCTATTCTTTTTGTCTTTTTCATGGAACTGAGGAATAAACTAAAAGCCTTACACTTACTAGGTAAACACTTTACCATTTGTGCCTGCATTCCCCCAACCATTTTTTTTTCTTTTTCAGTTGGCTTTTAATAAAAGTCTTCACTCAAGCCACCCTCATTACCCCATCCTCGTATACCTCTAACTCTCAATATCTGGAATTAGAGCCTGTGACACCACAATTTACCCCTTAGAATATACTATTCCTTTGGGGAAAGAGATACAGACCCCTGAGAGGCTTATGTGTGTTTGTTTGTGTGCTTGTTTGTGTGGGTGTATTCGTGAACGAGTCTTGAGGATTTATTTTGTACTGAGGGTGAATCTTCCTGATGATTCTGCATTCTAATTCTTTTCACTGAAAAAGAAATGCTTCTTTGCGTGCTAGTGGCTCACAACTGTAATCCTAGCTCTTCAGAATGCTGAGATTTTGAGATAACACTGTTAAGCCAGGTGAGTCAAGAAAAGTCCATAACAAGCTTATGTCCACTTAATCACCAAATATGTCAGAAGAGGAGCTGTGGCTTAAGTAATAGAGTAATATTCTCGAGGAAAAATAGGAATAGCACCTAGGCTCTTATCAAGGTTAAGGACCAGCACCCATACAAAATCTACAGATAACACTTGTGCTATTACAATGAGCTCTTGTGCTATTTAAGGTCACAATTATGTCTAATTGATTATCTGTACAGGACAGTTGAAGCAAAATTCTTGTATTTCTTCATAAGATATGTTCTCTCTGGACCATCTTTATGCCCCATTTTTGTCTCTGCAATGATGTCTTGATTTTGAAATAGAGGAAAAATTCAGTGATGAATTTGTTCTCTGCATCCCTCTCTCATCCATTATTAACATGTTCTCTCTTTTTATTTTTTGACAATCCTGGGGCAGGAACTCAGGGCCTGGGCACTGTCACTGAGCTTCTTCTTTGCACAAGGCTAGCACCCTATGACTTGAGCCACAGTGCCACTTATGGCTTTTTCTTTTTATGTGGTACTGAGTAATTAAACCCAGAGCTTCATGCATGCTGGACAGACACTCTACCACTAAACCACATTCTCAGCCACATAATCTCTTTTTAAAATATATCTGTCATGTTTACCTCTGTCCCATCTCTGAAGCCACTGATACTGCTCTTGAATCTATCCTCAGTTTTACTCCTAACTGCCTTTCATTCCCTATAACTGCTGAATTGTTTTCCACCCCACCAAAGGAACTATCTTTCCTTTTCTTAAATTTCACACTTCATTGGCTAAAAATCAAAGAATAACTCAACATTACCCGTGTCTGAAATTGAGGACACTTAAAATAGTAAATAGCTTTTTCTACTAATGTTTTAAGCTGCGGGGCTTCAACTCTGGGCCTGGGCGCTGTCCATCAGCTCTTCAGCTCAAAGCGAGTGCTCCACCACTTGAGCCACAGTGCCATTTCCAGTTTTCTAAGTGGTTTATGGGAGATAATAGCCTCTCAGCCTTTCCTCCCATGGCTGGCTTTGAACCGGGAGCCTCAGATCTCATCCTCCAGAGTAGCTAGGATAACAGGAATGAGCCACTGCTGCCCAGCTAATAAATAGCTTTTTATATGTATCAGGTGATACACAACAAGTCAGAACCTTGGGATATCTTTTATCTTCCAGTCTGGGAAGGATCTAACCCCACAATATGCCCTGCTAGACAACAAAATTAAAGAGATTCTACAAATGTAATTAGTTCCCACAAGATTTGGGTGTGAGTTACTTCCAAGGAGTGAGTGCAAAATAAGGCGTGAGTGCAAAATAAGGCCTTTCTAGAAGTCAGTGACGCCAACAGAATGAATCAAACAGTAAGGAGAATATGTTTGTCAATAAAGTATGGAGGTGTCTAGGAGCTGACAAAAGTGGTTGTACGATAGGGGACCAGAAACACAGTCTCACAACCACAGAACCTAAAGCATACCAGGCATCCCTTAAGCTTGGAAGAGATCCCTACATTCCTTGAGACTATAGCCTGGTGGCCCCTGGTAGAAAGTGAGCAGCTGCTAGAGACAAACTACACCCAAGCTACCAAACTTATGTCCTACTATTGTTGGTATTTAATGGACAAACAAATACATTTGTGGTAATTTGCCACATATCATGACTAAATGAATGCATCTGTCAGAGTACTGGTGCCTCACACCTGTAATCCCAGCTACATAGGAGGCGGAGATCTGAGGATCCAGATTCGAAAAGATCTCAAGCAGCAAGCAGCAATATCTGTGATATTCATATTGCCAATAAATAGCAAAAATACTGGAAATGGTAGTATGGATTAAGTAGTACGGCACCAGCCTTAAGGGAAAAGCTAAGTAAAACACAAAACCCTAAGTTGAAACTCCAATACCAGCACATACACAAAAAAGAATGGAAAAATGAGAGCATTTATTGAAGAACATCTGGTATTTTCTCTGCTCTGTGTAAAACTCTAACATCTCTCACACTTTTTCTTGTGCTTGAAGAAATTTATTAAAATCTATAACACCACCTTAATGATATCTAACTACACAACTACACAAACATGTTGGTCACACACTTTTCAATATAGCATATTGTAATTGTTACTGCAAACAAAGTACCTTTCCTACTAATTTAATCTAATTAATCTCAGAAACTGGATTTGTATATTGATACTTCTTGCAATACTTTATCTGAAATCAAACTTAAACTTCGTAACTCATTAAAAGGGAAAACTTATACTATATCTTCAGGTATATTCCTTTCTGCCACTTTTCCTACAAATGAAAATTAATTGATTCCAGCACTTAAAAATCCTACATCCCAAATTAATAGAAGACTCTGATTAAAACAAAAAACTTTAAATTGTTTTTAATTTCTGTTAATTTGGACAAAGTACTTAAAGATATCTTTGGACTTCCATAGAGATTTCATATCCAAAACATCATTCATACAATATAAATAAGTTCCCTAAAGGATGCCTATAAATTCACATATATGTTGCTCAATTCACTAGAGTAAAAGAACTATAAATTCTGACTTACATCTATAAACATCCCATGACAATTTCTAGATCATTCCATTTTTCTCAGAGCAATGAAGGCTGCCAAGAAACTCACTAATGGTGAGAGGAGAAAAAAGAGAAAGTTTTCAATGGCTGATATTTTACAACAGCCTTATTTGCATGTGGGCACACACAGAAAGCTATACAATGTTCAGCTTTACGTGGAAAGAAAAGGAACTCACCCTACACAGAGAGAAAAACCCTTGGCAGGAGAAAGATAGACTGAAGAATTACCTGAATGAATGTCTTCTCATATATTTCCCTCCATGTGCTTCATGGAGTTTTCTCTGGGACTCAGTGCTCAATAAGGCAGACCTCGGTCATCCCAGCAAAAGCACAGACAGCCAAGACTCAGGTAACAGCCATTTCTTTGCTTTCCCTGTGGAAACATCACCAACGGAATGAAAAATAAAGCAAAGTGGATTTCAGGGGCATATAAAGAGAACCATAGTGCTTTGGGGACAAAGAAAATATGTGTGTGTGTGTGTGTGTGTGTGTGTGTGTGTGTGTGTGTGTGTGTGTGTGTGTGTGTGTGTGTGCTTGTGTGCTTGTGTGTTGGTACTGGTACTTAAAATCAGGACTTGGGAACTACACATTACTACACTTTAGCTTCTTTGCTCAATTCTGGTGCTCTACCACTTGAGCCACACTCCACTTTTGGCTTTTTAGTCATTAATTGAAGACAAGAGCAACATAATCTCTCCTGACCTGGATGGATTTGAACCTTTATCCTCAGATCTCAGCCTCCTGATTAGCCTGAATCACAGGAATGTGCGCCATCAATGCTGGCATTAGTGACAGACCAATGTACTGATTTCAAGCCCCAATACCAGCACAAAAACTGAAACTAAAATAATACTTCATAGCCTATAAACATACTGATAGCATATGAAACCAATATAATGAAATGTGGAGAAATGCAAAGGACATCAGAAAATGATGATTATTATTATTAGCTTTTCTGATTCTTAAAAACCTAAAATTATTTATAATTTTAAAAACCTAAAATTATTTATTTATAAAATGTTTACTGACTACAGAAGGCCCTTGAACAAGGTGTATGTCTCAAATGAGATAGCAGATGAGGACAAACAGAAAATGCTAAGGAAAACAAATAATTTTAGAATTCAGTGATTATTACACAGAAAATATACTTGAGCATCTGTACTTTGAAACTGTTTCAAGTAGGCTTCAGTAATGACAAAAACTAGTATTCTTCTCATTAATACTCCTCATGAAAAGAGGTTTACTTTATTCCCTTTATCTAGGAATGCTCTGAATATTTGATTCACTTTTCCCAAAATGACACTAGAGACACAGTCTTTCCACAAATCCAAATTTTATATCTTTTTTTTTTTTTTTTTTTTTTTTTAAATTTTATTTTATTTTATTTGAGAACATACTGTACAGAGGGGTTACAATTACATGGGCAGGATAATGCATACATTTCTTACCAAGCATTGCATCCTCCTCCTTTGTTTACCCTTCACCTCCCTTCCCAGCCTCCCCCCTCCCTCCCACCCAATCATACCCCCCCCCCCCCACCGACATTGTAAAGCTGGTTTTGACATGACATTTTGTACTTCTCATTGTTGCAACAGGTCCACCTGAATCCTTAAACGACTTGTTTGTCCCCGTCTCCTCCACATGTTATACTGACATCAAATATAGTGAAAGCAGGGGTTACACTGTGGGGGAGGGACACACAAAGCAACAAAGAAATAATCTTATAAATGCATTAGAAACACTTAACACTTAAATCAAGTATATCAGGTATCTTCTTTGGGTTGGGACTATTATAACAACTTTTAAGTTGTTCTTTTACCTTTGATGCCAGGGGGATGTGTATTTTCACAAAAGAGGACAGGAAAACACTCAATAGATCACCTGAAGGCTGAAATCTGAGGATCCTGGTTGAAAACCAGGTCAGGCAGACAAAAAAGAGACTCTTACCTCCAACTGAAAACCAAAAAGCTGGAAGATGTGGCTCAAGTGAGAAGGTGCCAACCTTGAGCAAGCAAAAACAAAAGGAGGGGTGGGGAGAGAGGACAGCATCCAGGGCCAAACTTCATATTCAAAGACAATTTCACATATACACAAATAAATCTGACAACAATTCAGTTAACATCATCTGAACTGCCTAATGAGAAGTGTGCATGAGAATTTAAAAATATTTCTATTTTTAAGAAACACATTTAAGGAGTTCTGGGAAGATGGGGGAGGAGAAGCTGGAGGATAAACAAGCTCTCACATAGGAAGCAGTTTTAGTGTTCCAGTGAATACTCCTAGGCCAGAGAATTTCACCAAGTGTGCCATTACAGTACAGAGAGTTTGGCCAGAGAGGGAAAATCCAGTCAAGGAGACAGATCTGAGTACTTGCCAGAGGCCATGGCTGCTGCTGTGGCGGCAGCTGCGGCGACTGCTGTGGCCGCCATACCTACAACACAAAGAGTCCAGGACAAAGGCACCAGAGGCAGCAGGTGAGTGAATTCTATTCAACACCAGCAAGAACTGACAAGGGACAGATATCTTCATCCTGTAGATTGCAGACCAGAGACGACCCAGGAACCAAGACTGTCTTGAGTAGAACACTGACATTCTCACTCCTTCTCAGGGAGCAGAGGAGGGAAGGCCACCTCTCCGCCCCCCACTACTGGAGATCTCCATCTCTGATACTGACAAAGGCCTGGCTGAGCAGCTAGGTCCAACTAGGCCTTGGAAGAAAACAAAAGAGTCATTTAGCAGGTCACAGGAACCTAACCAGACCTGCCAGGCTCAGCTCCACCCAGGAAAAATTCAACCAGACCAAGCAGAGAAAACTCTGTCCCTGTGGGAGGGACTTTCTTCACTGGGTAAACAGAGCCAGAGGCTGCCACTCCCTACAGACAATCAATTGAAATTCAGTAAACATAAACCTTGAGAAAGGCTTCAGGCTAGGCTCTGTGAGTGTCTCAGAAGTTAGCCCCTCAGGGAAAAGCTACTGTTTGCTGAAAGGCCTCAACTCTACCCAGAACCTAGCCTCATCACAGCATCTCCAAACTAGAGGAAACAGCCGTCTCCCTCTTTTGTGATACTCAAAGCAGATAGACCTTCCACTGAACTAGCCTGGGATGAGGATCACAAAATCCTGGGTAAAGCAGTGCATTTTTCTGCCTGTCCAAACAAACTGACTTAATTAACCAATCAAGCCACAGGAAAACCAAACAACACAAGCAGACCAGAGACTACAACAGGATACTGGCTATGCACACAAGGGGATATAGGATCTTCCCATCCCCCCAAAAAATCAAAGAAATCTTTTGTACCTTTTTTTAACTTTTTAAATTTTTTAAAAAATTTTTACTTTTTAATTTCTTGAAAAAATTGTTCTCTATTAATCTCTTTTTTCTTCCTCTTATAATTTTTATTTTAGACTTTAGGTGTATATCTGTGTGTGCTATTTTTAGCTCTACTGAATTTTTTATCCTTTTTTCTTTCTTTCTCATTGTTTTCATTTTTTCTTCTCTTTCGTTCTTTTTTGCATGACTTAATTGCTGTTCTGCTCATCCCCAGATATACCCGACATTGATTATTAGACCTTATCCCATGTTGTGTCCACACTTAATCCAAAAATTTATTACTCAATTCAAAACCTCTTAGATTTAAATTCCTTAGTAGCAGTATTACCTCTTTATACCTATAAAATATTTTAAGCATTTTTTATTTTTTAGTTTTTCATGTCTCCTTCTATCCCTCACCTCCTCTCTTCCTATCCCCGTTCTCAGAATACTACTTCTTCAAACTTGCTTAATTTTAAGTGTTTCACTTTTTAATTTTAAATTTTTGTTTTTCTATTTTTTCTTGTCTTTTTTTTCTTTTTCTTCTTGTTTTCTCTCTACTATCATCCTGTCCAATCCATTTTCCTCTTTGAGATAAGTACTTTGTTAATTTCACTCTCCTTTTACCTTTCCACATCTCTAATCCTATTTTTACCCACATTTCTCCCTAATTTCTGCCAAATTCTTCTTTGCTGTTTGTGGGCCATTAATAACATAACTGTTTGATATTGAATAGATTGTATCTGTTGAATTAGATTGTATCTGCAGACTTTTGACTGTGCAACTAAGGACACTGGTTGATGGTTGCCTTAAAATAGTGTTCTACCACAAAGCTGGTGTTACTCTCATCCCAAATGGGCAGAACAAGCTGGAAAAAACACAAGAAAAATGGCAAGTCCGGGGAGCTCAACTCCCACTCATTATAATCAGCGGGCAGAACAGATAATGAATAATCCAGAGAAGAGTTCACAAAAAGCTCTACAATTACTACTGGTAAGCATGGTAAATGAAAAGATTGAAAACCTGCAAAGGACTCAGTGAGAGCATGATACGGAGAAAGAGAAGGCAAGCCAAAGATCAGTACAGGAAACTTATTAGCGTTAGGATGTTACTCAAAGACTGATACAGGAATTACATGAGCAGATTGAGAAGACTAAAAGAGAAATAAAGGAATTGTGTGAGCAGGCTGAGAACAGAAAAGAGAAAATCAGGAATGGAGTGAGCATGCTGAGAACACTTAAAGAGAACTACAGGAATTGGGCGCATGTGAGGAAGCTAATCACAGTAATACAGGAATTGAGAGAGTGGGACCAGAATAGACGAAGATCAATAGAGGCATCCATGGAATCCATAAACAGAGAGCTCAAAGAAGTCAGAGAGACTACAAAGGGAATGCTGAATGGAACCCAACAGAATGAATAGGAGTCCAAGGAAACCATAACCAATGAACTAAGTGATTTGAGAATAAACACTGAACACCAAATTAAGGAAGTAAAATGGTTCATACAAGTTCTATAACAAAGCTCCAACAAAGAACTTGAAGCCATCTAAGGTGACCAATTAGAAGGAATAGACAAAAAAATGTAGAAATTTTTGACTGTAGGTGAGACCATCCAGAAGATAGAATTTTGGGGATTGAAGACAGCCTAGATATTATAGAGTAAGAACCTACAACCATTGAAGACAAATCCAAGATATATGATAGATCTATTCAACATTTGGAAGACACCATCATAAGCATAATGGTTGTAGAGGAGCACCTAGAGACAGAAATTAATGGTCTAGGAAATTTTTTTTAACAAGATCCTAGCAAAGAACTTCCCAAACATGCAAAAAGATAGGCCTATTCAGATACAAGAAACTTTTAGAACTTCAGGTAAACCAACCAGAAGAGGCCATCCCACTGTCACATTATAATCCATACAAGATCAATTCAGACCTACAAAAAGATCCTTAAAGCTGTCAAGGAGAAAAGATTAACCATCTATAAAGGGAAACCAATCAGAATCACCTCATATTTCTTTTCTTTTTCTTTAATTTAATTTAATTTAATTTTATCTGTGAACATACTGTACAGAGGGGTTACAATTACATGGGCAGGATAATGCATACATTTCTTACCAAGCATTGCAGCCTCCTCCTGTGTTTACCTTTCATATCCCTTGCCAGCCTCACCCCACCCACCCCACCCAATCCTTCCCCCAACACCCCCCCGCACCAACATTGTAAAGCTCGTTTTGGACATGACAACTTGTACTTCTCATTGTTGCAAGAGGTCTACCTGTATCCTTAAACGACTTGTTTTTCCCCATCTCCTCCACAAGTTATACTGATATCAAATATAGTGAAAGCAGGGGTTATACTGTGGGGGAGGGACATACAAAGCAACAAAGAAATAATCTTATAAATGCGTTAGAAACACATGCATGAAAGAAAAAATCATTAAAATACATATCTAAGGGTTCATTTTCCTAACATCACATTATCTGACCTTTTCCGCTTGACTCATACATATACTAGATATTGTAAATAAGGGAAACCATGGGACCTATATTTCTTTGGGCCTGGATTACTTCACTTAATATAATTTTTTCCAAGATTTTCCATTTCCTAACAAATGGGGCAATGTCATTCTTTTTGACGGAGGCATAGAATTCCATTGTGTATATATACCACATTTTCTTGATCCATTCATATACTGAGGAGCATCTGGGTTGGTTCCAGATCTTAGCTTGGTAAATAATGCTGCAATAAACATAGTTGTGCTGGTAGCTATAGTGTGGTCTTATTTGTAAACATTTCGGTAAATGCCCAAAAGTGGGATTGCTGGGTCATAGCTCTATGTGGAGCTCTATGTGGAGTCTTTTGAGGAACCTCCATACTACTTTCCAAAGTGGTTGAACAAGTTTACACTTCCACCAACAATGAAGTAAGGTTCCCTTCTGTCCACATCCCCTCCAGCATCTGTTGTTGTTAGAGTTCTTGATTTTTGCCATTCTAACTGGGGTGAGGTGGTATCTCAATGTTGTTTTGATTTGCATTTCTTTTATGGCTAGGGATGTTGAACATTTCTTCATGTGTCTATTGGCCATCCTTCTTTCTTCTTCAGAGAAGTTTCTCTTCAAGTCTTTAGCCCACTAATTTATTGGGAAGTTGTTTCTTTGAGGATTTGTGGTTGGGGGATTTAATTTTTTGAGTTTCAAGTATATTTTAGATATGAGGCCCTTGTCCTTTATTTGGCTAGTGAAGATCTTCTTCCAATCCGTGGGCTTTTTGTTGATCTTGCTAGCTATGTCCTTTGCCATACAGAAGCGCTGAAATCCCATTTGTCCAACCTTTCTTTGATTTGTTGTGTTTCTGGGTCTCTATTCAGAAAATTTCGGCCTGAGCCAAGGAGACCTAGGGTTTCTCCTATTCCATTCTGTAATGTTTTCAGAGTGTCTGCTTTGACTTCGAGGTCTTTAATACATTTGGAGTTGATTCTGGTGCAGGGTGATATATAAGGATCTAGCTTTAGTTTTGTACAAGTAGTTAACCAATTTTGCTAGCACCATTTACTGAAGAGGCTGTCTTTCTTCCATTCTATTGTTTTAGCTCCCTCATCGAAGATTCGATGGCTATAGGTATGTAGGTTCATTTCTGGGTTTTCAATTCTATTCCATTGGTCCTGAGGTCTGTTCTTATGCCAATACCAAGCTGTTTTGATTACTATGGCTTTATAGTAGAGTTTGAAATTTGGTATAGATATTGAGAAGTATTCCCTTATAATGTTCTGAATCTTGTTGTTTCCGTGGTGATGTTTCCATTCTCATCTCTGAATTTATTTATTTGGGTGTGTTCTCTTCTTTTTTTGGTAAGATTTGCTAAGGATCTGTCAATTTTGTTAATTTTTTCGAAGAACCAATTCTTTGTTTTGTTGATTCTTTCTATAATTTTTTTGGATTCTAATTCATTTAATTCTGATTTAATTTTAATTATTTCTTTCCATCTACTGGATTGGGGTTTATCTTGATGCTCTTTTTCAAGGAGGTTTAGATGTGTCATTAAATTGTTGGTTTCAGATCTCTCCAATTTGTTGATGTAGGAGATCAGAGCTATCAACTTGCCTCTGAGTACTGTCTTTGCTGTGTCCCACAAGAGCTGGTAATTTGTGTGTTCATTTTTGTTGAATAGCATGAACATTAGATTTTCATTTCTAATCTCTTCTATGACCCACTCATGATTCAGCAGTGTGTTGTTCAGTCTCCATGTGATACAGGACTTTCTTTGGTGGCTTTTGTTGTCGAGTTATAATTTTGTTCCCTTGTGGTCAGAGAGAATGCAAGGTATAACTTTAATGTTTCTGAATTTAGACAAGTTTGCTTTGTGGCCGAAAATGTGGTCTATTTTAGAAAATGTTCCACGTGCTGCTGAGAAAAACTTGTATTTTGATGCTGCTGGGTGAAATGTTCGTTAGATGTCTGTTAAGTCTAGTTGATCTATGCAGCTGTTTAGATCTGCGGTTTCTCTCTTGAGTTTTTGCCGAGTTGATCTATCTAGTGGGGAGAGTGGTGTGTTAAAATCCCCAACAATTAATGTCTTTGGATCTATATGGGATTTGAGGGAAAGTAGTGTTTCTTGGATAAATTTGGGTGCTCCATTGTTTGGTGAAAAATATTTAGAATTCTAATATCCTCCTGAAGGAGAGATCCCTTAATTAGTCTGTAGCGACCTTCTATATCTCTTCTCACGAATTTTAATTTGAAGTCTATTTTATCTGATCTTAGGATTGAAACTCCTGCCAGTTATGGGGGCCGTTTCCTTGGTAGATTTTGTTCCAGGCTTTAAAATTGAAAATGTGTTTGTTTTTACTTGGCAAGATGTGCCTCCTGAAGGCAGCAGATAGAAGGGTCTTTTTTTAAATACAACTAGACAGTCTATTTCGCTTAAGTGGAGAGTTCAGTCCATTAACGTTAAGACATAGGACTTAGAGTTATTTGGGAGTTCCTGCCATGTTAACCCACCTTCTTGGGGGCTGCGAAAACTAGGTTCTTCCCATGGTTCTTGGATTCTCAGTTTGGGTGCAGTTTCTTAGCCTTTATTGTGGTCTTGTTGGTTTTCTACGTGTAGGACATCTTTAAGAATCTTTTGTAGGGCTGGTTTGGTGGAGATGTATTGTTTCAATTTTTCTTTGCTATGGAAGGTTTTTATTTGGCCTTCAGTTATGAAGGAGAGTTTAGCTGGGTACAGTATTCTTGGTTGATAGTTGTTTGCTTTTAGAGCATGGAATACATCATTCCAGGCTCTTCTTGCTTTGATTGTCTCTGCTGAGAAATCTGAGGTGATTCTAATTGGTTTCCCTTTATAGGTGATTAATCTTTTTTCCTTGACAGCTTTAAGGATCTTTTCCTTGGTTTGAGTTGATCCTGTGAGGATTATAATGTGACGGTGGATTGTCCTATTTCTGGTCTGGACTATTTGGGGTTCTAAAAGCTTCTTGTATCTGAATAGGCCTATATTTTTGTGTGTTTAGGAAGTTCTCTGCTAGGATCCTGTTAAACAAATTTCCTAGACCATTAACTTCTGTTTCTAGGTGCTCCTCTACACCCATTATCCTTAGATTAGGCCTTCTGATGGTGTCTTCCAAGTGTTGGAAAGATCTATCATATTTCTTGGACTTGTTTTGGATGTTTGTATGTTCTTTCTCTATAATATCTATGCTGTCTTCATTCTCCGAGATTCGATCTTCTGCATGGACTAACCTGCTCTCAAGACTTTATACTTTGTTTTTTATCTCTTTTCCTTCTAATTGGTCAACTTTGATGGCTTCAAATTCTTTGTTGAAGCTCTGTTTTCGATCTTGTATGAATTTCTTTACTTCCTTAATTTGGTGTTCAGTGTTTGTTCTCAAATCACTTAGTTGTTTGGTTATGGTTTCTTTGGACTCCCATTCCTTCTGTTGGGTTCCGTTCAGCATTCCCTTTGTGGTCTCCCTGACTTCCTTCAGCTCTTTGTTAATGGATTCCATGAATGCCTTTAGTGATCTTTGTGTTCTCTTCCTGCTCTCTCAATTCCTGTATTACTCTTTGATTAGCTTCCTCCCGTTCATGGGATTCCTGCAGTTCTCTTTGAGTGTTCTCAGCCTGCTCACGCCATTCCTGCCTTTTTCTTTGAGTATTCTCAAGCTGCTCGTGCAAATCCTGTATCAGTTTTTGAGTAGCTTCCTCACGCTTATGATATTCTTGTATAAACTTTTGGATAGCCTCCTCTCTCTCCCTATCACACTAATACAGAGTCCTTTGTATGTTTTCTATCTTTTCATTTATCATGTTTGCCAGCAGTGTTTGTAGAGCTATTTGGGAACTCTCCTCTGGATTATTCATTATCTGTTCTGTCCCCTGATTATCAAGATTGGGAAATGAGATACCCGGATTTGCCATTTTTCTTGTGTTTTTCCGGCTTACTCTGCCCATTTGAGATGAAAATAGCACCAGTTTTGTACTCAAACACTATCTTAAGGCAACCATCAACCAAAGTCTGAATTTGTACAGTCAATAGTCTACAGATGCAATCTACTTCAACAGATACATCTATTCAACATCATACAACTATATGTTAATGGGCTTCGAACCGCAGAGAAGAATTTGGAAAACCAGAAAATATTAGGGTTAGGGAGAGATGTGGGTAAAAGATAGGAATAGATTGGTGTGGGGAGGCACAGGGAGAGTTAACTAAGTCCTAATCTCAATGCAGGAAATAGGTTGGGTAGGATGAAAGTAGAGAGAGAGAAAAAATGAAGAAAGGGAAAGGGAAAAGAAAAGAGACCAGAAAAAATAGAAAAGTAAAAATTAATAATATTATGGCGATCGGAAACAATCTATTTAGAGAAGAAGGTGAATATATTGAGAGAAGGGAAGGGACATAGAGGAGATGTGAAAAATTTAAAAATAAAAATGCTTAAAATATTATATAGGTATAAAGAGGTAGTACTGCTATTAAGGAATTTAAGTCTCAGAGGTTTTGAATTGAGTAATAAATTTGTGGATTAAGTGTGTACACAATGGGGTATAGGGTCTACTAGTTAACTATGGGTTTATCTGAGGATGTGCAGGACAAGAGTTAAGTCACATAAAGAAGAACAAAAGAGAGGAAAAGGTGAAAAGGATAAGAAAGGGATAAAAAAAGATCAGAAGTTCAGTAGAGCTAAGCAAAAAAACAAAAAGATAATTAAAAAAGAAAATTAAAAGAAAGAAGAGAAGAAAAGAAAGAAAAACGCACATTCACGTATCCCTAAAATAAAAATTATAAGAGGAAAAAAAAAGTTACTGGAATACAATTTTTTTTCAAAAAAGATAAAAATTAAAGATTAATAAAAGTTTTAGAAAAGAAAAAAAATTTTTATATATAAGGTACCAAAAAAAAAAAAGAAAGAAAAAGAAGAAGAAGAAAAAAAAAAGTTCTTTGATTTTTTTTTTTTTTTTTGGGAGGGGTGGGAAAAATCCTGTTTCTCCCTTGTGTCTGTAACCAGCCTCTTGTTGGAGTCTCTGGTCTGCTTGAGGTTCTGTGGCTTGATTGGTTTCTTAAGTCAGTTTGTTCGAACAGGCAGAAAAATGCTCTGCTTTACCCAAGATTTTGAGATTCCCCTCCCAGGTTAGTTCAATGGGAGGGTGATCTGCTTTGAGAATCACAAAAGAGGGGGATGCAGTGATGAGGCTAAGTTCTGGGTAGAGTTGTGAAAAACTCACAGAGCCCAACCTGGAGCCATTCTCAGAGTTTCTGTTTTTCAATTGATTGTCGAGGCTGCTAGAGGGAGGGGCAGCCTCTGGCTCTGATTACCCAGTGAGGAAAGCCACTCCTATGGCTGGTGACGGAGCTGGGTGACTTTTCCCTGGATGGAGCTGAGTCTGACAGGTCATGCCATCGTTAAGTTCTTCTGACCTGCTAAATGACTCCTTTTATTCCAAGGACTGAGTTGGAGCTAGCAGCTCCTCTCAGCTTTGTTGATATCCAAGATGGAGATCTCTGGTACTGGGGGGGAGGAGAGGCCTTCCGTCCTCTGCTCCCTGAGAAGGAGTGAGGACGTCGGGCTTCTACGCACGCCGTCTTGGCTCCTGGGTCGTCTCTGGTCTGCAAACTGCAGGATGAAGATGTCCGCTACTTGTCGGTTCTTGCTGGTGTTGAGTAGAATCCGCTCACCCACTGCATCTGGCTCCTTTGTCCCTCCTGTGGCTCAGGTGTGGTGCCCTGCGGTCGCCACTGCGACCGCTGCCACCGCTGCAGCGGCTGCTGGCAAGCGCTCAGATGTGTCTCCTTGCCTTAGCTTCCCCTCTCTTGCCTAACTCTCTGTCCTGTGATTGCACACTTGGTGTGATTCTCTGGCTTAAGACTGTTCACTGGAAATCTAAAACTGCTTTCTATTCGAGACCTTGTTCAGATTCCAGCTTCTCCTCCGCCATCTTCCCGGAACTACAAACAATCTTTCATACACACATCATTGCATAACAACTTATGCATGCAAGTGCTAAAATGAAAAACAGTTCTAAATATTGATATGTGCTTTTATATTGTTAGGGCATCCATCATTCCTATTAGCCAATTTGTATAAGTTTTTATCCTGGCAGATTGCTGATGGATTGTGCATATATTCCTTGCTATTCAAAAGGCTGAGATCTGAGGATCAAAGTTTAAAGCCAGTCTGGGCAGGAAAGTCTGAGAGATTATTATTTTCAATTAAACACTGGAAAAATACAAGTGGACCTGTGGCTCAAGATGGTAGAGTATGATCAAATTGTTTAAATGAAGATACAGTTGGACCCATGGCAACAATGAGATGTACAGGATGTTATGTCGAAAATGATCTTTATAACTTTGGGGTTGGGTGTGGGATGGGAAGGGATAGTAACCGGCAACAAAGGAGGAGGCAACAATGCTTGATAAGAAGTGCACTCATTACCTTGCCCATATAATTGTAAGCCCTCAGTACGGTATTTCCACACACACACAAAAAAAAGAATGGGTGTTCCTAAATCAAAACCATTGTCCCAGAGGAAAAACAAAAACAAAACAAAACAAGAACAACAAAAGCATTATCTCCCTAGGTAGATCATCAGGTGACCTCCAGTTCTCTCCTCTCTATAGCATATTTGATGAAATGAACAACTTCACATTTCTATAAAATGGTCCTATGTATTTCCTTCTCCTCATTACACACTATGTGAATAGTATAACATTACATTTCTAAATGGACTAATTAATTTACTTATTGCTCTTGTTGTTACATGCTATGTAGACTACAATTAATAACCATTAATTAAATATATCCTTGGCTATATTACTTTGAAATATGAAGGTGAATGAACCTATTTGTAGGTAAAATAGCAATCATCACTATGTTTTAAATATATTTGCACAGAAAACTCATTTAGTTAATAGAGTTGAATTGAATTCAACTAATATATTTATGTGTTTTCTTGCCAATTAATTTCTGCATACATGCCGTCAAATTCATTAAAAATCAACATATGGATGCAATTATCCACAATCATGAAAGCACATTGCTTAGAATGTTATGGTTGTGAATTATGAGAATAGAAAGCTTAGTTACTCTCATCAGAAAATTTGGTAGCTTGCTAGTTTTTCATAACAATATTAGAAAGCAAATTCCCGAGAGTTCACTGGGGAAACACTTATAGAAGCATTAAACATATTACAAAAGTAATTCCATTCCATCTAATTAGTCAAAGAATTTGGCTTTATGAATTGCTTCCTGCACAAGTGAGAATTAGATGGCCTCAGGTGGCTTAAGCCCATTGACATAGAACATGGTCCAATTTACACATCTTTGTGTGAACTGGATCTGTTTTACACCTTCAAACTTAGTTACTTCTCACCTTTCTCTTTATTCTCCACTAATGTAGACAAATCAGCATGAAATCTCTAACACAGGCTGTAGTAAATAACACAACTGAAATGATCTTGCAGTATACTGGGATGGAAGTTGGTAGGTAGGAGTGAGACTGGTGAATAACTGTCAGTGGTATTTGCTGGTAGTTTGCATGTGAAATCTTGCAGAGATAGGTCAGAATTGGGGGTATGGACACTAGGCAAAATTGCAGTCAACATTCTATAGGGTGCTATAAATTTGGGATATGAATATAAATTGTTTAGATTAAACTACTTATTAAAAGAAATAGCAAACTATTTTAGTATGAGAGCTCTCTGAAAGACATTTGTGAGATACTGAAAATAATGTGAAAATGAGATAAGAACCTCCTTAGGTGCACGCTGATGACAGCAAGGGACTAATTAATATCCTGAGAAGCAGGACAGACAACTGCAGGTAGAGTTAATGAACAGATGCTAGGAAAGGATACCCAGTGCCCAGGAGCAAACATGGCTACACACAGATGTGGTGGAACTTCTTCAACCCTTACTTTTTTGATCAATATGGTATTCCAGATATAGGGCAGTTGCTAACATTCTTAGTGAGAATGCTGAGTTTTCTGCTGGGCACCAGTAGTTTATACCTACAACTCTAGTTAATTGGGAGGCTGAGATTAGAGAACTCTGATTCAGAACAAGCCCAGGCAGACAAATCCATGGATAGGACTCTTATCTCGAAATAAACAGCAAAAAGCTGGAAGAGCCGGTGTGGCTCAAGTGGGAGAGTGAAAGTTGTGAGGAAAAAGCAAAGCAAGGGTGTAAGGTCGTGAGCTATAGCACCAGTATGGACAATAATAATAAAAATTCTCCCACTCCTCCTCCTCCTCCTCCTCCTCATCATCATCATCATCTTGTCTGAGAAGTAAGGACAATAATACGATGTCTGAGGAGGAGGAGGTTCAAAATAGGGATTAGGAAGATTCTCTGGCTGGATAAAAGCAGACATTTTGTTATACTTCAACCAAGAGAATACTTAACTCAGTGATTATCACCATAAATTGTTAATAGTCAATGAAGTTGAAAACTTATACCTACCTCTTCATTTTTTAAAGTCTTATTGTCAAGGTGATGTACAGAGGAGTTATAGTTACACATTAAAGAAATGAGTACATCTTCACTTTTTAAAATATATTTTTATTCAAAGATAATGTACAGAGGGGTTACAGTTACATGAGTAACATGATCAGTCCATTTCCAATCAAGGTTTGTTACCCTCTACTTTGTTTTTTCCCTACCATCCCTTTCCTCCCCACCTCCCCAACTCCTCCCTCCACCTACCCTCCACAAAGTTGTAAACTACGTTTTCAAAATAGTGTCTTGTACACCTCATTGTTCCAGTGGATCATCCTGTATCCTTATTTCATTTCAGCATTTTATTTCCCTTTCCCTCCCCAAATTAGAAAAATGTATATACAAGATACAGGACACCACAATTAAATTCAGTGACAATAGAGGTTATACCATGGGGGAAGAAGATAAAAGAAACAAAAAAATCACATAGTACATTATAAGTACATTAAAACAAACAGTGAGTAAGATACAACTTCTTCTTTCCCTATCCTGGGGTTCAATACGCTTAGAATCATCTTATATGATCATAAGTACATAGCTTTTGACCTTTTCTGCTTGTCCTAGACATATTCTAGTTATTGCAAAAAAGGGAAACCATGGGACCTATGTTTCTTTGGGCCTAGCTTACTTCACTTAAGATAATTTTTTCCAAGTATTTCCATTTCCTAACAAATGGGGTGATGTCAATCTTTTTGATGGCGGAATAGAATTCCATTGTATGTATATATATATAGATATATATTCATATATGTGTATATCTATATCTATATCTATACCTATATCTATACCACATTTTCTTGATCCATTCATCTACTGAGGGGCATCTGGTTTGGTTCCATATCTTAGCTATGGTAAATATTGCTGCAATAAACATAGTTATTCTGGTAGCTTTAGTATAGCCTTGTTTGTGAATATTTGGGTAAATGCCCAAAAGTGGGATTGCTGGGTCATAGCTCTATGTGGAGCTCTATGTGGAGTCTTTTGAGGAACCTCCATACTACTTTCCAAAGTGGTAAAACAAGTATACACTCCCACCAACAATGAAGTAAGGTTCCCTTCTGTGCACATCCCCTCCAGCATCTGTTGTTATTAGAGTTCTTGATTTTTGCCATTCTAACTGGGGTGAGGTGGTATCTCAATTTTGTTTTGATTTGCATTTCTTTTATGGCTAGGGAGGTTGAGCAATTCTTCATGTGTCCATTGGCCATTCTTCTTTCTTCTTCATAGAAGTTTCTCTGTAAGTATTTAGCCCACTTATTTATTGGGTAGTTGTTTCTTTGAGGATTTGTTGTTGGGGGATTTAATTTTTTGAGTTCCAAGTATACTTTAAAAACTTGAAAAAGGAAATCAAAACAGCACTTAGAAAATGGCAAAAGCTCCCATGCTCCTGGATGGGAAAGATAAACATCGTGAAAATGGCAATACTTCCCAAGCCTATCTACAAATTCAATGCGATACCTATCAAAATTCCAATCTCATTCTTCAAGGAGATAGAAGAGGCAATCCAAAAATTCATATGGAACAATAAAAGACCCCGAATAGCAAAAACCCTCCTCAATGGAAAGAACACTGTTGGAGGAATATCAATACCAAATTTCAAACTCTACTATAAAGCCATAGTAATCAAAAGAGCTTGGTACTGGCACAAGAACAGACCTCAGTACCAATGGAATAGAATTGAAAACCCAGAAATGAACCTGCAGACCTATAGCCATCTAATCTTCAATAAGGGAGCTAAAAAAATAGAATGGAAGAAAGACAGCCTCTTCAGTAAATGGTGCTGGCAAAATTTGTTATCTACTTTTAGAAAACTAAAGCTAGATCCTTATATATCACCCTGCACCAGAATCAACTCCAAATGGATCACAGACCTCGGAGTCAAAGCTGCCACAATGAAAACCTTACAGGATGGAGTAGGAGAGACCCTAGGTCTCCTTGGTGTATGGTATTTTTAAGTGTGAAAGCTATTTTTTATAATCATGGAGTCTAGAAGTCTACAAATGAGTTGTATTCAGAAGCACTGTTTGCCTGTCACTCACTTTCTCCCTCCTCCTTCCCTTCCTTCCTTCCTTCCTTCCTTCCTTCCTTCCTTCCTTCCTTCCTTCCTTCCTTCCTTCCTTCCTTCCTTCCTTCCTTCCTGTCTCTCTCTGTCTCTCTCTATCACTCTCTGTCTCTGTCTGTCTGTCTGTCTGTCCATCCATCCGTCTGTCCGTCCGTCCGTCCGTCTGTGTCTGTCTGTCTCTCTCTCTCTCTCCCTCTGTCTCTCTCTCTCTCCAGTCCAGGGGCTTGAACTCCAGGCAAGGGCAGTTTTCCTGACCTTTGATGCTCAAACCTAGTTCTCCACCACTTAAGACAACTCACTTAAGTATTTTTGGTGGTTATCTGCAGATGAGAGTCCCACAGACTTTGCTGCCAAGGATGGCTTAAAACCATTATCCCCAAATCTCAGCTTCCACAGAAGCTAGGTATAGGCATGAGCCATTAGTACTTGGCAAAATTTAGTCTTTAATTTTTTACAAATACCAATATCAGTCTTTTAATAATGAGAAATATTCAGTATTCATATACACTATAAAACAGAGCAAATATGGTGTGAAAATCATGATAAATTTTAAACAATGGAATTGTCTTTAAAGTAAAAATCATGAAAAGATTAAGAAAATAAATTAATCAAGAAAAGTAAAACTATTACTTTTAAACTACAAAAACCTCACTCAGATTTTTATATCAGTTAATAAATAATAATCATATTCTTAAATTTTGAGCAAATTTGTAATGAGAAGATCAAAATGCTAAAACTAAGATATAATCTATATTCTATATTTATAATAAATTCCTTGTAAAATAAAAATAAAAAAATTAAAAATAAATTCATTGTGATGCGTGTTAAATTCTACAATCCTTTCTTAGAAAGGGACATGATTCCTCATACCCACTCCCTTATTTCTTTCTATCTTTTGGCCTAATATCATAGAAATTTCTTAAAATTTCCATTTAAATATTATTTTACTTGGAGATGTTTAAAACCAGTGCCATCTGAGGAATTCTAATGCTTTTAATGTCTCTCAAAATCTGTTGAAATACAAATAGTCATAGGCATTACAGCTTCTGCTTTTCTCTAACCTAAATGCTAAGGGAACGATAGTTCAGTGTCTTCCTGAGCTGACATACAGATAAAACTTCAAGTCAATATTTATTATACATGTTACCTAAAATTAGGTTTAATGTGTTTAATCAATATAAAGACAATACTAGATTTTGCCCATATTTACCCTAGTTACTCTATGTTATTTGTTGGTCAAAATAGCATATATAAGCAACAAATCTATGTTCCTGTAAGATTTTCTTTAAGCTAGATTTTTTTAACCTAATGGCTATTCCAGTTCATGAACAGTCTGTGATGGCCTCTGTCTCTGCCCATCTGAGAGATTTAGAAGAGCAGCACATTCAAATGTCTTTCCCTTCCCTCTAACTCCTATCTGGCACTCTAGATTTCTAAAAGGTACTGCCTTGAATGTCCCCTAGTAACTTTTATTTGGTCAGTCATGGGTCTTGAACTCAGGTCGTGGCAGCTGTCCCTAAACACTTTTGCTCAAGGTTAGCATTCTGCCACTTTTAGCCACACTGTCACTTAAGATTTTCACTTATGACTGTCCTGCCTGGGCTCTCAGCCTCCTGAGGAACTCGGATTACAGATGTGAACCACCAGAGCCCAGCTCCCTCAGTAAAATTTTATATTTATTTCTACAGACACATTGTTACTAATACTGAAAGATAGAATCAGATTTCATTCCTAAGGAAAATGGAACAAATTAACACAATTTCACTGCAACAAACATACCTCAGAATATAGGTTTTTATTTCAAATTGCACCTTTTTACAACTACATATGGATCACTATACAGGTTCTCAACACTGTTCCAAACGTGTGAGATTCGGTCACTCTTGTACTAAACATTCTCTAGTAACTCATTTTATTCAGAGTACAACTAAAGGCTTACATTTACTGTCAAGCCCTTAAAAGATTTACCATATTTTTCCTCTGATAACCTCTACTTTTGTTTTGTATTGTTTTGTTTAACAAATTGTATGTACTTCGAGAATATTGGTTTTTCCCGACTGCTTTACTTTTTATCCCTGCAATCTTTCCCTCATAGGTTATACATGTAGCTACTTCATTCTACTTACAAACATGGATTTTTGCAAACATGGTTGTACATATCTGTAATTGTTAGCCTTGGGAAGCTGTGACAGTAAGATAGTTAAGTTACTACACTAGAAGTGAGATCTTGTCCCAAAACTAAATGAATAAATAAAACAAGATAGGAAAACCATGATTAAAATCTGATGTTTTGTGTTTTCTTCCCTGCTCAGCCTTTTGAGTACTAAATTTGCTACTTCTTATCTCTCAGGTGCCTTTTTGTACTCTTTAATTCGTTCTAGTCTATCTCCTTTTCCAATAGCATTTACTATTTTCTATCATTGCATATTTATTACTGATTCCTTTCCTGTTTCTCTCACCACATATATTTAGATCCTATAAGTACATAAAACATTGATTGCATCATTATTGGTTACCAATAATCTAGAAATGTTTTTGGTGCCTAGAACAGATTCAACAATCTTGAATAAAATAAATAACATTAATATAAACAAGTTCTCTTTTGGCCTTTTCTATAAAAAATCTTCAACAGATGTCTTAACTTGGACCAAATCCTCCTTCTTCTTAATGCTATAAAGAAGCACAAACTGTGTTCTTTTCTTTTACTTCTTTTTTATTGTTACCGTAAGGTGATATACAGAGGGACTGCAGTTACAAAAGTCAGATGATGAGTACATTTCTTTTTGAACAGTGTCACCTCTTCCCTTATTTTCTCTGTTTTTCCCTCCTGACCCCCTTCCCTCACAAGTTGTGTAGTTCATTTTCAGCATAGCATCTAGTGAGTGTCACTGCTGCATTTGTTCACACTTTATCCCACCATTTCTGTGTTCCTCCTTTCCTTCCTCCCAAAAGATAATCTTACATATTAGACAAAAGGTACAGAAACAAAAAACAGTGGCAAATAAGAACAAAAACTACCAAAAATGCTCTTCTTTCCATTTCTTGGAGTTCATTACGATAAACATCATTTTATATGATCATATGCACAGATTAAGTGACCCTTAGTGATCGTGTCCCAAGAATATCCTCCTTTGATCCCAGCATGGGAATTTTTAAAGTTTTGTATAATTTATTATATCTAAGTATATATTTTTTCTCTTTTACCATCCACTGCATTTATTTGTGGACTTATAGGAACATTGTAGTCACAAAAAATGAGGGAAACTGCAACCTTTTTTGGGTCTAGCTTACTTCACTTAATATATTTTTTACCAAGGCAACAGAATGGGAGGAGATTCTTACTAATTATATATCAGACAACGGCCTTATATCTAAAGGATACTTAGAGCTCAACAAATTAATCCCACTCCTAAAACAATCTTCAAGGAAACAAACACACATTGATAAGTGGGCTAAAGACTTAACAAGAGACTTCTCTGAAGAAGAAATAAGAATGGCTCATAGACACATGAAGAAATGCTCAACTCACCCTTCAAACATTACAGGAAGGAATAAGAAAAAATCCTCTTTGCACAGGCTGAAATTTTCTTTTCTTTCTTTTTGGCTGGGAATCATTTTTTATTGTGAAAATATTGTACAGAGGGGTTTCCATTACATGGGCAAGATAATGAGTACATTTCTTACCAAGAATTGTAGCCTCCTCCTTTGTTTCCCCTTCCCATCCCTTCCCAGCCTCCCCCGCACCCCCACCCAATCCTCCCACAACAACCAAAGTTGTAAAGTTCGTTTTCGACATGACAACTTGTACTTCTCATTGTTGCAATGGGTCCATCTGTATCCTTATTTAAACGACTTGTTTTTTCTCTTTCCCTCCAAAAATTATACCAACATCAAATACAGTGAAAGCAGGGGTTATATTGTGGGGAAGGGACATACAAAGCAACAAAGAAATAATCTTATAAATGCATTAGAAGCAAATGCATGAAAGAAAAAAAACATTTAAATACATGTCGCGACCACCTCGACCAGCAAGGAAGACACAACCCGGGATTCTTATCAAAGCAGTTTATTCAGGAACCTTGTTTGGTAGCTTCTCTCTCGCCCCGCACCCGCACTCCGGGTATAAGCCTCCTGGATGGCCAATCCCAAGGTGCCACGTGGCATATACCAATAGGGTCGCAAACACGGAAGCAAGCCAGTAGCCAAGCCATAGCCATATAAGGAGTTGTTTTTCACAGAGAGCACTCGCCATCGGGAAGGTGGAAGGCGGAAGCCAGCGCCATCTTTGGTGGCGGCCGCGCCATGCGGCCGCGCCATCTTTGGTCGGCTTCTGCAGCTCTCCACAGCTCCCCCTTTTTGTTTTTATTAAGTGACAGGTAAGAGTAGAGGTTGGGCCTCTGTATAAAACATTAATGAGAGGACCCTGCACTGGTCTTCGCCTGAGGGGCGCCTTCCCCAGTGACGACCAGGCCTGTCCAATGCCTTTTTTGCAGAGGTGGGATCTTGGGCATCAACCCACTTGCAACCCAACATGCTCTTCTTGGGCTCATGCCAGGAAGTGATTCCCATGTGCAGTGCGTTTGCCCAATTGCAGTGCGTTTGCCTTACACCCTGTGCTATTCTTTTAATGTGGCAAGCCACACATGGGGGGCTGTCCGGCCTCAATGACAGTGAGGCCTGGACCACCATAGCCATACTCCTGCGCTGCGAGCTCCTAATCCGGCATATGTACCACAGGCACAACAAGATCACCAATGCCAGGATACCGATAAGGGAGCCCATTCCCGCCCACTCCTTCAAATGTTTCACAGCTGTCAAAATCCAGGAGTAAACATCTTGTAACAGGGCATCATCCATCCGGGTGGATTTTACCGCGACAATGGCCGATCGTAGCTGTAATATCAATTGGTCGAATTCCCCTGTCCAGTTGCCTAAAACATAACTTGACAGTTGTTTAGACAAATTTGCTGCTTGAGTATAGTTATAATACTGAATAGAAGTAATACAGAGCCATTCATATTTTTGAACACATCCCAGCTGAGCCAACTGCCACAGGATATCAACCTGCTCCTGCACAAGGTCAACCCTTTGATTTAACAGCATCAGTCCTCCTTTTAATTGTGAAATGGCCACTTGTTGTAAATCCAGAGCTCTGGCTGTAGAAGCCGACAGGTTATTTAAAGTCTGAGCCATCTGCACAATATGTGACATGGCGACAGCGACAGCCATCGCACCCGCAGCAGCTACAGCTATAGCAGTTACAATGGCCGCAGTGATGCCAAAATCTCTCTTATGCCTAAACAAGGTTACAGCTTGAGAAGCATCTACTGGCACAGGCACCCAATGCGGAATGCGTGTAACTATAGCTAACGGATACTGAGCACTCCAGCAGGTAGCATAATAGCAGGTTTCATTAGTACAAGCACACACATCATCTGAGCATACAGAGGTGTTGTTAGTTACCAAAAACACAAAAGGGGAAACCACACACACTGGGGTAGGCTGATAGCTAATTACCGTATAATTTTTACTAAAATTACAATTGGCACCCACAATACAGGCAGTATTAATCATATTGGAAGTCATATTAGCTATAAAAAAAGTGACCCCCTTGCAGCATAACTATAGGTTCGGCCTGCAAGCAACTTCCATTAAGACCACATAACAGCCAATTATTAAGGGGATTAATTCCAGCCCGAAATAGTACACTAACATTGGACAAGACACTAGGGGAGAATGAAAAACGCTTATACTCATCAGCCCAAACAACTTGTCCTGAATGGCAACCTGCCCAAGGCCAAGCCTCCCCCTTACGATCAGGCAAGCAAAAAGGGGCCCATTTAGGCTGTTTTACACTCCACGGGTCAGTGCTTAACTCTAAGCTATCATAATATTTGCCTAAAACAGTACCAACAAATCCAGTAGCATTTGCCCAAACCTCAGTTGATCCCGGATTCCCATACCAATATCTAAAATAAGCAGCTGGGGAACGAGTCAAGGATATGCAACTACCATTAAGGGTTGCATCACTTAAGCAAAAGCATAGTGTGCCCATCAAGCTAATTTTTCTAATTTCACCAACCCCTGCCATATCATTGTCCTCTGGGTAAAAAGGAAGGTTAAGAGTCTTATTTGTGGTGAAAATTTTAGGGAAAAGAGAGGCGTCATGTCTCACAGGCATGGGCCTCGGGAATGCAGAGAGTATCCCCCACCTCGGTACTGCCTGTCCCTGTTGGATCATCAGGAGCTGTATGATCAGCAACGCAATCTTTTGTTTCTTCCGGGTTCCTTTCATCTTGGACTCGCCGCACAAGTCGTTTGGGCACCCACATTGGATCCGAACGATTTGAGGAAAAACACAAACAGATCCTCGTGCCCATACCAGCACGGGGTCAGGCCCGTTCCAGAGCCCCATGAGCATATCCTTCCACAAAGCTGATCCTAAGGCCGAAGGAGTGGAACTGTTATGCCTATCCACCGCTGAGCGACCAGCATTATCCAAATTCAAAAAATTTAGGGTGAAAAGTGTCATAGCTATTCTTTGTCTTGCCATAGCCATCAGGGGTCCAGCTCCCCCTTTTTGTTTTTGTAACATTTCCTTGATAGTGCGATGAGCTCTTTCCACAATTCCTGGTCCTTGAGGGTTATAGGGCAGTTCATGCACCAGGGTAACACCCATTTGAGTGCAAAAGGAAACAAAGCGTTGTCCAGTATAGGCCAGACCATTATCAGTTTTTAGCTGTTTTGGCATTCCCCAGGCCGCCCACGCTTCCAAGCAGTGAGATATTACATCAGTAGCCTTTTTCCTGACAGGGGGTTGGCAAATACAACACCCGAAAAGGTGTCAACAGAAACATGTAGATATTTTAAGCGGCCAAATTCAGGTACATGAGTTACATCCATCTGCCATACTTGTAAAGGTTTTAAACCACGTGGATTAACTCCAAACGTAGGGGGCTTATGGTAAATAATACATCGGGGACACTCCTTTATCACTTGACGTGCATCCGCTCTAGAAAGGGAAAAGCGGCTTTGTAAAGTCCTGGCATTTACATGAAATTTGGCATGAAAATCTTTTGCTAAGTCAACAGAAGAAGCATGGAGCGCCCACTCGGCATGAGTGTGTGCATCAGCCAAGGCATTACCCTTTGTCAGTGGCCCTGGGAGGGCTGTATGTGCTCGAATATGCATTGGAAAAAAGGGTTCCTTGCGTTGCCATATAAGGGATTGTAGCAAGGTAAAGGGAGCTAGAACAGAACTGGTAGCCTTTATTGTACCAACTGCTTCCAATATTTTTAAAGCATTTATTACATAGGCTGAATCTGATATTAAATTAAAGGGACAGGGGAAAGCTTTAAATACTTCAATTACAATCATCAACTCAACAATCTGTGGATTACCGGGGACAAATTGATGCTGCACGGGGTCTTGGTTACCTGCAACATATACCCAGCATCCTGTTTTGGAGCCATCTGTAAAAATATTTATAGCCCCTCTAATAGGCTTTCGGGCAGTTACCTTTGAAAAAATCACTGGATGTTCCTTTACAAATCTTAGTAGGGGGTCTTTGGGCAAATGATTATCAATATCTCCTGGAAACATGCATCTCAAAATGGACCAATTATCAATAGTGGCATATAAAATCTTAACTTGGTAGGCATTGTAGGGAACAATGATGGAGTGCGGATAAACTCCAAAAGATTGTAAACTCTGTTGAATTCCTTGTAGAGCTAAACCCGCTACCGCCTCAGGGTAATACTCCAGCGCCTTTTCGGGGGAAACATGAGGGTGTAACCACATCAACGGCCCCTTTTGCCAAAGTACCCCAGTTGGTTGGGTCTCAGTAGGAAGAATGCATAAATCAAAGGGTTGGCCATCTTGTAGCCTGTTTAAACAGGCGGCACTTAAAGCCTCCTCCACCCTTTTGAGAGCAAATCGGGCGCTCTCAGTCAGGTCTCATGGGGAGTTTAAATCTATATCTCCTTTTAGCATATCAAATAAGGGTTTTAATTCATAATCTGGCAATTTTAAATACCCCCTTATCCAATTAATATCCCCCAATAATTTTTGAAAATCATTTAAAGTCTTTAAGTTATCTTTTCTCAGGGTCAATTTTTGAGGCATAATCGACCTGGGATGTATCTTAGATCCCAGATACTCCACCACTCTGCCTGTTTGTATTTTTTCTGGTGCCGGATAAAGACCCTGTTCCCTTAAGGCAAAAACCAATTCTGCATAAGCCTTTTGTAACTCAGCCTCTTCCTTATGAGCTATCAAAATGTCATCCATATAATGGACCACCCTTAGTTTTGGATGCCTTTTTTTAACAGGAGCAATAGCCCTGCCGACAAATAACTGACACATAGTGGGGCTGTTGGCCATACCCTGAGGCAGCACGACCCACTCATATCTTTGGTCAGGTTCCTCATGATTACAAGAGGGCACAGTAAAGGCAAAGCGCTCACAATCAGCGGAATGCAAGGGGATAGAAAAGAAACAATCTTTTATGTCTATTACCATAATAGGCCAATGGGCAGGAAGTGCGGAAAGCAAAGGTAACCCTCTGTGTACAGGGCCCAAAATTTGTATCTGTGCGTTTATGGCACGCAAATCATGATGTAATCGCCATTTACCCGACTTCTTTTTTATTACAAATATTGGAGTATTCCATGGTGAAACTGAGGGTCTCACATGGCCCAGGGCTACCTGTTCTTCTACCAGTTTATGAGCGGCTAAAAGCTTTTCAGAGGATAGAGGCCACTGAGCTACCCATACCGGTTCCTCCGTCTACCAAGTAATGGGAATTTGATCCTCAGTGGCCCCTATGAAAAACCCAGCCCATGTCTATCAAGTTTTTGGTGGACATCAATAGGCTCTTTACGGCCTTGCAAGTTGTTTCCCAGTCCTTGCCCTGGGCAGTAGCCCATTCGTAACATCATTTCATTTGAGGTAGGAGAATATTCATTACTAAGGCAAAACCCCATCTCTTTTAGTAAATCTCGACCGCACAGGGAGACAGGCAATTCTAAAACATAAGGCTGGATGTTTCCAGAGTGTCCCTCTCCATCCTTCCAGTTGAGGGGTCTTGCACTTAAGTCAGGAGCTTTGGCATAGCCCAACCCTCTCAGGGTTTGTTCTGAGGCCTGTAATGGCCACCCTCTCAGCCAATCCTTTTTTGCAATAATGCTACGATCGGCCCCTGTGTCTAACAGTCCTATAATCCTTTTTCCTTCGATCTCCAGTTCAAGCATGGGTCTCTGGTCTAAATCCAGGGCTAGGTACACTGACTCAATTCCGGAGGAGTCAAAACCCTTTTCACCTCTCTCAGACTGTATGGCAGGAAATTTTTCATGTAGGCTAGGCAGGAGTAACAATTGGGCAATTCTGTATCAAGGGGAAATTGCTACAATGCCTTTTGGAGCTTCTACCATAATTTTAACTATACCTGTATAATCTGGGTCAATAACTCCTGGGTGAATTTTAAGCCCTCTAAGGGCAACGGAAGACCTGCCAATTAGTAACCCCACTGTGCCCCATTCCAAAGGGCCTTGAAAATCTGACTCTACTAACTGAACGCCCATTTGCGGGGTCAGTACGAGTCTGGTGGTGGCACGGAGGTCCAGTCCCGCCGAGCCTGTAGTGGCTCTCCGCGGTTCTTGGGATGCCTCAGGGTAGGCCATCCTTCTTGGGGAATTTCCTCATTTGGGCTCTCCATTTACCCATATATTTGCGGGCCTTGGGGACGGGGGCCCCTCTGCCCGTTTTTTGGCTGCGTGATGGGGCCCAAGGGCTGTCCGATAGCATCTTTGACTGATCTACATTCACTGGCCCAATGCTTTCCTTTTTTACATCTGGGGCACAGCCCTGGCTGTTTACCCGTTGTAACTCCTCCAGCTCTTCCGATTCCTTTTCTCTCTGGGAAATTTCTCTTGAAATGGCCAGCCTTGCCACACTTGCAGCATGCTCCAGATGTCACTCCAGAGTTTCCCCCCCCCCCCCCAGCCTATTTGAATACTGGAGTACTGCGGCGGCAAGTCCCGCATTAGTTAGAGGTCCTCCCAGCTCTCTGCACACTTTCATCCATGCCTCCAACCCTCTATGTTTATACGGGGTAATGGCGGTTTTACATTCTTTGGTGCATTGTTCATAGACTAATTGTTTTATAAGAGGCATGGCCATGTCAGGGTCCCCAAAAATTCTGCCTGCTGCTTCCACCATTCTGGCCACAAAATCTGAAAAAGGCTCAGTAGCCCCTTGCAGGATCTTGGTGAGATTGCCACTAACTTCCCCCTTATTTGATAGTGATTTCCATGCCTTAATGCAAACATCATTTATCTGTTGATACACTTCAGGGAGATATCCTGTCTGAGCATTAGCAAAGCGGCCTTGTCCTAAGAGCATATCTCTGTCCCAAGCCTGGTGTCCGTTTGCTTGATTGATGGCTGCCTGTTCATTACAAAATTCCAGCATAAATGCCCTCCAATCCAAGTATTGGCCTGGACTCAAACATGGCCGTGCTAGGCTTGCCCAATCAGAGGGGGTCATGCAGTATCTCTTTATAGCTTCCACTTGAGCTATGGTAAAAGAGGCTGTAATCCCATACGTCTGCACAGATTCAGCCAGGAACTTAATTACTTTAAATTCTAGAGGCTCATGGAATCTCTGTTGATTACTGCCTTGAAAAACTGGGAAGGCGAGTTCTGCTCAAGCAGTTCGCCAAGTATCCGGGCAAAACATATGCCCATTGGCTCCATGTCGATATGGAGGAGGATCTAAAGGGGCTTGACCGGAAGTTCTTTCTACATCCTCATTAAGCACAGGTTAGCTTAACTTATGTTCTCTCTTTTTTATACGGCTCCTTTTCATCTGTTGAATAAGTGCTCTCACTTCTTCCTCGTCTAACTCGCTGGAACTTCCTCTTTCTGATTTTAGCTCGGACAGATCTGGGTATAGTCACCCCCTTTTGCCCTGTTCACTGTCTCCCTTTTCACTGATCGCCTTCTCTGACCTCTCCTCCTGTAACTGCTCCAATGCTGACTGTCCATTTTCTATAATCTCACAGCAGCGCTGGTCCTCCAGGCAGCCCTTAATCAATGCCCAAATGGGGCGGACTCCTGCCCTTAATGTGCCCTGTTCATAGGCAAAGTCCAAATCCTTCCCTAATTTGTCCCATGAGGCCACTGTAAGGCTCCCGGACACTATGAACCAAGGAGCCACAATATTGCATGCATCAAGGAACCTCTGTAAGGTACCCTTCTTTAACTTTAGTCCTTTCGAGCGTAGTAGCTCTTCCAGGGCCAGAAAAATTGGATGTGACATCGCAGCGCCCATCTTAGTTATTAAAAATTTTATTTTCTTTTACTTTTACTTTAGGCCTGTATTTTTTCCCAGGTTTCCGCTCTCTCTACCTACAGAGATGATCCCTGTATTATGCCCACTTTAATCGCGGATTCCCACTTACCTGGGAACTTACCGGTGCACCACCCTGACTGCCAGGAGTTCTGAATCCCTTGTGGAGTTAGCTCCCGTATGGGCCACCACTTGTCGCGACCACCTTGACCAGCAAGGAAGACACAACCCGGGATTCATCTCAAAGCTGTTTATTCAGGAACCTTGTTTGCTAGCTTCTCTCTCGCCCTGCACCCTGCACCGGCGCTCCGGTTATAAGCTTCCTGGATGGCCAATCCCGAGGTGCCACGTGGCATATACCAATAGGGTTGCAAACACGGAAGCAAGCCAGTAGCCAAGCCATAGCCATATAAGGAGTTGTTTTTCACAGAGAGCATTCGCCATCGGGAAGGCAGAAGGTGGAAGCCAGCACCATCTTTGGTCACGGCCGCGCCATGTGGCCGTGCCATCTTTGGTCGGCTTCCGCAGCTCTCCACAAATACATATCTTAGGGTTCATTTTCCTAACATCACTTTATCTGAACTTTTCTGCTCAACTCATACATATACTAAATATTGCAAATAAGGGAAACCATGGGACCTATGTTTCTTTGGGCTTGGCTTACTTCACTTAATATAATTTTTTCCAAGCCTTTCCATTTCCTAACAAATGGGGCAATGTCATTCTTTCTAATGGAGGCATAGTATTCCATTGTGTATATATACCACATTTTCTTGAGCCATTCATCTACTGAGGGGCATCTGGGTTGGTTCCATAAATATACCACATTTTCTTGATCCATTCATCTACTGAGGGGCATCTGGGTTGGTTCCATATCTTAGGTATGGTTAATAATGCTGCAATAAACATAATTGTGCTGGTAGCTTTAGTGTGGTCTTGTTTGTAAACATTTGGGTAAATGCCCAAAAGTGGGATTGCTGGGTCATAGGGGAGCTCTATGTGGAGTCTTTTGAGGAACCTCCATAATACTTTCCAAAGTGGTTGAACAAGTTTACACTCCCACCAACAATGAAGTAAGGTTCCCTTCTGTCCACATCCCCTCCAGCATCTGTGGTTATTAGGGTTCTTGATTTTTGCCATTCTAACTGGGGTGAGAGAGAACCAGAAACACAAAAAATCAAAGAAAGGTTGCACAAATGGGATTGCATGGAATTGCAGAGCTTCTGCATGGTAAAGGATATAGCTAGCGAGACCAATAGAAACCCCATGAGTTGAGAGAAGACCTAAACTAGCCATGCAATGGGCAAGCGTCTTCTATCTAAGAAATAACTGCCCAATCAATAAGTGGGCTAAAGACTTAAAGAGAAACTTCTCTGAAGAGGAAATAAGAATGGCCAATACACACATGAAGAAATGCTCAAATTCTCTGTCCATAAAAGAAATGTAAATCAAAACATTGAGATTCCACCTCACCCCAGTTAGAATGGCTAGAATCAAGAACTCTAACAACAACAAATGCTGTAGGAGATGTGGCCAAATGTGAACCTTATTGCATTGTAGGTGGTAGTGTAAACTTGTTCAACCACTTTGAAAAGCAGTATGGAGGTTCTTCAAAAGACTCCACATAGAGCTCCCCTATGACCCAGCAATCCTACTTTTGGGCATTTACCCTAGTGATCACAAACAAGGCCATACTAAGCTACCAGCACAATTGTGTTTATCACTGCATTATTTACCATAGTTAAGATATGTAACCAACCAGATGTCCCTCAGTAGATGAATGGATCAAGAATATGGGGCATATTGCTGGACGCCAGTGGCTCATGCCTGTAATCCTAGCTACTGAGTAGGCTGAGATCTGAAGATCTCAGCCTTGGTTCAAGGCCAACCCGGGGAGATAAGTCTGTGATTCTTATCTCCAATAAACCACTAGAAAACCAGAAGTGGCTGTGGCTCAAGTGGTAGAACACTCGCCTTGAGCTGAAGAACGCTGGGGTAGTGCCCAAACCTAGAGTTCAAGCCCCACAACTGATATAAAAAAGAAAAAGAAAATGTGGCCTATTTATACAATAGAATTCTATTCTTCCATCAGAAAGAATGACACCGCTCCATTTGTTAGAAAATGGAAAGACTTAGAAAAATTTATACTGAATAAAGTAGGCCAGGCCCAAGGAAACATAGATCCCGTGGTTTCCCTTATTTGCAATAACTAGTATATGTCTAGCATAATCTTACCAGCCAAGTATAAAAGGTCAAAAGCTATGCATATATGAACATATAAGATGGTATTAAGCAAAATGCACCCCAAAATAGGAAAACAAGGGGTTTTCTCTTTGTTGCTGTCATTTTTAAAATATTAAAATGTACTATGTGAGTTGTTTGTTTCTTTTGTATATTCTTTTCCTATGGTATAACTCCTGTTTTTAGTGTATTTGATTCTGATGCCCTGCATCTTCTATATACATTTTTCTAATTTGGGGAGGGGAAGGGTAGTAACAAAATGCTGAAACAAGGATACAGGTTGATCCACAGAAACAATTAGATGTACTATGTTGAAAATGAACTTTACAACTTTGTTGGGGAGAGGAGTTGGGGAGATCGGGAAGAAAAGATCATAGGGGAAAACAAAGGAAGTGGTAACAATGCTTCAGAGGTAATGTACTCATTACATTACTCATGTAACTGTAACCCTTCTGTACAGTATCTTTACAATTAAAAACATATTTATATAAGAAAGAATCCTCAACTTCTTTAGCCATAAAAAGAATGCAAATCAAAACAACATTGAGATTCTACCTCACCCCAGTTAGCATGGTTATAATCAAGAAATGTAATAACAATAGATGCTGGAGAGAAGGTGAGGAAAAGAGAACCATACTTCACTTTTGGTGGGAATATAAACTTGTTCAACCACTCTGAAAAGCATATGGTGGCTCCTCAAAAGACTGACCATAGATTTTCTTATGACCCAGCAACTCCACTCACGGGCATTTATCTCATGGACTACAAACAAGGTCACACTAAAGCTGTAAGCACAACCATATTCATTGCAGCATTGTTTATCATAGTCATGCTATGCAACCAATCTAGATACCCCTCAAAGGAGGGATGGAATAAAATGTGGTATATATACAAAATGGAATTCTAATCATCCATCAGAAAGAATGATAATGTATCATTAGTACAAAAATGGAAAGACTTGGGCAAAGTGATTTTAAGTCAAATTTAAACACATAAGATGAATCCTTTACTTTTGTTTACATACAATTCTTTGATCACATTTAACTTGTTTTCTGAAGGAACATTTGACATATAAGCTTTTACATGATGAATATTCAATTATTTAAAACATCAGACTTACACACAGGAAATAGATGAAGCTAGTGGTCATTCAGGAGTCAAATTCTACAGAATTTGTAAATAAAATGTTCATTTAGAAAAAGTAGTGAGTGGAATCCACCAGGATAATATTAAATGCAAACTTATTTGGATTAGAAAACATTATGTTATTTTTGTAATTAATCAATTTGATATTTCACATATGTATAATTACAAATTGATTGTATTGATATCCCTGTTAATTAGTTTGGGTAAAGAACAAAATGAACTTTAAATGAGCTCTTAAACTCCATATACAGACGAAATGCTCCAGGTATATTTCACCACACTCTTCTAACTTTCTATGTTAAAATATAAAATCATGTTTTCTCCTTTTGGTCCATTTGGAATCTTGTAAGAATGTAGCTTGAGCCTCTTAAAAGTAGATGAGAAGAAAAGTTAGCATATATTTTACTACTTATTTTATATATTTTGAGATTTCCCTTTTATTCTCAAAAAAATGGAAAATAAATTCAACAGTCTTCATTCTTCTTCAAGCAACCATTCTCTCTAAACATTAGAACCATTCTATATAAGTGGAGAAACAGAGTTTCAACATTTTCTCTAACAACTCAGGGAGATTTCTTAAGAAAAATCAAGACTTCCACATACATCTTTTTCCTTTTGAAAAACTTAATGCCACTTCTTAAGTGACTTATAAAATACAAGGTTTAATATCTAAGTCAGATGACAAAAATGGTGAGAAGATATTTTATCTGTCAGTGTTGAGGTACTAACTATATTTCTATGGGTCTATAATAGATCCAGTGTTAAAGGTAACTGAGCTATGTGAGCTTCTACAGAGAAAAATGGACCAGTCAGAACACATCAGTCTTAGGGTATTCTTCACAAGGAATAATGATGAGGTTTCAGAGAAGGGAAAAAAATCTCATTGCAAATTAAAATATTAGCTTCGTTATTTTAAGGAAGAAGCAGCGCACAGAAATGCAAAGCCCAAAATGTGAAGAATGACCTTAAACTGGAGTTTAAATTCAACTTAATTAAATCAAGCCCGCTGTGTCATAGTCTATAGGAGAGTTGAGAGATGGGAAAAGTGAAGGAGGTTCAAGCTGGGGCAACTGTCAGGGGGTTGCATCACTCAAACAAAACAAAGATTATGTTAGCTTCAGGCAGTTCGAACTGAGTAAGGCAGGAAAGTCTGAGGTCACCAAAGAATATGATTATAGTTTGAGAAGGAAACAGCAAAAGTTTCTGATGACTTCCTTGTCAAAAAATACTAATAGTTGTTATATAGAGCAGTGATATATATTGAACTTCAATGCCCATTTGTACATAGCTCAGCACTCCTGAAAGTGAACAACGATTAAAATAAACCAGCATTTGTAACTCAGTGAGTTCCAGTACATAACTAGCGTTCTAGCAAGAAAAAATGTCACATTATCATCACGATTATATGTTGCTTAAAGATTATCTGGGAATCTTCCCTAGGCTAAATTTTTGGATAAACTACCACATTATACTTTCTTCTTCACAATCTGGTTAGATACTTGACATAAATTTTAACATGATTTTATAGCCTACACAGGATTTACTTCATAAGTAGTAGTAACAAATAATAACTTTATGTCAGTTGCTCAAGACAGCAGTCCCAGCTACTCAGGAGTTTGAGATCTGGGAATCACAGTTCAAATCCAGGTGGTGTAGAAAAGATCTTGACAGCTTTATCTCTATTTAAGTAACAATAAGCCTGAAATAGAGTTGTGGCTAAGTGATTGAGTACTAGCTTTGGGCAGTGAAAGCCAAGGGACAGGGCCTACGCACTGTGTTTAAAACCCCAGTACTTCCTTTCCTCACCTTTAACTAACTTAGTTCCATTATATAAATATTAATGTATAAAATTAGTCATTTTCTCCAAATAGCTTAAAAACAATTATACTTTGTATATTTTTAATGGTTCTGTTAATAATGTAAAGAAACTGAACCTCAACAGCTTCTCATCACTACATACATGGCTTGATTTACTATAATGTAACTAACTATGGAAATGTTCCTTGTTTTGTTTAACACCATCCTTTGTTTAACACCATCCTCCATCCATTAGTATTGAAAACCATGTTTTCACATGTCTTCTGATGTGCAGCAAACTTAACTAGCAGCACTTGAGAATACATGGTGTGTTTAAAATTAACAGATTTGTCACAAGGTGAAGGTGGTTACACCTGTAATCCTAGCTACTCAGGAAACTGAGATGTAAGACTCCCAGTCCAAAGCCAACAAGGCAGGAGTGGCCTTGAGACTCTTATCTCCAATTAACCACCAATGCCAGAAGGTTGATTAAGTGGTAGAGCACTGACTTGGGCAAAAGGAGTCCAGGGTCAGGCAGGAACAGTGGCCAGGATGTAAGTTTAAGTCCCAGGAATGGAATTGTGTGTGTGTGTGTGTACACACACATATATTTATATATATACATTATATATTATGTGCACTTATATAGATTGGCACTATATTTAAAATGGGATCATAAACATATAAAAGGCACTATATATACACTATATATACACGCCATACTACAGTACATATAAAATAAATATACAGTATATAAAATATACAGAGGACATACAGTGCATGTACACTTTATTTGTGAGATGCATATACACAATATTAGAATTATAGCTTTCACACTTTCTATATTTATCATTTATTTTGATATGTTGGAATTTCCTCATATCCTTAAAATTTCACTCTTACAAAATAACTTTTTCCTTACTATTTACATATAAAATTGAATGTAATGTTTGGAGTAAGGTTCAAGAATTAGAGCACTTGCAGAAGACTTGTACAAGAAGAGTTGTACAAGCAGTACATTAAAAAGCACCAGCAAAATATCAAAATCTATGAAACAGTATGTGTGAATTAATACATATAAGAAAAACACAATCCAACAATTATGAAAAAAGTTTATTACTGCTCTCTGTGAAGTTGATATTCAAACAACCAAGCAATATTGGGTCCATAAATATCTCCCATCATTCTCTCTTTTTACCCCTCCTCCATGGCTGTTCTCTCATCTTTATTCACACCTGTCTTCATTTTGTTTGTTTTTTTAAGTTGTAATTTCATATATAAAATAAAACACAATATTAATCTTTCCAAGTCTGGTAAAACACAATATTAATCTTTCCAAGTCTGGCTTACTTTGTTTAACATGATTTCCAATGCCATCCTTTTAACTGCATATAGTCTAATTCTATTTTATGACTAAATTTTACTGTATTTCTCTCTCCATATATATATATATATATATGTGTGTGGCATATACCGCACACACACTCACACACACCCACATACTATAACTAATTTTTATGTGTTCATCCATTGTTGGGCACGTTGAAGTTTTCATAACTTGGTACAGTGAATTGTGATGCAATTTAAGGGCAAAATAGTCTAACTTTAGTGCACTATAACCCTGAATGGATTAGACACCCTTTGAGGGACCTTTCAGAATTTTCACAAGCAAAATGTTAGATTATGTAAAAAAGGTTATGTAGGTAGATTATGTGACCAGATTTAAATCTGTAGTAACACTCAAGAAGAATTTTGGCCTTACATAATTTAAATAATTAACTCTGAACTTGGAAGAGACCTCTTTTGGCAATATTAACCTTACTACCCATCAGTTTATGTGATTACAGTAGTTGATGTGATCACTTGGGGAGGGAGGAAGCTGTGTATCAAGTGGTAGAGCATGAGCCTTGAGCAAAAGGAAAGCCCAGGAACAGTGCCCTGGTCCTGAGTTCAAATCCCAGAACTTCTGAATGCACACTCATTCACATGCACTCACACACACACTTGCACACACACACCCAATCGCTAAAGTTGGGAAATTATTGCCAACCCTTTTTTGATAGAAGTTGATAGAACTAAGATTTTATTCCAGATATACAGAATTTGAAGTTGTGGATTGTTCTCAGATAGCTGAAGAAGAACTTAATGCAGCATATAATTTAATAAACATTTGAATCTGTGTTGAAAATTGACTAAATAGAATTCAATCTCTAAATCTTACAAACTGTGTTATGATTACCATTTTCCCCAATTTCTGCAAGCAAATAAATGCTTTCCAACTGAGGAAATTAGTTGAGATACAATTAAACGCCTTTAAATGTTTTTCAGAAATTGAGGATACATTATTCTGGATATTGATTTAATGACTCCTACAGTAAAGGAGAAAGAAACCATAAAACCAAGAAGCCCTCAAAGAGATGACAAATTGGAGACTTAAGTGATTGATGGGTTAGGTAAATGAACTGGAAATTTTTAATTTCAGGTACTCACTGTCACAGGTAAGAGGTTTTGTATGATAATTCTGACCTCTAGTTCATCATTACACATAAATTTAATACGAAATATTTTAAAGTTATTACATGGCTGTATGTGCATGAACTGATACGTGTGTGTCTGTTTCTATGCATATGTTATAGTTAACCAAAAACTGTGTGAGAACATGTTTTAGCAAGAAAAATCCACTTGCAGACATATAGACTGTTTTCTTGTTTCTCCAATGGTTTCGTTGCACTTAGTGACACCAAATTCTTGTGGTTCTGGCATTGTGATTGCTCCTTGGAAGAAAGAAGCCTTCTCCGGCTTTAAAGGACAAAGTATTCATCTAGCATTCTTCTCATTTTTTATTTAAATGCTCTGTGGAACAACTCATTTGTCTCTTTATTTGATAAAATATCAGATTAAGAATAGCTGGGGAATTTTTTAAATTCAGCCTGAGTAATAATAGGAAGAGAATGTGACTGTGGAAGTTCAAATGATGCATCTAAGTTACAACCCTTTAGAGGATTGCCAGATGGCTTTAAATTATAAAACATCCAAAAACTAAATGTTGTCAGCTAAGAGAAGACCTCATACAGATTTTTTTTATCTCTTCCTGAGAATGCCCTAGCTATGCGTGCCAGGCTAGTTCCCTTGTGACAAAATTTTTATTTTAAAAAATACTATTTTCTCTTGTTATATCATTGCATTTCTGTAGGACTCAAAAATAATTAAGAGACAAATGAAGAGCATTTTAAGAAACAAGAAGAAAGCAGTCAAATTTTAAAGGAAAATGTATGATAATGTAAGTACTAGATACACAGACAGAACAAGAGAAGATTCAAATATTCAACATGGTAATTATAAGTTATAAAACATAGTCATATGACCATTTAGCACAACTATGTTTATTGCAACATTACTTACCATAGCTAAGATGTGGAGCCAACCCAGATGCCCCTCAGTAGATGAATGGACTAACAAAATGTGATATATATATATATATATATATATATACACATACATACATACATAGTGCTAAATATATGTATATGTACATATACATACATATGCACACACATACAATGGAATTCTATGCCTCCATCAGAAAGAATGGCATTGCCACCTTTGTTAGGAGATGGAAAGGCTAGGAAAAAATTATATTAAGTGAAGTAAGCCAGGCCCAAAGAAACATATGTCCCATAGTTTCCCTTATTTGCAATAACTAGTATATGTATGAGACAAGCAAAAATGGTCAGATAAGTTGATGTTAGGTGAAATGAACCCCAATATAAGGTCTCAAGTGTTTTTCTTTCTTGCTATTTTTTCTAAAGTATTTGAGGGAATTTTTTTTGTTGCTTTCTATGTCCCTCCCCCACGGTATAACCCTTGTTTTCACTGTATTTAATGTTGGTATAATTTGTGGAGGGGAAGAAAAAACCAATTGTTTAAATAGGGATACAGGTTGACCCATTGCAACAATGAGATGTACAAGATGCTTTGTCAAAAATCAAACTTTACAGCTCTGAAGGTGAGGTGGGGGTTGTAGTGGTGGAGATGGGAGGCAGGGATGGTAGGGGAAAACAAAAGAGGAGGCAACAATGCTTGATAAGAAAAGGAGGAGACTACAATGCTTGATAAGATATGTACTCATTATCTTGCCCATGTAATTGTAACCCCTCTGTACAGTATTTTCACAATAAAAAATAAATAAAAATTAAAAAAGTAATGTACTCATTACCTTGCTCATGTAATGTAATCCTCCTCTGTTCAGTGTTCTCACAATAAAAACTTATTTTAAAAAAAAGCCAGTATCAAGCTGTTTTGATTATTATGGATTTGTAGTAGAGTTTGAAATTTGGTATTGATATTCCTCCAGCACTGTTCTTTCTGTTAAGGATCATTTTTGTTTTTGGGGTATTATTTATTATTATTATTTTTATTAAAATACCATGCAGAGGGGTTAAATTACATGGACAAGATAGTGAGTACATTTCTTATCAAGCATTGTTGCCTCCTCCTTTGTTTCCCCATACCATCCCTTCCTCTCTACACCCCCTAACCACCCCACCCCCCCTTCACTAACCCAACAGCACCCAACCCCCCACCCCGCCAAAGTTGTAAAGTTCGTTTTTCGACATAACGTCTTGTACATCTCATTGTTTTAATGGATCCACCTGTAACCCTATTTAAATAGTTTGTTTTTTCCTTTCCCTTCACAAATTATATCAACGTCAAATACAGTGAAAGCAGGGCTTATACTCTGGGGGAGGTACATACAAAGCAACAAAGAAATTATCTTACAAATACGTTGGAAACAATCACAAAAAAAAAAAAAAAACATTTGAATCTTTATCTTGAGGTTCATTTTGCCTAACATCAATTTGTCTGACAATTTCTGTTTGTCTCAGATATATACTAGTTACTGCAAAAAAGGGAAACCATGGGACCTATATTTCTTTGGGACTGGCTTACTTCACTTAATGTAATTTTTTCCAAGTCTTTCCATTTCCGAAGAAATGGGGCAATGTCTTATTGTTTCATATGAATTTTTCGATTGCCTCTTTTATTTCCTTGCAGAATGAGATTAGAACATGGACAGGTATTGCATTGATTTGTAGATAGCCTTGGGAGTATTGCCATTTTCATAATGTTGATCCTTCCAATCCAGGAGCATGGGAGTTTTTTTCTACTTTCCAAGTTCTGTTTTTCTTTTTCAGGTTTTTAAAGTTTTCATTATAGAGGTCCTCCACTTCTTTGGTTAAGTTAATTTCTAAGTATTTTATTTTTTGTGGGGCTATTATGAACGGAGTTGCTTTCCTAATTTAATCCATGCTTTCCTCATTGTAGGCATACAGAAAAGCAATGATTTTGAGGGTTAATTTTATACCCTGCTAATTTGCCAAACTTTTGAATCAGCTTGAGTAATTTGGGAGTGGAGTCTGTGGGATTCTTTAAATATAAGATCATTTCATCAGCAAAGAGGGAGAGTTTTACTTCTTCGTTCCCTATTTGGATCCCCTTTATGTTTGCAGCTTGTAGCTAAGCATTCTAATACTAAATTGAATAGGAGTGTAGAGAATGGGGTAAAGACTTAAAGAGAGACTACTCTGAGGAAATAAGAATGACCAATATACACAGGAAGAAATGCTCAACCTCCCTAGCCATGAGCGAAATGCAAATCAAAAGAAAATTGAGGTACCACCTCTCTCCATTTAGGATGGCCATAATCACGGACTCTAATGAAAACAGATGCTGGAGGGGATGTGGACAGAAGGGAACCCTACTGCATTCTTGGTGGGAGTGTAAACTTGTTCAACCACTTTGGAAAGCAGTATGGAGGTTCCTCAAAAGACTCCACATAGAGCTCCCCTATGATCCAGCAATCCCATTTTTGGGCATTTACCCGTATGATCACAAATAAGACCATACTAAAGATACCAGCACAACTATGTTTATTGCAGCATTATTTATCATAGCTAAGATATGGAACCAACCCAGATGCCCCTCAGAAGATGAATGGATCATGAAAATGTGGTATATATACACAATGGAATTCTATGCCTCCATCAGAAAGAATGACATTACCCCATTTGTTAGGAAATGGAAAGACTTGGAAAAAAAATTTATTAAGTAAAGTAAGCCAAGCCCAAAGAAACATAGGTCCCATCCTTCCCTTATTTGCAATAACCAGTGTATGTCTGAGTCAAGCAGAAAAGGTCAGATAAGTTGATGTTAAGAAAATAAACCCCAAGATAAGTATTCAAATGTTTTTTTTCTTTCTTGTGATTGTTTCTATCATATTTATAAGATAATTTCTTTGTTGCTTTGTACGTCGGTTCCCCCATGATAAAACCCATGTTTTCACTGTATTTCATGTTGGTATAATTTATGGAGGGGAAGACAAAAAACAAATTGTTATTTAGGGATACAGGTGGACCCATTGTGTAAATGAGATGTACAAGTCGTTATGATAAAATACAAACTTTACAACTTTGATGTGGGGATGGGAAAGGATGGGAAGGGGAAATTAAGGAGGAGGCAACAATACTTAATAAGAAATGTACTCTTTATCTTGCTCATGTAATTGTAACCCCTTTGCATGTTTTTTTCACAATTAAAAAAATGAAAAAAAAGTCATGGACATTAAAAGAAAAGGAGGAAGCAACAATGCTTGTTAGGAAATGTACTCATTACCTTGCTCATGTAACTGTAACCCTTCTGTACAGTATTTTTACAATAAAAAACATGTAAAAATTAATTACAAAAAATTAAAAATTCCTGCATGAAAATGTTAAAAATACAAGATTTTTCAAAATCACTGTTGTCTTGGATCATACTCTGTAGTTGTCTGGTGAAATTTTTAGCAAACTGCTAGAATACCATAGAACATTAAAAAAGTATAATGTCTTCCTCATGTGCTTTGTAATTTATTGATTTTTGAATCTTTTCCTTCCATGTTTCTGTGTGTATGTGTGTCTAATGTGTTAGCTTTGATATAATAGCACAGTAATTACTATATTGAAAATAATAGAAATGTGATATTAAGGTTGTTTCATCAGGCTAATAGAAACAGACATTAATAAATGGTAAAATCATTACTTTCCTTGGAAAAAACTTATTCTTTTCTATTAAACAAAACTGATAGTCACACATACATATGCAACCATTGCTGTTGTCAGAAACAGTGCCTCATAACCTTCTCTTTATAAACCATATGACATTTCAAATCTGACTCTCAGGTAATCTCTAACTTGTTTATCTCCTAATGATTCTCTGTGTTAGCTTCTTGACAATGACCACATTTTCAGGTTCTCCATCTCCTGGATATGTCAATTTTTGTACTAGATCATTAGAGCAGGTGAATATGTGTACATTCTAAAGAAGCTAAACAAAAGAATTATTGCTAGTGATGAAAAACATCTGAGATGAAATGACAATTCTTGGCCATAGAAGATTACATAACACATCGAAGAATGTCCTACCCTGAATTTAAAGTACTGGAGAAAATTCTTTGTCTAACATGTGAGATTATGACTTATAAAGTTATTTTTGTTTTCACTTTTGTCTAATCACTTTCATATATACATATATATACATATACATATACATACATATATATATATATATATATATATGTGTGTGTGTGTGTGTATATATATAGTCTCTTGGAGTTGTTTACATTTTTAACCTTGTTTTGCTCCATTTCAATGCTTTTATTATTCCTTTAGCAGACTTAAAGTTAATGTCTCTATTTTATAGTCTTTGTTTTAAACTCTGAGTTTATTTTTATTTTTTTCAATATAAACCTACAATTATGAAATTTCTTTAAATTGTCACATTGTAGTAAAGGTGTTTGTATATGTAGGGCCCTCCTCGGTATTAATCACTAAATATTTCAATTTATCTATTGTATATTTGTGTATAATTTAACCTTTAATAGTTACATTCTGATTATATTGCAACCTTAGATTTTCAGATTGTGTATTTTATGACCAGCTCCCTAGCTGGATTTTTATCAATCCTCCATTTGAAGTATATTGGGAATAAAAAGTTTAAAAATTGTATTTGAGATTCAATTTAATCTTTTAATTGTTTAAATTGTCTTATCCACCAGTTGGTGATTGACAGAGTTCAGAATCTGTCATCATATTTCTAATCACATATAGTTGGTGGGCTTCAGTCTTTCTTTTAATGAGTACAGTTTTATAACAGCTGTCTCTATTTTATTATGGTACTTACATATCAATTCTATTTCATTTATGTTTTTGGAAATTATGTTTATAAAGTTATCAGGACAAATTTCATTGATCCAGGTTCATTCTTTACAGTTCAGTAAAAGATCCATTTGTAGTAATTTCCCGGATGGTCCATTAGATGAATAACTTTTATCTAAGCTTTCTTATTTCATCTAATAATTAAGTTACAGTTGAATACCTTTCATTTATTCTTTATCTTGAGGTATAATGTTCACTTTTTCTTGTTCAGCTGGCCATGGTTATGAAGGCTAAATTCTGCGGATATAGAGAGATGATTACATGTTACGTGAGAAATATCGGATGAAAATATTGTACATAAAATGTACTTTTTTATATTGTGCAATTAATCTTCACCATAAGCTTGTAAAAGAGGTTAGTTATCTTTACCAGTGACATTTATTTATTCATGCAGCTTCATAATATCATGTAGTTATCTTCTCATTGTGTGTGTGTGTGTGTGTGTGTGTGTGGTTTATTGGAGATCAGAGTCTCATAGACTTTCCTGCATGGGCTGGTAGGAATCCTCAGCTCTTAGATTCCTGAGTAGCTAAAATTACAGTCATGAGCCACCGATATCTGGTTTTCATTGTCTCTTTATCTTTAGTTTAGGATATGTTTTAATTTCTTACAGTAAATAATGACAATAAAATCTCTTGGCTTAATTATTTATGACTTAATTTCTCTCTCAAATTAAAGATGCCTTGAAAGCTTTTATTTCAGCATCATAAATAAATCTGAAAGTATCTATGGCTTCCATGGTTTCTGATGAGAAATTATCTCTTAATCTATTTTTAGATCTTTTTCATATAAGCCAGTACCATCTCTATTGCTGAAAAGATTCCCTTTAAGTCTTCAGTTTACAGAATTTTGAATATGACATATTATAGGATAGATCTTCATTAATTTACTTCATATTTTGGAAGTTTTTATATGTATAATTATATTTATAATTTACTTCGTTTTTACTATTGTCACTACCGCCTCGACCAGCAAGGAAGACACGACACTGAGCTCTTCTCTCTGCAGTTTATTCAGGACCTTTGAGTAATCTTCTGACCCCAACTCCGGGGAGAATTCCCCACAGCCTTAAGTACCCGCTGGGTAGCCAACCCTGATACGCCACGTGGGATCCACCAATAGACTCAGGTGCGCGGAAGCAAGCCAGATTCTTTGCCTTAGCCATATAAGGAGTTGTTTACCACAGAGAGCACTCGCCATCGGGAAGGCAGAGGGCAGAAGCCGGCGCCATCTTCCAGGTGCGGCCTCTTGCAGCTCTCTACAGTTTCCCCTTTTTTGTTTAAAGAACACAGATGAGAACAGAGGTCTGATCCCTGTTGTGCAATGCAAGGACTGCATACAAGCCTTCCCCAGAGGGCGCCTTCTCTAGGGATGACTCAGCCTGTCCATTGATTCGTTATTCACAAGGACGGGAAAAGGCGAATCGAGCCTGTGTGCAATCAAACATGCTCTCCTCGAGGGCAAAACTCATGCCTCTCGACTGCAGTACTTTGGCTTTGCAATCTGTGTTCATTGTTTTAGGGTGGCAAGCCACGCTTGGGGGGACTGACCTGCTCCAATGGCTGTAAAGGCTTGCGACGCTGAGAACCTCTAATTTGGCAAATGCACCACAGACATACCAAGGAGGCTAATACCAGGAGGCCTGTCAGGGCTCCCAAACCCGCCCACTCCTTAAGATGATTCATAGCAGCGGAGATCCATGAAGATAACCCCTCCGCCGATCTGGCATCCACTCGGGTCGAGTGGCAACCCTGAGCTGTTCCATCAGGTTGTCGAACTCCCCAGTTCAATTACCTAAAAGATAACTAGACAACTGTTTAGACAAATTTGCAGCGTTTTTTGAATAGGTTTTTTCCTGGGCCTGAACTCTGGGCCTGGGTGCTGTCCCTCAGCTCTTCAGCTCAAGGCGAGCACTCTACCACTTGAGCCATAGCGCCACTTCTGGCTTTTTTCTGCTTATGTGGTGCTGGGGAATCTAACCCAGGGCCTCATGCATGCAAGGCAAGCACTCTACCACTGAGCCACCTTCCCAGCCCCTTCCAAGCAGCATATTTCTGTCCCATGCTGGGTTTCCCGCAGCCTGATTGGCCGCAGCCTCTTCACTAGCAAATTCAATCAAAAAGGCCTTCCAATCTAAATACTGACCTGGGCTCAAACAAGCTCATGCGAGCCCACTCCAATCATTGGGCGTCATGCAGTGTCTGTTTAGGGCCTCCACCTGGGCCACAGTAAAGGAGGCCGTGATTCCGTATGTCTGCACAGACTCAGCTAAATATTTTATCACCTTAAAATCTAAGGGTTCATGATACCGCTGTCCTTGTGGATCCTGAAATATTGGACAGGCTAGATGTAACTTGGTTCTGACCGCTTTCCACACGTCTGGGCTGAAAGAACTGCCGGGGCTGCCACTTCCGGGGTCGTCCACATAGAGCAGAGTGGCCGAGGGTGCGGCGGGGCACATGGAAGGCATGCATTCGTCTTTATCTGGGTCCGCTCTCTCCTTCCCTTTCATCCTCTTTCTTATCTTTGTTTTTTCTATTTGTTCTATGAGTGATTGTAGTTCCTCTGAGTCTGTAGACTCAGAGGTCTCTAGTTCGGCAAGATCGGGGTATAACCCCCTCCTGCTCTTCCCCTTTTCACTGCCTGCCCTTTCCGATCTTTCTTCCTGCAGCATTTCTAGGGCGGCCTGACCATTCTCTACCGCCTCACTGCAGCGCTGGTCCTCAAGACAGCCTCTTATCAGTTTCCATATTGGTCTCACTCCGCTCTTAAGCGTTCCTTGTTCAGAGGCAAAATCTAGGTCCCTCCCTAGTTTCTCCCAAGAGACCACCGTGAGGCTTCCGGAGACAGCGAACCACGGGGCAAGGATGTCACATTCATCCAAAAATCTCTCTAAAGTACTCTTTTTTATTTTTAACTTCTTAGAGTGCAGTAGCTCATTGAGAGCCAAAAAAATTGGGTGCGAAGAAGAAGCGCCCATGTTTTAAAAATCTTAACCTGGTAAACAATCTTTTACTTTCACTTTTGGCTACTCTATTGAGTAGCCCCGGGTTCTCGCTCTCTCCTTATCTACAGAGAAGAGCAAATATTCCCCCTCTCTTGTCGCGGATTCCCCTTTTACCTGGGAACTTACTCCCCTCTCTTGTCGCGGATTCCCCCTTTTACCTGGGAACTTACCCCCGCTCTTGTCGTGGATTCCCCTTTTACCTGGGAACTTACCAGTGCACCACCCTGACCGCAGAGAGTTCTGAGTCTTCGTTGGGGTTATGGCTGAGTCCCCGTATGAGCCACCAACCTGTCATGACCGCCTCGACCAGCAAGGAAGACACGACACCGAGCTCTTCTCTCTGCAGTTTATTCAGGACCTTTGAGTAATCTTCTGACCCCAACTCCGGGGAGAATTCCCCACAGCCTTAAGTACCCGCTGGGTAGCCAACCCTGATACACCACGTGGGATCCACCAATAGGCTCAGGTGCGCGGAAGCAAGCCAGATTCTTTGCCTTAGCCATATAAGGAGTTGTTTACCACAGAGAGCACTCGCCATTGGGAAGGCGGAGGGCAGAAGCTGGCACCATCTTCCAGGTGCGGCCTCTCGCAGCTCTCTACATACTATAGTTAGTTATACAAAGGGGTTTCAATTAAACATGTAAGAAGATAATTTTTATTCATCATTGTCACCACTTCTATCATTTCCTCCCCTTTCTATCCCCACCCCATTCACCTCCTCTGGTTGTAGCCTTCTTTTTCCACATATGCTCATTAAATATTATAGCTGCTTGTGTCCATCATTCTTTTTTTGTCCTCTCTCTTTCCTAAGCCCTGCCCACTTCTATGTGTAATTTATATAACCAATTTGAAAGCATTCCCTCAATTTTCCTTCAAATATTTACTTGTTCCCTTCCCTCTTTCTCTCTCCCTTCTCCATTCCCTCCCTCCTTCCTTCTCTTTTGCTCTTTTCTGTTTCTCTCTGTTCTTCCTCCTACCCCCTCTCCCACTTTCCTCCCTACTTCCCTTCTCTCTCACTTTCCTTTCTTCCTCATTTTATCTTTTTCTTCTTTCTCTTTAGTATCTGATTTATTTAGATCACCTGATATACATATTGATATCTAACTTCTATTTCTTTATTGATATTCTTTATGTCTTCATTCACAGTTCTCTCAATTTCCTAAACTTATTCACTGGTATCTTTTACCTCATCGAGGACATTAAAGGCCCTTTGTCTTTGTCTATTAAGTTCCTTACCTGGACTTCTTCATGACAATTTCTTTTAACTTCTTATTTTCTTTTTCATATGTTATACATTCTTATGTCTTTGTATTCTTTGTAATATTTTGTTGATAATTTGGCCTCTTAACCTCACTGTGATAATGCTGCATGAAAAATTAGCATTGTTATTTGATGAAAGCTGTATTGATCCATTTTTCTATGACTTTTCATACTTCAAGACTACATTTCTCATCATCTATTCTCATTGAAGTCTTTATGAAATTATTTCCATGGTTATCCAGTTACCTGAGAGATTTATTTCAGTGCCTGCATTCATTAAGAAGAAAAAAAGCTGGTCTCTTTCTTTAAATACCATTGATGGGACTGTAGTTCAGGCCCCAGGGATTAAACTACTCATGGTCTCTCAGTTTTAAACACATACCTGTTTTCTCCCATAGCAAAGTCAAGTAACAGTGGAGCCTATACCTTTACCTCTGCCTGCCTGACTCAGGAGTGGTAGCAGCTACACCAAAAGCCATAATTCAGGAAAATAAGCCACGCTGCTCTTCCCCAAGCCTGATTCTGAAGTGTTCTGACTATAATCCCAATCTTAAAATAGTAGCTAAGAATGTTATTTAAAGTTTAATAGTTAATCTTGTGATTGGCTTTAAACTGTTTTTTTGACCCCAAACCCAAATTACAGGAGTCCCATGTTAGCTCTTGCCTTCTTTTCCCAAATAAACATGCTAAAGTGTAGAGAATGGAGATTTCCTACATGGCAGCCATGGGAAGACAACACTTAAGTACATCTTCAGGGATCTTCAGGGTTACAGACATTAGCTTCAGGTTAAACAGAAAGAACTCTGTGTGTGTGTGTGTGTGTGTGTGTGTGTGTGTGTGTGTGTGTGTATACAAGAACATCGTGAAACGTTAAAAGAGCACCAAATTGCAAATGTGTGGCCCGGTCTTTTTCTCTGGAGGAATTGTGGAGAAATTGTTGTCACCTTAGCTTGGAGACAGAGCAGGAGCTAGTTCTCTGGCAGGTGATCTCAGTTTTTGGCAGTTTCTTTTAAGATGTGAGGAAAAAGGCATTACCTGTTTGAGTGGTAGAATTGCTTTGCACACAAGATGCTTACCAGCAAATCTCTTTCCTGAAGCCCAGCGTGATCGCAAAGGGACTGCAGCAGAGAATACTTCAGATCAAAGAACAAAGTGACAAAGTCAGGGGACTTTCACTTAATTCTCAGGCACAGCAAAACCTTCCTTCAGGTTGTTCTTTGCAGGAGTAACCCTTCCCCATATTTTCCCCCCACTTGGCTACTAAAAATCGCATTTTTTACATTTTTATTATTATATCTTTAAGTAGTTGTACAAAGGAGTTCCCATTCTACAAAACAATATATGAGTACAAGGTGTCTGACGACATTGTCTCTCATCACTCCTAACCCATCCTTACTCTCACTTTTTTAAAAAATGAGATTAAGTGATTACATAAATTTCACATATTTTAGAGTATTGTGGAGTAGTGATACTTAGTTAAAGTCACAAACACATTTTAACCTTCATAAGGCAAATATTCATTATCATGGTCTATAACGGTTGTGAATTCTATGAGCTTTGGCAATACAAATTATTTCTTCCACATTAGATAATGATTAGATTTCTTTTCTTTTGCTTAGTGTAGGCTGTTCTCCCTTTCCCTCTCATTCCTCCCTTCCCATCTCTGTCTTTGGGTTGCTTAGTTCTTTTTCTTCTATGTTCAGTGCAGTTGATGGGTCCCTTTGTTGCATGTTTTTCTGTTTCCCACTTATTCTGTTACTCCTTATGGCTTCCTTCCATTGCGTGCATATGTCTACCCTATATAGGTTATTTAGCAATGATATGGCAAAAAGAGAGGCTGTCCATTGTTTCCTGAGTCCTGTTTACTTTGTCATATCTTCTTGCATTTTGGCTTTAGCATCCACATATCAGGGAGACCATGTGCCATTTGTCTCTTTGTTCTTGGCTTACTTTGCTCAAAATAATCTGGTCTAGTTGCATCCATTTCCCTGCAAGTGCCATTATTTTGTCCTTTCTAATGGCTGCATAATAACAGCACTGTTCACAATAGCCAAGATTTGGAAACAACCTAGATGCCCCACTACTGATGAGTGGTTCACTGTTGCTTAGGGTTCACTGTTGAATTATCTGAAATGATAGGTGATGCCTTGTTTTTCTGGTGACTATATATTTACCAAATATGCATTACATAAAAGGTAGTTAGTCTGATTCGTGGCTGGCACTAACAGAAGTCAAGCCAATATAAAAGAGACTCACACACTAGAATATCTAATGTCATTCTAGTGCAACAGTCTCCCAAATGACAGGACTTAAACTCATTAGAGGTCTAAAACTCTGCCTAGTCTTCTCTGTACCTCCTTTAGGTTTTCTAGCATCCCTACTTCCATTCTTATTCTGGCACAAATGGAAACGTTAGTAAGTAACAGGATTTAATAATAGTCCCATTCATTTTGTCCTCTGTCCCAGCAATTTGTCCCAACTTAATTCCAAGTTTCCAAAAGAAACAATCTCACTGAACTTGCTCAAATGATGTGATTTGGGTTTGTCTGAATAAATAAACCTGCTAAATTTGGTACAAGACCTAATATGAGAATTTAGATGCCATATTTGGCATCTCGTAATTTTCTTTCTTATTATCTTTGCTGGGACCAAAATAGGCAAACCTTTGGCAAGGATAGCCATTATAATTCTAACTTGCATGTTTATTCTAACATGGAAATGCAATCCTACGTGATGTGATGTATAGGTGATTAAAAATCCAAAGAAATACTCTTAATGCTCATTTTATAAATAGCTAAAAGTGACTCTAGATAGATAATTTATTTATCATTTTGGTGACAGTTAGACCTAGAATAATACGTAATCAATAATATCCATAGTCCATAGTGGGATGGCAGGTAGGAATTGATCTTGTCATTATTCTTTATTTCTGCCTAGATTTTGATTGTGGGGGTCCAATCTTTTGGAAAGACTTATTGGAGTCCTTGCTTTCAACCAAATTAAGATCAGCCTATGGTACATTCAGTATTCAACGTGCTATTACAAATGAAATGAATGTATGCAGCTTGAATCTGGATGTGAGAGGCAAAATGGCTTCATGCAGGCTGCCTGAACAATTGTGGAGAATAAACTCGGTGGACTCAGAGCATTTGTAGCCTCAGGCTATTGCAGGAAGCACCAAACATTATCTCCTTTAGAAACCACAAAACAGTTTAAAATACCATTGTGGGAGTAGAGGACAAAACGTGCTTAGAAGTATTTGATTTCTAATATTTCTGAATACACAAAAGATAAAAAGGTATTGAAATGCAACATTACCATACCTGGGGTCTGTTTTTTTTTTCAAAATCTCTTTGGGTTTTTATAAGGGAAACAGTAGTGGAAATATCAAGGGATAAGAACATCACTTCTTCCCCCCCACACCCCAAATTGAAAGGCTCTCAGAATTTACAGCTAAATGTATCTTCATTTAATTCAGAGACCGATAGAAGGACTAAGAGGATCTACTGGCTTGCTTTCAAATTTAATGGCATAGTTAATAAAAATCACAACTAGTAAAACAGGCTATGAAGTCTGTTTATGTTTGTATGTCTCATTAATCTGTAGGGCTTTGTTGTGTGATTTTTTAAGAGTTTGTTTGTGGCTTTAGTTTTTTTAGCTAGTGCTAGAAACATAGGCTCTGTCACCCACAAAGCTTACATCAAATAGTTCCTGTTTAATGGACCTCTGATGGATGTCTCTGACTGACAATGGTTGAAATTAAATGTAGTGCTTCTTAGCAACAAAGATATAACACTTTAAAATTAGAGCCTCAGCTCTTTTCAGTACTCAGGGATCTTGTACATCATATCGACTCACAAGCAATGAGGACCAGGCAATGAACCATTCAAATAATCTTCATATATCTCTTTTCTGTAAGCTAAGTTACAGTTCAACAATAACACCAACCAGAGTAATATCTAAACCTGAAACCCTGAAGTCTTTGTTTTGATATTCAAATTGTTAAGCAAACTTGAACCTACCAAGGCAGAAAAGTTTATATTTGCTTATGCTTAACTGAGTAAACTATGTTATCAAATCCAGTGTAGAGGAAGAAAAATGTTATGAAGATGAGAGTGAGAGATGTTAAAGTCATCTGCATGCTTATTGAAGCATTATTTACCATAGGTAAGATATGGAACCAACCCAGATGCCCCTCAGTAGATGAATGGACCAATCAAACGTGGTATATATACACAATGGAATTCTATGCCTCCATCAGAAAGAATGACATTGCCCCATTTGTTAGGAAATGGAAAGACTTGGACAAAATTATATTGAGTGAAGTAAGCCAAGCCCAAAGAAATATAGGTCTCATGGTTTCCCTTATTTGCAATAACTAGTGTATGTCTGAGACAAGCAGAAATTGTCAGATAAGTTGATGTTAGGGGAAATGAACCCCAACATAAGCACTCAAATGGTTTTTCTTTCTTACTATTGTGTCTAACATATTCATAAGATATTTCTTTGTTGATTTGTATGTGATTTCCCCATATTTGACGTTGGTATAATTTGAGGAGAGGAGGGCAAAACAAATTGTTTAAATAGAGATACAGGTGGACCCATTGCAACAATGAGATGTATAAGATATTAAGTTGAAAAATGAACTTTACAACTTTGGCGGGGGGAGAGGGGAGAAGGGACTGGGCTGGGGAAGGGGAGTGTCGAAGCAGGGATGGTAAGGGGAAACAAAGGACAAGGCAACAATGCATGATAAAGAATGTACTCATTACGTTGATCATGTAATTGTAACCCTTCTGTACGGTATTTTCACAAAAAAAACTTATCAATTAAAAAAATATCCAGCAACATTGATGTCTACTTCGGTCTATTTTGAATTTCTTAGAGGTAGACATGACAGGTATAGCAAATAAATCTTAACATTATCAAGCTAAGTGACCCTGTTTGACAGGAAAATTGCATTTCGTTTTTACCTATGTTATTTCCTTATTTTTACTGTTATTATAAAGGTGATATACATAAGGGTTACAGTTACGTAAGTCTGGTAAAGAGTATATTTCTTTTTGGACAATTTCATTTCTTCCATGTATGTATTTTTATTTTTGTTAAGTAATTGTAAAAGGGGGTTACCATTCAACAAATAATTAAGTACAATGCATCTTGATTAATAACATTTTTCATTCTTTGTGTGTTTCCATACAACCTTGACATTCCCTAAGTAAATATAGCAGCTTAATTGGTATGTTATTTACAGACAATAGCATTTATTTATCTATCTGAAGTGGTTTTAGAAATTCTGAAATGTCACCACATTTGAAAAAATATCTAATTTTATATTCTTTCAACAACGCTAAAGTGGTAGATAACCTATGGCTGTTTATAGTACTTCTTCATTCTCATTATCTGTAAATTTCCCTTTTCTCATTAATTCATAGAAATAAGATAACACTCTACTCTTCTAAGATTGACTTCCTTCATGAAGCACAGCCTCTGAGTTGTTTTCAATGCATTATTTTTTAAATTCTGTTTACCACAAAGTCTTTAGACATGGACAAAATTTGGACAAATTTTCCCCCTTTATAAGAAGAATTGCCTTCTTTCCAGTTTCCAATATTTTATTCTTAATTTCCACCAGCGGCTCACTAGAGCTACCTTTATTTTCCACATTTCTACCACTATTTAGAACATACTACTTCACTAACCTCTCTGAAGTTTTAGACGTTCTATACAGATTTCTCCTTCTTAAACTTTTCCTGCCTTATCATTCTTGATTATATTGGCATTTCCTAGCCTCCTCCAAAGTTCTTATGCTTCTTCTCATCAGCTATCTTAGACATTCTTCTAAATGTTCAATTATTTGTTACAACACTGCTCTACTTTTACATTCCAGTTTCTGTCATAACCATTTGTGCTATTGTAAATGAGTAGTTAGTTTAGAGAAGATAACTTATAATTAGAAAGACATAATGGCTCACAGTTATACACTGTAGGCAGCCAAATATCAAAGTGTGGGCAACTGTTAAGGGCATCATCTGTTGGTGAAATACATCATGTGACAGGAGAGTAAGAGAGAAGACAAGAACTGGTGCACTTACTCCAGTAACCATAGCATTAGTCTATGCAGGAGTGTGTGATGCTTATTATTTGTTTATTTGGTTTTTATGACATAAATATACCACAATACCCTAATTTTCTAATTCCAACCTAACAGTAATGCATTTCTGTTGATATTTTGAGAAGCGATACACATTCAAACTCTTGTAACATCCCAAAATAAACAGGATTAGTAGAAAAGAAGATGTATTCATCATTAAAAGAAATTAGAAATTCTGAGAGAGAGTCTCATTGCAAGAAAGCAGGACAGAACTCATATTAACTAAATGAGATTTACAAAGACTTAACTGCTGTCTTCCATAGTATAATAAGAGAAAGAGGAGGAAAAAAATCACAGTTGGCAAAGGGTTAATAGGAACTGAAATAATAGGAATTGAAGTAACTCCAACATTATAAAAATAATTTTTATATCATGACAAGAGAACAGATTCAACTATAAAACACTTCTATAAGACTGGGAAACTCTAATTATTCTCCAGGAGGGGGCCAGTATTAAATGAGATAAAGTAGATTTTACTGGTATAAGGGATATGTGTAACACCTACACAGTTGTTAGGAATTCACCTTAGCTGGGAAGATCTCAATTGTTACAGATTGAAATTATTTATTAAAAGAGTGATCTCTGAACCAGATAAAGTCTTAAGTTCTTACACCATTAGTACAGAAAAGAGTGTAAAAAAGGAGAAAATATTAATCTGACTTTTCCAGTTGGACCTTTAGCAATACAAAGGCTTTTCCTGATGAAAAGTCTGTCTTTCCTTCAAAGCTGAAAAATCAAGGCCAGGATGTGTTAGTTATGTGAGAAGATAAAATGATCTGGATTTTGTCTTTAGACCAATAGAGACTCTCAAGTTCATGTAGGATTGTGTTGTTATTGGCAACATGAAGATTAGTGCTTCTCATCTTATATCTTAACAAACTTATATTGCACTTCTCTACCATATTTAAAAATAATTCAGAATGAGTCATTAACTTAGGTCAATTTTCTGCCTTCATTCATTTAGTAGATACTAAAGAAACACAACTTGTGGGTTCTACCATGCAAAGCTGCTAAAGGCTGGGCTACAATACAGGGGCCTCTGATGCTCTTACCCCTTGCGAACACTAGAAAAGGTATCACAAAAGAGGATGTACTTATAAACCCAAGATAATTTTCCAAACAAAATATTATAGAGAAGTAAAGTCAGGAAAATAGAAAATATTATTCAGTGGTATTGTATATGTAGGACTAGAATATATTTTCCTCATGTGTAAAATAAGGGTCATGAGTGAAAATGAGATACTGACATCAGCTTACTCTGCCCAGACACAATCACACAATCACTATGGATTGTCTGGATTAACACATGAAATACATCTGGAAAGCTATCCATTCTTCCCATTCTTCAATATGATTATTTCCATGGGGTGTGTCTTACTAAAGTGTGTGTTTTATTCAAATGTGAAACTGTGCACGTACATACCTATTTATAGATATTTAATTATGAGTTGCCATAAGGCTTACAATGAGATCCACTCTCAAAATGGGAATCAGAATCTGGTGCCTTAGTTTTCTTATAAGGAAGAAATAAATTTCTGATTGGTGAGTCACAAATCACTGTTATTCTCAGATTGTTGCTATTCAAGAATGATATATTTGGGGGGGGGGGAGGGAATATGGGTTTGGGTGCTCATATTGCCAGCACGCATTACCCCCTTTCCAGGTCGTACATCTCCTCTCTCCCAGATATATTGTCAAAATAATGGGGTTATGGAAATGTGTAGTGGACATCCTAATGTTTAAAACCCAGAGCTGGCACATCAGCTCTACATGTGTCAGAGAGAAGAAATGTGGATAGAATGATGTGGGCATGATAAAAGTCTTCTAGCTTACCTATCCAAATTCAAAAGTCCGTTCTAATGATGTGCTTAAAGTTTTAGGTCAATGAAAATATTTTGGGCTTATTCAGCTGTGGACTAAAGTCCTTAAAATTGTATTTAATGACTAACTCATCTTTACATACTAGTAAGACATGCAAGAAAAATTTCAGCAATTACTCCCCAGGTTGGGAGGTAATAAACCATCACAATGGCACTCTACTTTTGATACTTCGGACGCTTCTTCCCAAAAAACACATGTTCACATGGATCAAAACATTTTTTACAGTAAAAGTTACTTTCATATGAAATAACAGGCCATGGATTATATATAACATTTCCTTTTAAACTGTAATTATCTTTGGCTTCTCAATTAACTTCCTTAACCATTTCACCAGTGACTCTTCATTGTTTTCTCTGTTAATTGTTCTATAAAGATGGAAAATTTCTTCATGTTTTTGTGGGGGTCGGGTCGTGGGGTCTGAACTCTGGGCCTGGGCACTATCCCTCAGCTCTTCAGCTCAAGGCGAGTGCTCTACCACTTGAGCCACAGCGCCACTTCCAGCCTTTTTGGTTCTGCTTATGTGGTGCTGAGGAATCGAACCCAGGGCCTCATTCATGCAAGGAAAGTGCTCTACCACTGAGCCACCTTCCCAGCCCTCTTCATTTTTTTAATCCTGTAACTCTGTACTAATGATTTTTGATTCCTCCTCTGCTCTCCTTTATCTTCTTCCATCACATCATTGCAGCATCTCACATCTTTATTATTTTCCAGAGTAACATAGAAACTTCAAAATCTTCTTGAGTGACCCTTTAGAGCTCCTTAAATTGATCAGTATAGGGAGATATCTACTTACTGTTGATCTGCATTTTGCCCTTATCTCAGAATATTCCCTTTTAAGTCTGGATTTTGTTTCTTGTCCTATAACTTTGCTTTTTCACTTGCTTCGTTGTTAACAGGGATTGAACTCTGGATCTTACACTTGCTAGGCAGGTGCTGTACTGATCAGCAGTGCTATCAGTTCCCATCCCATCTCTGTTAGCAGAAAAGTTTCTCAGAGTCTTAGCTATGGTATGTGGTAACAGTGCAAAGCATTCTGAATGGTATGATTTCCTTCCTTTTCTTTACTATACTTTGCTTTGTTTCTCCTGTCTTTTGGTGATAGTAAATTCCCTCTTATTTTCATTAGTGCAGGATTGTAGGAAACTATCTATCAGAATGCTTCAGCTTATCTATACATTGTGAACAGTAAAATAAGTAAGTAAGTAAGTAAAAAAACATACAATCAGGGCTCATTTCTGCCAATCCTAACCCTTCTCACTTGATCCTTCCATTCACCAGCCTTATAGTCTAGTTTCTACCTATTTGTCTCCTACTCAACCCACTGTCCTGGATCCTCCAGCCACATTCTATCTATGCAGGGTATAGTTTCTGATATTGATCAAATTTTACAAAGTAGTATTTATAATATCCTGAATGGAAAGCATAAAATCTGTAAGCCAGGCACAAGGAAACATAGGTCCCATGGTTTCCATTATTTGCAATTACTATGATATGTCTGAGACAAGCAGAAATGGTCAGGTAAGTTGATGTTAGGCAAAATGAACCCCAGATAAGGACTCAAATATTTTTCCTTTCTTGCTTTTTTTTTCTAACATATTTATATTTCTTTGTTGCTTTGTATGCCCATCCCCCATGGTATAACCCCTGTTTTCACTGTATTTGATGTTGGTATAATTTGTAGAGGGGGGGGAAAAAAACAAATTGTTTACAGATGGACCCATTGCAACAATGAGATGTACAAGACGTTATGTCAAAAAACAAACTTTACAACTTTGGCAGGGGCAGGTTGGGGGGCGGGGTGATGGGAGGGGGAAACAAAGGAGGAGGCAACAATGCTTGATAAGAAATGTACTCATTACCTTGCTGATGTAATTGTAACCGCTCCATAAGGTATCTTCACAATTTAAAAAAAATCTGTGGCAGTCTTATTCTCTTGAGTTGATGCCTTAGGGAAATTCTTGAAGTCAGCTGTGAATCTTAGTGTAGTTCACTGCATGATGTAAGCTGATTTTTTCTTATTAGTTTCAGGCATTTTGTCTGTTTTTTGGCTTTCAGTAGTTTGTTATATCTGCTAGTAAAATGTATGGATATTTATATATATTTTATGAGGTCTTTGTAGACCATCTTAGAGATTAACACTATAGTTTTCAATGGTTGTTTCTTCAAATCTTTATCATTTTCTCTCTTCTTTTTTTATCTTCTTATCTTACCCACAGGTTGCTCAAGAATAATCTACTCTCATTTTACCCTCTTTTTCAGATCAGTCTCAGCCATATTTTAAATTTGCTAATTATTTCTTCTGTCAAGAAGCTCATTGAGCCCTGGCAGTGATTTTTCATTCTAGTTCTGGTCCAATTCGACTTCTAGATTTTTCACCTGATTCCTTTTTATATAATTGCTATTCATTTTATGACTCATGTCACCAAAATTTCAGTTAAATCATCACTGTGGTTTTCTTTTACTTTGGAAATATTGAAAACGGCTGCTTTGAAAACTTTTCTTCTAAGTTCTATCTTTTGGGCTCTTCTGGGAAATATCTCAACAATAAAGAAACAAGCAATCATGTAGATTAGAGAGTGGCTTTGGAGATAAGTAAGTAATCATAAAACCATCCATACTAGTGTTAAATGTAAGTGTACTGTGTTTGTGGAGAAACTTTTGTAAAACATATAAGTAATTTCTAAGATTAAAAAATCAACTCAAAACTTTTTCCTGTGACTCCCTTTACACATTTTCTATACTACTTTTCAAGTAGTCCTATAATCAAATATTATACGTTTCAGAGATGTCTTATTTTGGATCAGTCAGACCTACAAAGAGTTGGGGAGGTGGGGAGGAAAAGGATGGCAAGGGAAAAACAAAGGAGGGGGTAACAATGCTCCATAAGAAATGTACTCATTACCTTACTCATGTAACTGTAACTCCTCCGTAATTGAAACAGCTTTCCAGGTATTGTGGCTTGTGCCTATAATGCAAGCTACTTAGGTGATCAAGATTTGAAGGATCATGATTTTAGATCATGAGAAAAAATTATTTTAACACCCTTCTCAACCAGTAGTTAGGAATAGTAGTGTGCCTGCCTTCTCAGTTACATCAATAAATGTGAAAAAGAATAATTACAATATAGGCACATGCTAGGCAGAAGGCTAACCCTCATCACTAAATAAGCAATGCAACATTTTTTTTAAAAAAGCTGAATATGTGGTTTTGAGTTAGAGCATCTATTTAGCAAGTGCAAAACACAGCCTCATTGCTTCCCCAAAAAGGGGAAAAAAGCCTGAAAAGGTACAAAATGTATGATATAACAGACATCAAGCACAAGCTACCACTAACAATTTTTCTAGGCTGGACTTGAGTATTAATTTTCATATCTCTGCTTTTGAAATAGCTGGGATTACAGAAATGAGCAAACTTGTCCAGCCAATGTAAACACATTTTGATACATCCTTTACCTCAAATTTGTGATTGTGTAATGGCTACAGAATATTGACCTAGGGCAGGAGAGAGATGGGGGAAATTTATGGACATTGTAGATTTATTTACTAACTGCTCTGAGAGCTTAATATTCCTATGTTTGTTTCTATTTAAAAATTAACATAAAAACCCTAGATTCTCTTATTTTCTTTACTTTTTTGAAGACATTTCTTCTCTCATGATGTTTATATTTATGTGTATGTCTGTTTTAAGATATGTAAACATAAAATGTATGCATAATTATGGAAGTAGATTTAACTTTATGGAATTGTAAATTAGTTTACATACACAGAGGTAATTCTTTCTATTTTCATTATTTTACTTAACATTGTTACCCTCAAGCTTCTTTCTTACTTCCTATTTAGTCATACATACATGGAGTACTTCAGCTAAACATTCATTTTTGTTTAATATTAGTGTCTTCTCTCCAGAATTTTCAGCTTTATAAGTTCTGGTAAACAGCCTTGAATGCACAACTCAGCTTCTACTCCTGATCATTTCCAGCAATGGAGTCAGGGAAACAGTACTTGATAATGTGACCAAAATTAATTGTTGAAGGTTGAGTAAAGGCTACCAGCAGCATTTTGTACTTCTAGCCAAAGATTATTTGAAAACGCTCTCCTGCCGGCCTTGTTTTCCTAACATGTTTGGTTTTATATAATGAAAAAAAATAAAGGCAGTAAAACAGATTGACTTACTACACACTTGAATTAGCTCTGCTTTCTCAAATCCGTGTTTTACTCCCCAAAGAAAGGATGAATTCTAGAGGTAAAAACTAAGAAAACTTAGACTAGTAATATTGCTTTCACCAAAAAGGCATTTAAATTCTCTGCTATTTGTATTTAGATTAGAAAACATCCCTCTAAAATGTCAGTGAGCATGTCTTTTAATTGCATTTACTGAAGCATCCTTAGCAATATTAAACATATCTCATCATAATATTTTATATTTATTATAAATATTCTAGATGAATTAGAGCATACTAAATCATGTACTTGTAATCCGATATTGGAAACTATATGGCCAGATAGCTACTGATTTATTGAGGCATGTCAGCCACAAAAATATCAAGTAATAATTTATGCAAGTAAATTCTAATCGTATTTCTTAAAAGAACAACTAATGACAAACTAATCTCTTTAACTAGAAGAGTCTCTGACGTTTTGAAACTAAGGAGATATTATATAAGACCTTCAACAAGGAAATATATAATTTAAATATTGAGGTTCCATGGTCCAAGTAAAATAAAAGAGTAGTTAAGTACATAGAGTAAAATTATTTTAATTATCATTTTATTTACTTGTTTCCATTTTAAGAATCATGGCGAGATTTTTCAAAAACACAGTTCAAAAATTTATTGATTTATAATCTAAATATATGTTTGTGATATCACTTTTATTTTGTGATAGAAAGATAAAATTAAAGAAGCAATTTCTTATTGTATATTCATTTGTTTTAATTAATTCATAAAATACATGTTAATATAAATTACTAATATGTTATTATTATATAACCTATCCAATATGTAATATACATTTTCACAGTTGAATATTGCATTAATTTTATTAGAATATATATGTAAATGAATGTAATTTTAAAACTGCAAAAAGTGATTTAGAATCCTGTACACATTAACTAATTTTAAATTCTTATTTTATAATTTTTATATTTTAATGAAATTGTTGATAAAATATGCTTAAGTATATAGAGCTTAGCAAATTCCAAATTAATATACTTCTTAGAAAGTGCACATTGGTTACTGGGAAAGCAAAAATGTAAGTATTACAAAATAAAATACAAATCCTTATCTTCTATTTCTTTTTTTTTCTTTCTTTTTTTTTTTTTTAAGTCTTGGGGCTTGAACTCTGGGCTTGGGCGCTGTCCCTGTGCTCTTCAGCTCAAGGCGAGCGCACTACCACTTGAACCACAGCGCTACTTCCAGTTTTCTAGTGATTTATTGAAGAGAAGAGTCTCATGGACATTCCTGCTTTACCGCGATCCTCAGATCTCAGCCTCCTCAGTAGCTAGGATTATAGGCGTGAGCCACAGGCGCCCGGCTACTTATATTTCTTAATTAACAAATGGCAAAATGAAGCAATAAAGGGTAGAGATATAATAACATACTCTACTTTCTTCAGCAAAAGATTTATGTAGTTTAGAACGTGAGCAAAATGAATTCACAATATTTACAAAAAACATATTAAAATGATTTCAAACAAGACTTTGCACTTTTAAATTGAGATAATACACTTCAGATAATGCTCATCTCTGTTTTATAACCATTGTTTCCTATGATATCGAGGTTCATGTAGCATTTATAGGAGAATGTGTACATTATTATAAGGATTATAAATTTGTCATTCATAAAGCCATCAATTTCTTTTCTCACTCATACCTCACTCTTATGCCATATAATTAATTGTGCAAAAAGAGAAGATTGAGTATGAATTAACCACAAGCAGAGCAGTTTTGTTACACAGACAAGAAATCAGTCTTTAGTACCAGTTTCCAAAAGAAAACAAAAGCATGGATTCATGAATTTGGCATCAAGTTTACTAAGCATAATTATAATATTTTTAGGACACTTAATTGTATTATGTTCTGTACATCTTAAAACAATTGTTTTATACTAATATTGAGTATAAACAATATAAATATAAATAAATCGTACGATGTTAAAATGGGGTCCGCATTTTAAACTTTAAATCATTTTAAATAAAAATATTAATTAATTTTTAAATCATAGATTTCCTAGGTTCTTAAAATTCTGTGAAGTTAGATCAAAATTTATCACTTGAAAGTATGAAATAGATACATTTATTAAATTAGGTAAGATGAGGCTACTAAATTCTGTAGAAAACCTCTAACATGTAACATTAGACCCTGACATTAGGAATTTACAGGACATTTAGAAGATACTTCTTTATGAAATGTGTTGTTTTCATGACAGATGCCTGGCAATATCACATGAATTTTATATGAGGTTCAAGGGAAAATGTAACTGAGATATATGAACTTTTTAAAATAATAACGATAACCACATTTTGAATTATGAATTATTTTTGGTTGACATAGGGTGGTTTCAGGTGTGAGCTCTGAGAGTAAGAATGAGGCACTTCATTTGGGCAGAATGAATGGTGATGTGCAAGAGTAATGATAAAGGAAAAGACTGAAGTTCTGCACTTTTAAAACTAAAATCTAGTTTTGCACATGAAAAGGAGGGAGGGGAGTTGTTTGGAACTTAGGGATATAGGGTGTTAGGGAAAAAAACCAATATAGGTTAATAAGCACATACCTGAGCAAAATTGTATTTATTATATACACTACATATACACCTGACAGGTAGTCAGCCAATGAACTACATTCAAAAAGTGTAGATTTTAGCCAAGAGCTGGTGGCTCACTTCTGTAATCCTGACTACACAGGAGGCCGGAATGTGAGGATCATTGTTCCAAACCAGACCTAACAAATCTGTGAGATTCCTATCTCCAGTTAAAAAGAAAAAAGCCACAAGTGAAGGTCTGGTTTAAGTGGCAGAATGCTAACTATCCCTGAGCATAGAGGCCAAGTGAGATCATGAGATCTGGAGTTCAAGCCCCAGTAGAAGCACCAGAAAACAAGCAAGCAAGGAAATCTTGAGAAAGAAGAAAAACATGGAAGCATCAGATTTTCAAGTTTTATGAAAGATTCATATTCTAAAATACATCATCAATAGCTCAAGGTGTATGAAGATGAAAAAAACAGAGAAATTTAATTGCAATGAGATCATTATGACAAGTGAAGTTTGTACTGAGAAATGCCAACCATATGGAAGAAAAAATATTAAATTAAAATTTAGTTTTACATGTTTATGACCTAGAAAATTAGAAAAACTTAATATCAGTGAGAGAGAGAGAAAGAGAGAGAGAAAAGAGAGAGAGAGAGGAGACTTTGGATAAATTCAGAAATGAGACACATTGAAACAAACTTACTGAAAATTGAAAGGATCATAAGACACTAGTGTGAACAATGGTTTGCCAAAAATGTGGATAACTCAGAAGAAGTGAGTATATTCTTAGCACCATACAATCTACAAAAACGAAATCAGAAAATGTAGATTGCCTGAACAAACACATAAAAAAAGTTCAGAAAGAATCCTAAATCAAAAACTTTGAAACAAAAAGCCCAAACCAGATTGCTTTAACTCTGCCACATATTTTAGGAGCAATCAACACCAATATTATTCCAAATTCCCTGAAACAAACCTTATTTTACATCAAATCAAGCAAATTAACTGAAGAAGAATTAAAAATTAAAATATTAGACTTCAAACTAAAAAAAATCCCAGGAGAAAAAAAATGGAGTTAAAATATTTTGACTTTATTTTTGTTTTGCTATTATTTTATTTATATGATGTCCCCCTACACACAAATGTAAGAAAACAGAATTTGAAAAGTGAGATTGCATTAAGTGACTAAGGCTAGAAACATTAAAGGAATGACCACAAAATAAAAAGGCAATATACAGAATAAGAAGTTATTTTTCATTTAATTTTCTACACTTTTGAGAAAAGAATAATTTTTCTAAACTTTAAATGGTCATACAAAGAGGTTACAGTCAAATATGTCTGCCAATATATCCAAGTGGTTTTATTTTTTTTTTTGTTTTATTTTTGTGTGCTGGAGATTGAACCAGGATGTTGCACTTGCTGAGCAAGTGCTTTGCCTCTGAGCTACATCCCAGCCTTCTCCAATGCTTCCTCATCACTTACCTCTGCTACCATTCTCGACAATCCCACATGTAACCACTCATTTCCCATTTCCCATTTGCTTTACTGCATATGTACATTGAGTATTCTGACTGTATTTGTCCTCTGTTTCCTTTATTATTAATCCATCTCTCCCTCCACAAACCCCTCACCTAAACCCGAAATGTCCCTCTCTCTCTCTCTCTCTCTCTCTCTCTCTCTCTCTCTCTCTCTCTCTCTCTCTCTCTCTCTCTCTCTCACACACACACACACACACTGGAATTTTCTGCAACCATTAGGTAAGAACATAATTATATCTTTTGCAGGGAAAAGATATCTGGAAAATATACTGAGTGAAATAATTCAGGACCAATGATATTTTCTCTCACATGTGGATTTTTTTTGGGGGGGTCCAGTCGTGGGGCCTGAACTCTGGTCCTGGGCACTGTCCCTCAGCTCTTTAGCTCAAGGCTAGTGCTCTACCAATTGAGCCACAGCACCACTTCTGGCTTTTTTCTTTTTGCTTATGTGGTGCTGAGGAATTGAACCCAGGGCCTCATGCATGCAAGGCAAGCACTCTACCGCTGAGCTATGTTCCCAGTCCATCACATGTGGATTTTTGTGTGTTTGTGAATGCATAATACAAACTCCCATATCAACACATATATGGGGGTATATGTATATGTACAGAATCAAGCTGACTGAAGAATTGTATATGCAGGAGTGTAATTGGTGGAGTAAATTCTTCAAAAGGAGTCATATTTAAGCTAAACTTTTTGTATCAGAATAACGGCCCTATTTCTGATTTAAGATATATATTACAAGCTACTATAACCAAGCCAATATAATTTCATAAAAGGACATACAAATCTATTATGATAGACCAGAAATAAATCCATGTAACATAAATGAATCTCAAAGCAGTTGTTTAGGAAAAGAAGCTGGATCACATAAAACATACCTTAAAATTTCCATTATGTTATGATCAAATTAGGAAAATCCAAAGTACGTCTAATGATTGTATAAATTCTGTGGCTTGGGACAACAGCTTGCTGGTGCAACCCCAGCTACCTTAGAGGTGTCAGTAGGAGGCTAATCATCAGATGTCTGCTCAGGTAAAAAGCACATGACACTCTAAAAAATGACAAAATTATGACAAAAGGAAACAAAGTATGGTTCAAGTGGCAGAGAACCTACCCATCAAGTGTGTGGTGCTGACTTCCAATTCCAGTATTGCCCCCAAATAAAGAAGTAACAATGCTTGATAGGAAATGTACTAATTACCTTGCTCATGTAACTGGAACCCCTCTGTACATTTTTTTACAATAAAGAATGTATTAAAAGGCCAAAGATTTATATGATCTGAAGAGAAACTGTATGTCCCTCCCTCATGATATAACCCCTGTTTTCACTGTATTTGATGTTGGTATACTTTGTGGAGGGGAAGGAAAAAAAACAAATTGTTTAAATAGGGATACAGGTAGACCCATTGCAACAAAGAGATGTAAAAGATGTTATGTCAAAAAACAAACTTTACAACTTTGGCCAGGGAGGGGAAGGGGGTAGAAGGGAACAGGGGTGGGATGGGGGAGGGGAGATGGGAAGGGATGGGAAGGGGAAACAAAGGAAAAAGCAACAATGCTTGATAAGAAATGTACTCATTACCTTGCCCATGTAATTGTAACCCCTCTGTATGGTATTTTCACAATAAAAAAATGTATTAAAAAAAGAAGTCTTATTTCAAAGATAAAACAATAAAGAAATGCATTGAAATTCTCTGATAACAATCATAACTGTTATGACTCCTTGGGAGGAAAGAAGTTGGAGTATCTTCATAGATGTTGATGGAAGGAAGAAGAACGCACCCCCTTCCCCCAAATATGCTGCTTTGGTGGGTTTTAGGATTGTTGTCAGAAAAGCTACATGCAATAGCAGATAAAAGTGATCCCCTTACCCAAAACCCTTCTTCCAAAGCCAGGAGATTAAAAACTCCCATGAAAAAATGGAATTCTATGCCTCCATCAGAAAGAATGACATTGCCCCATTTGTTAGGAAATGGAAAAACTTGGAAAAAATTATATTAAGTGAAGTAAGCCAGGCCCAAAGAAACATAGGTCCCATGGTTTCCCTTATTTGCAATATCGAGTATATGTATGAGTCAGGTGGAAAAGGTCAGATAATGTGATGTCAGGAAAATGAACCCTTTGATATATATTTTAATGTTTTTTTTCTTTCATGCATGTGTTTCTAACGCATTTATAAGATTATTTCTTTGTTGCTTTGTATGTCCCTCCCCCACAGTATAACCCCTACTTTCACTATATTTGATGTCAGTATAACTTGTGGAGGAGATGGGGAAAAACCAGTTGTTTAAGGATACAGGTGGACCTGTTGCAACAATGAGAAGTACAAGTTGTCATGTCCAAAACGAGCTTTACAACGTCGGTGCGGGGGGGCGGGGGGGGGGGCCGAGGGGGGGAAGGAGAAGGATTGGGATTGGGGGGGAGGGGGAGGCTAGGAAGGGATGTGAAGGGTAAACCAAAGGAGGAGGCTGCAATGCTTGGTAAGAAATGTACGCATTATCCTGCCCATGTAATTGTAACCCCTCTGTACAGTATGTTCACAAATAAAATGAAATTAAATTTAAAAAAAAAAGACAAAAAAAATTGCAATCCCAGAATAGAAAAATAAAATAAAATAACTAAAAGCAAACTCTTAGACCTGGAGTGACAGAAATGAGAATTCTGGGGTGGGGGGAATTTGTTAAAACTACTTTGGGGGATGAGAAGGTGGCTTAGTGGTAGAGGCTTGTCTAGCATGTATGAAGCCCTGGGTTCGATTTCTCAGTACCACATCAACAGAAAAAGCCAGAGGTGGTGCTTTGGCTTAAGTGCTAGCCTTAAGCAAAAGGAGCTCCAGTGACAGTGCTCAGGCCCTGACTTCAACCCCAGGACTGGCAAAAACAACAACAACAACAACAACCAAAACTACTATCTTCTCTTTACTGACCATATCATTCATATATTTTCATTTTATATAACTTCTTCTCTTCATATGAAAGCATGTGTGCTCTTTTACTTCATTTTTTTATCCAGGTCACATAGCATTTAAATTTGTTTGCATTTGTCCTACTAATCTATCAATTTTGTCAGTTTAATTAAGCCCTACGGGGCATCCTAAGAGAGCACAGGTCCAGTGTTACCATTCCTACATTGTCATCATTCTTCTTTGTTTGGCTGGGGATGGTGGAGATGTTGCAAGATCCTTATTTGCTTGGAAATATGGACAGTACTTGCATTACTTTCTTTGTGTGTCTGTCCACATTTTTCTATGACTTTAATTCTTTCTAATTCTGTTTTTTCAATAAAATCTAGTCTAATCAAATTTGGAAATTGAGACAAATGGCTAAGGATAAAAGAAAATGTGAACATCACATGACTACTCACTTTTGTGGATCCAATCAGGAAACTGATAGAGTGACTTAGAGAACATTTTAAGTTGCAGTAAATTTACAGAGTTGCTTACAACCTTCTACCTTTGTGCTGCATGTTACATTTTTTCCCACTCCTGGGGCTTGAACATACTGCTTGGATGCTGTCCTTGAGCTTCTAGCATTCTACATGAGCCGCAACTTTATTTATGGCTTTTGCGGTAGTTTATAGGAGACAGTCCCCTGATTTTTCCTGACCAGGCTGGCTACCAACTGCAACCTAAGATCTCAGCTTCTTGAGCAGCTAGGTTTTCAGAAATGAGCCACCAGATCTTTTGGCTTGCATGTTGTAATTTTTTATGCTATTCTGGCTTTTTATCCTAGCAAGCTGTAACCCCAGTGGTTATACAAATTGGTATTAAATTCTATATTAATACCATGTGGCTCCTGATAGCTTGAAGAGATTTTGACTGATGAGGTCTTTATCAATCTTTGTTTTATCTATTTATATTTATCATATGCATTGCTGTCTAAAAATGTATAGAATAGTGAGAATGTTTACCTCCAAAACATAGGGTGAAACCAAAACCTCTTTGTGAAAGTAAAAGGAGGCTGAATTTGGGGAAAAGTGATTAAATTATGAGGATTCCAGCTTCATGAATGGAGTTTGTGCTTTAAATAAAGGAAGGAGGTGGTGCACCTCTTTTTACATGGGAAGGAAGATACAGCATTGACCCATTTCCCACATGAGGATGAATGAAGAGGCATCGTCTAAGAAAGAAACAAGGAGCCTGCCCCCAAAGGCCAGATCAGCATTTGATAGCAACTGAGCTATTCGAAACTCTATAATCATAAAAAAATACACCTATATTGCTCATAAATAGCCCACATATGTTTTAATTATGGTAACATACAGGAGCTAAGATGAAGAGGTTTAGTTATGATAGTGAAATGTTGAAATATTTGTAGTATGTTATCTATTTAGAAACCTTGAAAAATTACTAATGTAAAGAAAATATGTTTCATGTTTCCATGATCCTCATGTACAGGCCGTTTTTTTGCTAATATCTTAATGTTCTTAAGTATATATGAAAGCATATGTGCATATATTTTTATTGATTTTTAGACTGAATCTGAAATTCATTATACTATTGCATTTGTACTTGTACTATCTTCTCTACTTAATCCAAAGATGAGAGCCCTGCATTGGTGGATCTCATCTATAATCCTCACTACTCAGGAGGCTGAGATTTGAAGAATGGTAGTTCAAAACCAGCCACACAGGAAAGTCTATGAGACTTCATTTAGAAAAAATTAAAAAAGAGAATAAATTGGTAGAACATCATCCATAAGCAAGGAAGGCCATGTGTGAGCACAGGCCCTGAGTTTACGCCCAGATACAGATACAGGCAAGGGAAGAAAGAAGAAAAAAAGGAGAGAAAGGAAAGAAGGAAGGAAGGAAGGAAGGAAGGAAGGAAGGAAGGAAGGAGGGAGGGAGGGAGGGAGGGAGGGAGGGAGGGAGGGAGGGAGAGATACAGAGAAAAAAGATACAGAGAGAGAGAGAGAGAGAGAGAGAGAGAGAGAGAGAGAGAGAGAGAACACTGAAGCTATTCCTACAGCCAAAGAAGCAAGAAGCCCTGAGAAAAGAATGGCACTTGTAACAGGAATCACAGAATTCTTACAGTGTCAGGACCTAGATGTTCTTTCTATGGCATTTGTGTGATGCAATAGCCATCATTATCTTCTTGTTATTTGAAAAGGATCCATTTGAAATTGAGGCACAAATCAGAAACTTGGGGATAGAAGATCGCCAATGAGTAGTTGCTTTGTCAGGAAGCCAGTGCAGAAAACAGAGCTGGAGAGGCCTAGTGTACTGATCTCTAATGAAATCATCATGGAGACCAGGATCAGAAACACTGTCATGGGTGTGTTTTGCCCCATGAACCAGCAGAAGAAGCACTAGAAATCTCTAAATCTTTGAATTGTACAGTGGACTTAAAGAAAATAATAAAAAAAGAGAAATAACCATGATGACATCTAAAATAATGACATCTGTGTTTGATTTCAGAATAAAATATGTGATTTAAACTAAATAATAGAAGACTTGGAAAGAAAATTAACCATTTCAATAATTAAAAAAGTAGAAACAAATTCAACACCAGGTTAATGAAAAGGAGAAAAATCTAACATTAAGCAATATATTTACTTTGTTTACTAGAGTTTAGTTTTTTTTTACTATCCCAAGGATAAATTAGGATATATGTGAAATATATAATATATATTTATACCTCAATTGTATCGTTTTAGTGTGCTATGAATTTTCATTGTGGAACTTATAGATAATATATGAATTCATTCATGTATACATATACACAAACCAACATATACATTTCAAAGATTCTTCTACATCGTATAAATAGCTCAGAAAAAGAACTCTTCATTGTTTTGTTTTAGATGTTTGAATCACTGGTGAATACTGATACAACTCAGAATACATACCTGGTGTAGTCTCAAAGTTTTAGATGTAACTAAAAGGTCAACATTTTAGCTCCCAAAAATGGAAGTGTATTTCTTAGTCCTTTCCAAAGTATATAATTAGAAGAAGTCCTGAGAGGCTTAGATTACTGAGAAACTCATTCATTTAAGCTTCGCATGAAATTGTTGCTGCCATATTCATTCTGTACACTTAAAATTGAAATATCATAGAAAATCATCTCAAAAGCAAGCTATATTATATAGAAGAACAAAACTGCAAGACATTAATACATATTAACACATTATTTTTCAGACTCATTTTGCTTATGTCATTATGATGTTGGTTCTGATTAATAAACTATAAAATGGTCTGGATTATTTCTAAATGAGAGCAGAGTTCAGAGAAGCCCTTAGCCACCAAGAAAGAAAGAACGAAGTAAAACTAAACTATCACTGACATTACTTTTGCCTAGAACTGATTCTATGTAATCAATGCCTTAGGTGTATCATTACCTCAGCATGTATTCATAGACTCATAGATTGGGTATAATAACCTCATAATATTCCAAGATATCTTGATTTGCTGGCAGCCACAGTGATCTGCTTATTTACTTATGAAATCACAAATTATACTGGTTTAAGTGTAGTTTTAGAGAGGTATTGAGTGGGATTGTAGACACATACATACCATCTCTCAGTATTAATATCTTGGTGTGTTCATGTCTTGATTAGGCAAAATAAAGAATCAAGTAAAATTAAATTTAAAAACCAATGGAATGTACAACACTGAGAGTGAATCCTAATTTAAACTATAGATTTTGATTAACAATGATATGTCAATGCAGATTCAACAAGTTCATTGAATACACCACCCAAATGCACAATAGAAAATATTCTTATGAAAAAATTTTCATGAAGAGTATGCTCTGTACCTCTTGTAAACCTATTTTTCTTATGTGATTATGTAATTTGAAGACATTCTCTTTAGAGGTCTATGATAATTTGTGTGCTTTTAAGTTAGATATTTTAAAATATAATTTAATTGCCATTATTAATCAGGTAATGAGTACATTACTTTTTTGGAAATGTCACCCTTCCTTCGATTTTCTGTTTCTCCCTCCTATCCCTGCAGAGAATTTACATAATGCATTTTCCACATAGTGTATACTGAAGAGTGGTTGCATTTGTTCACGTTTCTTTTCCCGATTTCTGCACCCTCCCATTGCCCCCAATAAAAAGAAAAAAAATCGCAACCAACAACAACAAAAACAATAACACGTTTCCACTTCTTGTTTGTATGTGAATACCTAGAGTCTTGCAATTTACTTGATAAAAAAGTTTACCATGGGCTGGGAAGGTGGCTCAGTGGTAGAGCGCTTGCCTTGCATGCCAGAGGCCCTGGGTTCGATTCCTCAGCACCACATAAGCAAAAAGAAAAAAGCCGGAAGTGGCGCTGTGGCTCAAGTGGTAGAGCACTAGAATTGAGCTGAAGAGCTGAGGGACAGTGCCCAGGCCCAGAGTTCAGGCCCCACAACCGGACCCAAAAAACAAAACAAAACAAAAAAAAGTTTACCAGTATATAAATACATAATATACACACAGTTATATATAATATAAATGAATATATTATTAACATACATATTTTTGTGTATTTTATCTATTGTGTATTGATAGAAACACATTTGAACTATATGTTTATAAATAATACTGATACACATTGTATACAATTAAATATACATGTTTCCTGTCTTATGATGGTGCACATTGTATTGTTGAAGTTTACAAAAGTTTGAAAGGGGCACACCTTGAGGAGTAATTTTACTTCAGTTGTTGAATTTTGATATGTTTCTGACTAGAAACATATGGTAGATGACTCTGTTACAAACTGGGCAGCTGTGCTGATCCTCAAACACATGCAGCCCTGTAATGCCAACATAAACAGCTGACTTCTGGATGATGTGTTGCAGGTATGTTTTTTATATATGTGTGCAATAAGTGACAGGAGGTATTCAATAATTTATTATAAAATTGTCTTTGTGTTGGATGATTTCACCTACTAAAACACTAATTTATGTATTTTGTGAGCACTTGGGGTTATTCAAGCTAAGTTTTTCATTGAATAATTTAATTTATGTGTGTGAAAATTACAAAAATCTATACTAATTCCTTATTAGGAAGAAAGCAAGATAAAAAAAGAGAAAATATCTGTCATTATTTAAAAGTTGTATTTCTATTATCTGATATCTGTAGTGCAACTGTATTGGATGAACTATCCGATTCTGATGCCATTTTCCTTCATGAAGTCATCCGAATTATATTTTGAGTTGCTTTCATTACTTCAATTCCTATATTTCTCTTAACTTTCTCACTTGAGGAAACCACAAAAACAACAGAAGCCTCTAGTATATACTTATGGGATGACTGGAGCTTCTCTTTCTTTTGAAATGTATTTTTCATGGGTTTTACAAAGACTTGTGATGTGCCTTTTATTAAACTAAGATTTTTTTTCTTTATCTTTTGGTACTGGTGCCTGGAGAAACAACTTTAAAATAGTACTAAAAATACTAAAAGATTCTTCCAAAGTTTCAGTATTTTTAAATATCCCCAAATCTCATAAGGCTACAGATTGTAATGTGAAAAAGAAATCTCTCTCTTCTCCTCAAATTATCCTGAACTATTGGAATATAGAATGCAAATTAATAATTCTGTTTTGTCAAATCGTTTCAATAGGGATACAGGTGGACCCATTGCAACAATGAGATTTGTCGAAAGGAACTTTACAACTCTGGTGGGAGGGGGCGGGGGGAGCAGGGAGGTTTGGGGGGCAGAGGGAGGATGGGACGGGATGGGAAGGGGAAACAATGGAGGAGGCTACAATGCTTGATAAATAATGTACTCATTGTCTTGCACAGGTAATTGTAACCCCTCTGTACAGTATTTTCACAATAAAAAAAAGAAAAAAGTTATGTTTTGTTACAGAATAGGTTCATTAATTTGGGTGGTGTATGCCATATTTTTGTGTCATTATAGAGTAGCAGCCAGTGCTTGATGTAGTTAGGAGAGGGTGTGGTTAAGAATAAATTTTATTTTATTGAAAAATTGTGTACTTGATCACCATTGGTTAATATGAAGAACAAGCTATGCTCAAATGATGAAATAATAGCAATATTTTGCCTTGCTCTGCTGTAACTTTTACCTATAATTGATGCATTTAAAATTTGGCCAGTTGATCAACTGGAAAATTAGTGATCAAATATTTTATCAACAATCATTTAAAATATGTGTAACCATGACTTAATTTCTTTAAGATGTAGTTATATACAATTCAGATGCAAAAGTACTCACAATGAGAACTATGTTATGTAAACATGTTCTATGAGCTCTGTTGTTCCCTATCCTTATGGTTTGCCCTCCATCTCTATGTAAAAAATCGCTATTTCTTCTATAGTGCTTGCAATGGAGAATAGATGGACTATTTCTCTTAGAAATGACAATGCTGGTTTAAGTGATGTCACAGAGATGATTGCCTCATTTTTCATACCTTTCTCAGTGTAGAAAATCTACATTATGATTGATCTGAAGTAAGAGAATGTAAGAACTTAGCTTTTCATTTGGTGTTATTATTTTTTTCCAATTCTACCAAATTTTCTCTGAAAGGTGTGATTGTGTAGAAGAAAAAGAGTCCTCAACTTTCATCTACAATTGTCTGGAATTTAGTCGCTGTAGCTCAACCTTTCCCCAATTTCTTGACAATGGAGAGAGAGAAAATGACTGGAAGCCTGACTCTATTAAAGAAGGAAAAATAATTCACAAAACGTGTTAATAATAATGTTAGATAGTTGTGAGCTGCTGCAATACTATTTTGCACCCTAGGACATAGATATCTTGTTTATGTAGAAATGAGTTTTTTGTCTTTTTTTCATGCTGGTCTTCGGTCTTGAACTCAGAGACTAGGTCCTCTCCGAAAGCATTTCTTTTTTGAGTTTGGGACTTGAACTCAGGGCTTGGACACAATCCCTTAGGTTCTTTTTCTCAAGGCTAGCCCTCTACCACTTGAGTCAGAGCATCACCTCCAGCCTTTTCTGTTTATGTTGTACTGAGGAATCGAAACCAGGTCTTCATGCAGCGAGCATTCTACCACTAAGCCACATTATCAGCGCCTACCAAAACATTTTTGCTCAAGGCCAATGCTCTAGCACTTGAACCGCAGCACCAGTTCCGGGTTTATTTGTTTTGTTTTGCTTTGTTTTGTGTGTATTTGATTTATTTCCTGCCTAGGCTTTCTTCTAACTATGATCCACAGACTTCAGCCTAGTGAGTATCTGGTGTTCAGTTCATGTAGAGTTTTTAACAGAAGTTAAATGATAAGAAAAATAAAGCATTTGTTAAGGAGAAACCTGTAACACAAAGTGATCTCCAGTTTTGCCATCTACCCACTGGAGCAAATGTAGGGTGTTTCAAATACATTTCTAGACTCTTCCCTCTGTTTGGGAATGTGTGGGGAATTTGCTGATGGCAGATTTCCTTCAGTCATTCCTCTAGGTAAGGCAGTATTCTGGGCTGCATTCTGTTACCCTGGGCTAAATTTGATCCTCAAATTCTTAAAAAGAAATAATAGTTCGTATACAATGCAGCCTGGCCAGTTCACAAACTGCCAAATTAAAAACAAAAGATCATTGAAGATTTGTTGTTGGGGGATTAAATTTTTTGAGTTCCAGTTATATTTTAGATATGAAACCCTTGTCCTTTGTATGGCTAGTAAAGATCTTCTCCCATTCCGTGGGCTTTCTATTGATCTTGCTAGCTATGTCCTCTGCCGTGCAAAAGCTCTGCAACTTCATGCAATCCCATTTGTCCAACATCCCATTTGTTGTGTTTCTGGGTCTCTATTAAGAAAATTTCAGCCTGTGCCAAGGAGACCTAGGGTTTCTCCTAATGAATCCTGTAATGTTTTCAGAGTGTCTGCTTTGACTCCGAGGTCTTTGGTCCATTTGGAGTTGATTCTGGTGCAGGGTGATATATAAGGATCTAGTTTTAGTTTTCTGCAAGTAGTTAACCAATTTTGCCAGCACCATTTACTGAAGAGGCTGTCTTTCTTCCATTCTATGTTTTAAGCTCCCTTATTGAAGATTAGATGACTATAGGTCTGTAGGTTCTTTTCTGGGTTTTCAATTCTATTCCATTGGTCCTGAGGTCTGTTCTATGGCTTTGTAGTAGAGTTTGAAATTTGGTATTAATATTCCTCCAGCAGTGTTCTTTCTGTTGAGGATCGTTTTTGCTATTTGGGGGTCTTTTATTGTTTCATATGAATTTTTGAATTGCCTCTTTTATTTCCTTGAAGAATGGGATTGGAATTTTGATAGGTATCGCATTGAATTTGCAGATAGCCTTGGGAAGTATTGCCATTTTCATGATGTTGGTCTTTCCAATCCAGGAGCATGGGAGTTTTTGCCACTTTCTAAGTTCAGATTGATTTCATTTTTCAAGTTTTTAAAGTTTTTATCATAGAGGTGCTTCATTTCTTTGGATAAGTTTATTCCTAGGTTTTTTTGTGGGGCTATTATGAATGGAGTTGCTTTCCTAATTTCAGCCACACTTTTCTCATTGTTGCCATGCAGAAAAGCCAACAAATAAGTGGGCTAAAGACTTAAAGAGAAACTTCTCTGAAGAGGAAAGAAGGATGGCCAATACACACATGAAGAAATGCTCAACCACCCTAGCCATAAAAGAAATGCAAATCAAAATGACATTGAGATACCACCTCACTCCAGTTAGAATGGCTAAAATCAAGAACTCTAAAAACAACAGAAGCTGGAGAGGATGTGGACAGAAGGGAATCTTACTGCATTGTTGGTGGGAGTGTAAACTTGTCCAACCACTTTGGAAAGTAGTATGGAGGTTCCTCAAAAGACTTCACATAGACCTGCCCTATGACCCAGCAATCCCACTTTTGGGCATTTACCCAAATGTTCACAAACAAGACCACACTAAAGCTACCAGCACGACTATGTTTACTGCAGCACTATTTACTATAGCTAAGATATGGAACCAACCCAGATGCCCCTCAGTAGATGAATGGATCAAGAAAATGTGGTATATATACACAATGGAATTCTATGCCTCCATCAGAAAGAATGACATTGCCTCATTTGTTAGGAAATGGAAAGACTTGGAAAAAATTATATTAAGTGAAGTAAGCCAGGCCCAAAGAAACATAGGTCCCATGGTTTCCATTATTTCCAATATCTAGTGTATGTCTGAGTCAAGCAGAAAAGTTCAGATAAGATGATGTTAGGGAAATGAGCCCTAAGATATGTATTCAAATGTTTTTTTTTTCTTTCATGAGATTGTTTCTAACACATTTACAAGATTATTTCTTTGTTGCTTTGTATGTCCCTCCCCCACAGTATAACCCCTGCTTTCACTGTATTTGATTTCGGTATGATTTGTGAAGGGCAAGGGGAAAAACAAATCATTTAAATAGGGATAGAGGTGTACTCAATGCAACAATGAGATGTACAGGTCGTTATATCGAAAAATGAACTTTACAACTTTGATGCGATGAGGGGGTAGTGGGAAGGATTGGATGGGGGGGTCGGGGGGGAGGACGGGAAAGGATGGGAAAGAGAAACAAAGGAGGAGGCTACAATGATTGATAAGAAATATACTCATTATCTTGACCATGTAATTGTAACCCCTCTGTACAGTATTTTCACAATAAAAAGATAAAATAAAATAAAATAAATAAAAAATAAAAACAAAAGTTCAGGCTTCAAATTGGCACTCTTAACCGTAATAGCATATTGCAACTGGACCTGATTTGCTGTACCCTTCTAAGTGTCCTGAGTCTCTTTGTGTCTGGGTCTGTATATCTCTCTCAAAATTGTGACCTTAGGAGGATGACAAATATAGGTGGCTTTAATCATGTTGTTTTTAGGTCTTGCGATATTTGGACTGAAAATAAACATAAGGATTAAACTCGTTAACCTTACCTCAAAGCTTTACATGTTTAATCCCAATTCTTTTTCTTTTTATAGCAAATCATTTCTACACACATACAATTTAATATTATTAAACTGAATTAAATATAATCCGGTAATGAATTGGCACCAATCCAGTTATTACTATAAATAAGTCCATCCTGCACACTGTTACTCAGCAAGTCTATAGAATGCTAATTTTCAGAACCGTATCTATCATTAGAAGATGTGTATATGCAATGGAAGATTTATTAAGTACAGACATCACTTCTATGACATTTGGCATGCTCTTGTGTGTTAAAAATAAGAACATTGTCCTTAGAGTCTCTTGTGAAACACTGAATTTGAGTATTTGTAAATGTGGCATCTTTCTAAGTTATTTACATGTCAAGCTTCTGTTCACCATCATCCATGTCTCCTTTTCAAATGAAGTAGATAAACTTTATTATCATTAGAACACCTTTGTTTTTCCAAGAGGAAGGATTAGGTGAAGTCTCCTTGTAAGTGTAATTATGATTCCACCATGGTCATTATCCTTAATAATCTTTTACACATGCATGCATGTTTGTTTTCTCATTCTGACAAACTGATATCCCCGGAGGATTAATTTATGAAAGGTTAGAGCATGTTTAGTCAATACATTTCTCTCAGGAACAATTTGTTCTTAATTAAGAGAAGAATAATAAAGCTAAAAATCTATTTTTGTTTTATTTTTTGGAATGTTTGTAAAAAATGTCTCTATAGTTGACTGATGTTTGTTCTAGCTCTATTTTTTTCTGTCGGATTGGAAAATCTAATTAGTCATTTAAATTTTACATAATTGTCTTCTGGCAACTCAGTACATGTCTGTCCTGGTCTTCAACGTTGATATCAGCATATTATGTTCTGATATCCTTAATTAGTCTACCTATATAGATTTAAATGTTTAGCTTACTATCAACAAAAGCTCTATTCATACAATATTTTTGAAGTAGTAGAAAATTTTTCTATTTTAATGATAATTGTCTTAAATATTTACTGACTGTAGTTCCAAAGGGCTATGCTTCAAACTGATTAATTAGATATTTTTTCATGTAATGCTTCACAGCTCAGCTTGCTTTTTTAAATAATTTCTCTTTGTAGTAGTTACTCAAATAAATTTATTCGTAATGTCTCATATATGGGAAGCACTTTTAATGTATGCTTTAAATAACATGACTACTATATAAACTGAAATATTTGAAGAAATAGGACTGTCACAACATGAAAATAAGGACATTGACATTACAAGTATAAGAAAGAAAAGAAAATAGAATTCCATTATGCATATATACAACATTTTCTTGATCCATTCATCTACTGAAGGGCATCTCGGTTGGTTCCATATCTTAGCTATGGTAAATAAAGCTGCAATAAGCATAGTTATGCTGGTAACTTTAGTGTGGTCTTGTTTATGATTATTTGGGTAAATGCCCAAAAGTGGGATTGCTGGCTTATAGGGGAGCTCTATGTGGAGTCTATTGAGGACCCCCCATACTGCTTTCCGAAGTGGTTGAACAAGTTTACACTCCCACCAACAATGCAGTAAGGTTCCCTTCTGTCCACATCTCCTCCAGCATCTGTTGTTATTAGAGTTCTTGATTATAGCCATCCTACATGAGATGAGGTGGTATCTCAATGTTGTTTTGATTTGCATTTCTTTTATGGCTAGAGAGGTTGAACATTTCTTCATGTGTCTATTGGCCACCTGTCTTTCCTCTTCAGAGAAGTTTCTCTTTAACTCTTTAGCCCACTTTTTTATTGGGAAGTTGTTTCTTTGAAGATTTGTTTTGGGGGGATTTAATTTTTTAAGTTCCAGGTATATTTTAGATCTGAGACCCTTGTCTGTTGTATGGCTAGTGAACATGTTCTCCCAATTTCTTAGGAAATGGAAAGACTTGGAAAAAATTATATTAAGTGAAGTAAGCCAGGCCCAAAGAAACATAGGTCCCATGGTTTCCCTTATTTGCAATAACTAGTATATGTCTGAGTCTAGCAGAAAAGGTCAGATAAGTTGATGTTAGGGAAATGAACCCCAAGATAAGATTCAAATGAATTTTGTTTTTTTTTCTTTCATGCAATTGTTTATAACATATTTATAAGATGATTTCTATGTTACTTTGTATATCCCTCCTCCCTTTATAATCCATGCTTTCATTGTATTTGATGTTGGTATAATTTGTGGAGGGGAAGGGAAAAAACAAATCGCTTAACTAGGGATGTAGGTAGACCCATTGCAACAATGAGATATACACGTCGTTATGTGTAAAAACGAACTTTACAACTTTGATGGAGGATGAGGGGAGGATCAGGTGGAGGTGGAAGGGGAGTATGGGAAGGGATGGGAAGGGGAAACAAAGAGGAGTCAACAATGCTTGATGTGAAATGTACTCATTATCTTGCCCATGTAATTGTAACTCCTCTGTACGGTATTCTCACAATAAAAAAGAAAAGAAAACAGAATTACAGCTTGTAAGAGAAAGCTTTTGATTCATTGGAAAGTCAATACTTAAAGAAGTAAGGACAGTGTCATGTTTTAAAAATTCTTAGACATGATTACATGGCTGACTCACTAAGAAAAATAGCATAGAATACACTTAGCTTTGATATAGAATGATACAGCAATTAATATTCTATAAGCAACTAGTATTCTGTAAGCAATTGAATCTGGTCTGAAGGAAGATGCTATTACTTAAAATAATATGCTTAGTTGGGTCAACAACACAAAACGTGGACTAAGTCTTCAGAGTAGAGTTTAAAATTTGGTATTGATATTGCACCAGCAGTGTTCTTTCCGTTGCGGAGCGTTTTTGCTATTCAGGGTCTTTTATTGTTCCATATGAATTTTTGGATTGCCTCTTCCATTTCCTTGAAGAATGAGGTTAGAATTTGCTTGGTACTTGCATAAGAACAGGCCTCAGGACCAATGGAATAGAATTGAAAACCCAGAAATGAAATTACAGACCTAATGTCAACTAATCTTCGATAAGGGAGCTAAAATAGTAGAATGGAAGAAAGACAGCCTCTTCAGTAAATGGTGCTGGCAAAATTGGTTAACTACTTGTAGAAAACTAAAGCTAGATCCTTATATATCACCCTGCACCAGAATCAACTCCAAATGGATCAAAGACCTCAGAGTCAAAGCAGACACTCTGAAAACATTACAGGATGAAGTAGGAGAAACCCTAGGTCTCCTTGGCTCAGGCCGAAATTTTCTGAATAGAGACACGGAAACACAACAAATCAAAGAAAGGTTGGACAAATGGGATTGCATGAAGTTGCAGAGCTTCTGCATGGCAAAGAACATAGCTAGCAAGATCAATAGAAAGCCCACAGATTGGGAGAAGATCTTCACTAGCCATAAAATGGACAAGGGTCTCATATTTAAAATATACTTGGAACTCAAAAAGTTAAATCCTCCAACAACAAATCCTCAAAAAACAACTGCCCAATAAATAAGTGGGCTAAAGACTTGAAGAGAAACTTCTCTGAAGAGGAATGAAGGATGGCCAATAGACACATGAAGAAATGCTCAACCTCCCTAGCCATAAAAGAAATGCAAATCAAAACAACATTGAGATACCACCTCACCACAATTAGAATGGTTGTAATCAAGAATTCTAACAACAACAGATGCTGGAGGGGATGTGGACGGAAGGGAATCTTACTTCATTGTTGGTGGAAGTGTAAACTTGTTCAACCACTTTGGAAAGTAGTATGGAGGTTCCTGAAAAGACTTCACATAGAGCTCCCCTATGACCCAGCAATCCCACTTTTGGGCATTTACCCAAATGTTTACAAACAAGACCACACTAAAGCTATCAGCACAACTATGTTTATTGCAGGATTATTTACCATAACTAAGATATGGATCCAACCCAGATGCCCCTCAGTAGATGAATAGACCAAGAAAATGTGGTATATATATACACAATGGAATTCTATGCCTCCATCAGAAAGAATGATATTGCCCCATTTGTTAGGAAATGGAAAAACTTGGAAAAAATTATATTAAGTGTAGTAAGCCAAGCCTAAAGAAACATAGGTCCCATGGTTTCCCTTATTTGCAAGATTTAGTATATGTATGAGTCAAGCAGAAAAGGTCAGATAATGTGATGTTAGGAAAATGAACCCTTAGGTATGTATTTAAATGTTTTTTTTTCTTTCATGCATTTGTTTCTAACTCATTTATAAGATTATTTCTTTGTTGCTTTGTATGTCCCTCCCCCACAGTATAACCCCTGCTTTCACTATATTTGATGTCGGTATAATTTGTGGAGGAGATGGGGAAAAACAATTCGTCAAGGATACAGGTGGACCCGTTGCAACAATTCGAAGTAAAAGTTGTCATATCGAAAACGAACTTTACAACTTTGGTGGGGATGGGAGGGGGGATTGGGTAGGGGAGGGGGGGAGCCTGGGAAGAGATGTGAAGGGTAAACAAAGGAGGAGGCTGCAATGCTTGATAAGAAATGTACTCAATATCTTGCCTATGTAATTGTAACCCTTCTGTACAGTATGTTCACAAAAACTAAAAATTAAAATTAAAAAAAAAAAACTTGGACTAACTGAATCAGTGGAAAATAAATCATCACGTAAGAACTATAGGAGAGATGCAGCATACAGAAGCAGTTCATTTAGAATAACCAGAAGAGGGACACACACACAGAGAGCTGATCTAAGACGGAGTCTCTGAAGAGATCCTTACGATGAACATTTTGTTTTCATAGTGAGATAATGGTTTTAGATCCCAAATTCTACATGTCAGTCTTTTCTACAAATAGCACATAGAGGAAGTTAGAATGAATATAGCAATACTTTGATTCAGGAGAGAGATATTACCCACTGAGCAAATCCATGTGAAGCATGATTGTATCCTGCAGAGACCAGGGGTGGATAAACGGAAGTTAAGAAATTCATATCACATTTCCTTGCCCATTTTAGGCTACAAATCTCAGTTAATGGATGGATATTATATTTATCTTTGTTTCTTCAAGTATGTATCAGTTAGGGTTCTCTAGCTAACAACAGCTAGTAGGAGATTATCTATACATAGATGGTCCTTGATATCCAGGGGATATTGGTTCCAGGAAACCCTCTGGATATTAAAATCAATTGCATTATACAACACAGTGATGTATTCCCTTATTACTATAACAATTCCAGATATGTATTCATCAAAACTCACAACTAGCCACCTGGCTTTAATTACTATTTAGAATTACTTCTTTATTCTTCTAATCATTTCATATTCACCTTGTCCTCACAAGAACCTCTGATGGTGTACTAGATTTTTTTCTACTAATGTAATAAAATTCCTAACTAATATGATTAAATTAAGATGAAAATGTTTTTAGCACAGAGTTTTGGCTAACTTGTAACATTTCTTGTACATTGTGAAAGCAGTACATGACAGAGCAAGCACACGTCTCTGAATATTAAGAAGCAAAAGAGAGCAAGGAATGGACAAGACAAAATCCCAATGATTGAGAACTTCCCAGTAGGTCCCATTTCTCTAAGATCCCTACAACTGGCAATAGCATCAAAACCTGGAGACCATGTTTTAATACATCAGCCTTCTATTCACTTTTAAAATCCGAAATGTGAAAGCTAGTCATGTTTTCTTTGTTTTGGGGATGATCTTCAATACTGACGCATCCGGGTTTATAGTAGTGCCCATAATTATCTTGTCATGTCTTTGATTAAGTAGTCATAATTTTTCCACTGCCTCTAATTACAAGACACTGTGGTATTAAGCAATACCATACTCGATATTCATTGTCACTTTTATGTAGCAATGGTCCAATTTTCTTTTAGTATCCACGATAACCAAAACCAGTATCATAACTTTGTTCTTCACCAGCTGTAGAGGTCGGAGGTGTTCACATTACACAAAGAAAGGTTTGATTTCTGGTTGAATAGTATTTGTGTCCCCCTGTGAAGCACTCTTAACTTTGGAAATAGAATAAGAGCAGAGCTTAAGGAGGCAACACAGGAAATAAAAATATTATTACTGGAATTAGCTATGATTAACCATGAACAATGCTACTTCCTTTGATCATTGGACCATGGAATCTTGGCTATGAGATAAAGGGCCATACATATGGAATCATTGCAACTTTGAATGGTTTAACATGAGGAAGTCCAAGTTCTCAACTGGGCAGTGCCAGGTAGTTGGTTAAGAGGAATCTTAAGTCACCAACTCAATCTAGGACATTCTGAAGGACAACATTGATACAATCTAGATCATACAAGTAAGACACTTGGATAAAATAGAGTAATTCTCTAAAACTGCATTCTGAAACCAGTTATCTGCTGTGATAACTTCAGTTATTTTCTAAATTTAGTCATTTATATTTTTCTTAGTTTTTACTGAATGTAATCACAGAATCTTTGTATCAGGGTTGTTACTAAGATTGTCCATTGATAGATGGAACATAATTTAGAACAATGCCAGGGAAATAGAAAGTAATCTTAAGTATCACCATCATGGATGTTAGATCATAAGTTAAGCTCTTTAAATGGCAGAGATGGAAAAATGTTTGTGGTATGGTAGAATCAGAATGCTCTAAAGAGTGAGATGTTTCTTCCTGCCTCTGTTTGTGTGTGTGTGTGTGTGTGTGTGTGTGTGTGTGTGTGTGTGTGTGTGTGCATATATATGTATATATGTGCCAGTTCTGGGCTTAAATTGAGGGTCTAGGCACTATCCCAGAGCATTTCGCCTAAGACTTGAAAAAAAAGACATTTTTGCTCAAGACGTTAACTCTATGAGCTTCAGCTCAACTTTTGGCTTTCTAGTGCTTGCTTAGAGGTAAGAATCTCGTGGGTTTTGCTACTTGTAATGGCTTAGCCCTTAATCCACATATCTGAATTTCACAAGTAGTTAGGATTATAGATATCAACAACCAGAGCACCACCCATTTTTTCCTCTTTTGTATAGACCTTAATACTTCTCTTTAAGGATCTTAGACAAATAATCACATAAAAGCAAAAAAAAAAAACATTTAAATACATATCTTAGGGTTCATTTCCCTAACATCAACTTATCTGACCTTTTCTGCTTGACTCAGACATATACTAGATATTGCAAATAAGGGAAACCATAGGACGTATGTTTCTTTGGGCCTGGCTTACTTCACTTAATATAATTTTTTCCAAGAATTTCCATTTACTAACAAATGGGGCAATGTCACCTCCCCCACAATATAATCCCTGCTTTTACTCTATTTGATGTCGGTATAATTTGTGGAAGGGAAGGGAGAAACAAATCATTTAAATAGGGATGCAGGTGGACCCATTGCTACAATGAGATGTACAAGTCGTTATGTCGAAAATGAACTTTACAACGTTGATGGGGGGGAGGATTGTGTGGGAGGGTGGGGAGGGAGGATGGGAAAGGATGGGTAGGGGAATAAAAGGAGGAGGCTACAATGTTTGATAAGAAATGCACTCATTATCTTGCCCATGTAAATGTAACCCCTCTGTAATGTATTTTCACAATAAAAAATAGAAAAAGAAAAAAAAGGAATCTTAGACAAGTGTTTAAAGTCTTCCAAAGTTATTTTTATCATCTGCAAAACAATGTTAGAAATACTCATATACATTATAAACATAGATATACATGTATACACATACATTTATAAATGCAAGAACCAGTGTATCTGAATCTTAAAATTTGTCATAATAGCATTCTAGTATAAAATTATTACACAAAGCCTATTTACTCCATTAACTACCAACAGCATCTATAGCCTATTGCATTATTCTTTAGAAAAGTAATTACTTTAAGTATACATTGCAACCATGAGTAGTGTAACTTAATTGTCCGATAGTTTCATTAATTCAAAATTTAGCTCATTCATGAATAAAATATTCTCAGGGAAAATGTCAATATACACATGTATATGAAAGTAATACAATGAACTCTAGAATTGCCATTCTACTATAATAAGCCAACCTTGTTAAACCGATATGCTTCTTCTCATGAATAACAACTAGATATTTTCACTTAGGCTGGAGGGTCATATTCAACTTGACAAATTGCTTTGAGAAAATTCCCCTATCAAAGTTATCATGTAAAAATCTTCTTTTTGGAAAGTGGATTAACATGGTATAAATGGCTTTCTTCTCAAGTGTGTGTGATGAGGCTATCAATTTACATTCAGTTTTGAAAGAGAGATTGTAGAGGATCTATTTTCTATGTAGTGAATGGTATAGAAATATACATATTAATTTATGATGCCATCTAGAATACTATATGAATGTGCCTAAAATAGTAATGAGATTTTTGTTACCGCTGTCTATTTTAATGGTATGAAGAATATTGTTACTAGATATTCAGAAATACCACTACACATTGTATTCTAATTTCAACTACTCAATGAATATTTAAAATTGTATCATTTATCTTGTTGTTGTAAGCATAGTGGACTAAGGCCGTGATTTTTGGATCATTGGTCTGGCTTTAAAAAAAACATGTTCTGGCGAGAAATTGAGATAACTATCCATTTATGTACATGGGTTTTTTCCTGTTATTGACTTATTGTTATGGTAACAATAGAGTATAGAAACAGTTGATTCTATCAAACAGTTGTCAAGTCAGTAATTTTCATATGTCACTACTCCTAAGAAAACTATACTTTTTTCTCCTCTCTGTCTTTCTGTATCTATTTAAGTCTCTGTCTCTCTCTTGGGTCTCAATACTGGGGGTTGGACTCAGGAAGTGACATTGTCCTTGAGCTATTTTTGGTAGTAAACTGCAGAAAAAAGTCTCATAAATTTTCTTGCTTCGGCTGTTTTCAAACAGTGATCCTAAATCTTAGACTCCTGAATAGCTACAATTACATATGCGGGTCACCAGCACTCAGCTTCTTCAGTATAATAATAATTATTATAATACAGTTATAATAATTGTTACACATATATACTATGATATAATATACCATATGATGTATAATAATAGAATTATAATATAGTATAACTATATTATAATATATAATATTATGTATATTATATATTGCACATTATAGAACATTACATATTGTGTATGATATATAACACATTATATATATCTATACATCATATAATATAATGTATAACATATGATATCTATTATATATCATACTTTATATACAATAGCTAATATTAACATATACTGTTATAGTATATATTATAATATATGCAATATACAATATTATATACAAACATAATATCTTACATACATCATATTATCATTACATAATATATACATTATATAATGTATATAATATACATCATATAAAATGATAATATAATATTTTTTATATATCATTATTATTATGCATGAATTCTTACTAAAAATTGTTAGTGCTGCTACTTGGGCTTGACGTCAGGGCCTTGTACTTTTGCTGGGCTTTTTAGCTTAATATTGGTACTTCATAATTACCATTTGATCCACTGGGGCTGGCTGCAAACTGAGAACTCCGGGATTCTCAGATCTCAGCCTCCTAGGATCTAAACCTACAGTGATTTGTCAGTAGCATCTAGTTTTTAAATTTTTTTTCCTTTCTCATTTCATATTCAGACAATAAAAAGGTTTTCTATAAACTTCTATGTCTTTCGTCTCTTGGACCTTTAGTCATGCCTTCAATGTATTCCTTGTGCAACATTTAACTCTGCAGTAATGATTCCATTTTCTTTTATTGTATCATAGAAAATTATGAAGTAGTCCTATGAATGCTCCCAGTCACACATATGTACATGTTTTATGAAATTAAATCATACCAATTACTCATCATTGTAAATTATTTTAGGAAAATGTTTGCCGAAACTAACCACATAATGTTATCATTAGCCAACAAAAATGTCCCCTCCTAATTCGAATAGAAAGGAAAAAAAACCTGGTCATATTAATTTTCTGATTAAATCCACTACTTTTTCTATATATCCTTTTGGAAGAGTTATACATTTGATATTTAACTAGATACCTTGTACAGTCCTAAGGACAGAAAAATAATGGGTTATGTTGAATGTTTCTCATAGTAATTACCACTCATGAAGAGATTATGGGTAAACAGAAGGATAGGGGGTACCATTTGTTGCTAAACTACAGCAACATAACACTTTTGAGATTTGGGTTAGAGAAAATAAAAAATGAAGCCACTGGAAATTAAAGAAATTGTTAGGATTATGGCAGCCACTAGCAAAGACTGAAAATCAGAGGAAACATTGATAGTATTTATGACGAGCAGTTTCTTGCAATAATTTAGAAGGTCTAGGCTTGCACATAAATTCTTGGGTGCTTCTTAAAGTATGATGAGCCACGTAGCATATTGTTTCTCTTTTATCCAAGAGTTAGATTTAAAGTCATAGAGTGCTGATACCAGTGAGGGATTTCAATGTACACTTCCACTCAAACAATAAGTATATAGAATAATCACTGTGCATTGGATGATACATGTATATATATATCAGTTTTTCCCAAAGGGAAGACAAAATAGAATGCATACAAATTTATATATTGGAATGTAGGACATATTATATTTTTTATGAATTTTTTTATATGGATACAACTAGGACCTAACCAGTTTTATGAAAGTCATATCTTTTATAAGTTATTTAATTATTTTCAAATATTAATTGTTTATAGAATACATCAACCATATCGATGAGTGAGGAAAAATATATTTGCTATAAAAGTATGTTACCTTATTTGTTATAACATTATTCATAATATTTTTGTGATAAAACATATTATGGAAAAACTATATTAAACAAATATAAATAGATTTATAATATTGATATTGAATCCTAGAAACTATAGAAAGATGAATTAATAATGGGCATGTATAATAAACTATGATGATAGACAATTGCTCATTTCATAGGCTTTATTGTATTCTAAAAGTCTTAATTTTTTAGTAAATGAAGACATATACTTTTAACACATCCATTTGAAATAACTTCAAAACCACTAAGAGCAGGATGTTTTTTTTGTCAACTCTATGAGATTAGTTATAGATGCTTCAGATGCTTTATTAAATAAGTTATGGTAATTATTTTATTGCATGGTTTTTGTAGTATTGCAGTTTTTCTACTAAAACTATGTATTATGATGAATTACATATAAAAATACCAGTTAATTTTAATAGATATGTGCAGTAAGCTGTGACTTCTCATAATCAAGGATGGAGAACACTTACAAACTTGTTCGGTGCCCTTTTAAATCCCATAGAAATTAGTACCTCTTTCAAAAGACCCCTAGGAAACAATTCATTAAATAATAGTAAACACAAGTTTTGACTTATAATCTGTGCTATATTGTATCCATAGTTTTTCAAGACAGAGTTATGAATCATATCTATAAATGTTCCTCTTCACTGAATCACAACGATTCTAGCAGATGGTTTTGAATTTGTTTGTGTGTGTGTGTGTGTGTGTGTGTGTCTGTGTATGCATGTGTGTTTGTACATGTGTGGAATGTGTGTGTTAGTGCTGGGTATGTACTTAGGTCCTCATTCTCTCCTTTCACTATTTTTGCTGGAAGATGGACCTCTACCACTTGAGCCACAGCTACATTTAGAGAATTTTCCTTATTAATTGGAGAGAAGGCTTTCCTGGTATTTGTCTGACTAGACTGGCTTCAAATCTCAGGTCCTTGAGTAGCTAGGATAAGAGGAGTGAGCCACTGCTGCCTGGCTAGGAGGTTGTGTTTGTTTGGGTTATTTGTTGGATTCTAGGATTTTTTGAATTTCCCTCTTTATTTAATATTGAACAAATCATCTTTTATCAGATTGTGTTTAGTTCTTTTATGTCGTCTCCTTGCAATTCTCTCAGCTGACAGAATGAGGAGGTATATTGCTGGATCCTAAGGAGTATCTATGAACTTATATATCCATTCTGTATTTGCATTAAGCTAAGCAGGAGATTATAACATCTCTGATACCAATCCTCTAGTCTTATATTTCTAGCCATCGCACCTTGTTTGAAAGTTTATATCCAAAAGATGAGAAACAGTTCCCTCTATTCCATTGTTCATTTCTACTTATTCCACATACTGCTATCAGAATGGCTGACCAGAAACTTACTGTACTGATCACCATCTGCTTTATAGTGTTTCTTCAGTTTCCATGTTAATTAACTCTGTGCCTATTTGTTTTTGTTTTCTTTGTTTGTTTGTTTGTTTGTTTGGTCTGTCATGGAGGCTGAACTCTGGGCTTGGGCGTTGTCCCTCAGTTCTTCAGCTCAAGGATAGTGCCCTACTACTTGAGCTACAGCACCACTTCCAGCTTTTTTCTTCTTATGCGTTGCTGAGGAATCGAACCCTGGGCCTCATGCATGAGAGGCAAGCACTCTACCACTTAGCCAACTTTCCAGTACCCCTATTTTCAATGTTTTTATAAATATGCTAATTCCATACACTTACCACGTAAATGTTTTACAAGTACTTACTCCCAGTATTTGCCTTAGCGTTTCAAATTCTTTTAATTTTATTTTATTGTAAAGATGCTGTACAGAGGGGTTACAGTTACATGAGTAAGTCAATGAGTATATTTCTTGTCGAGCCTTGTTACCCCTTCCCTTGTTGTTCTCCCACTATCCATTCCCTCCCCAACCCTTCTCACTCCTCCTCCCACTGCAGTTGTAAAGTTCATTTCCAATATACTGTCTTGTGGGTATCATTGTTGCAATGGGTCATCCTGTTTCCTTGTTTGGGAAGCAATTTTTACGCTTATTATTATTTTCAGCTTCAAATATTACATTATGACCTTTTTTGTTATATGTATTATTTTGACTAAAATGTAAAAATAAATATGTAAGAATATTTTCTTAAATATTTTAGTATATATTATTTTCTTATGTTTTTTTCTATACCTTTCATGGGAATTATTTCAATAAAGTGCAAACTATAAGGATTTTGGTGGCAGAAATATAAGAAAATTTATAAAGAAAAAAAGCATCTGAGACCATTCATTTCTTTTGTAAATCAGAAGGTAAGACTACATCTTGAATTTTTATATTCTTCCTATAGGCACATTCAAAGTATATACTAATATTAATTTTAAAATGCTTAAAATGTAAGTGTGTATTAATTTTTCTAATTGGGTCAATAAAGTAAACTACTAACTTTAACTGGTAATCAACTAGTTTTAAATAGTAATTTTTAACTAGTTTTATATGTTAATACTAATTCACTTTATTGAATCAATTGCATTTGTCAGTGACAATTTCATTTAGAGCTACTTATGATGTCAATTGAGTAATCATACTATTAATTTTGGCATGAATGGTCTCAGAAAATAAATAAATACTTTAAAATTACACACCAAAAGATTTCTTTAACACTGAATAATTGTGTTGCAGCTTAACATGTTCATTCTGTCGTTTTTATTCCAGAGTTGTAATCATTTATGTAGAAAACCTCATTATCTTAGTACCTTTAAAATCAGTTCCTAGAACAATCTGCAAGGATTACTGTACCTCACTTTGACTATGTCAGACACCTCTGCGTGTTCCTTCTGCTAGCACAGTGACACACCTTTTATTCTAGAACTGTTCATGTTATAATTTTCCACTGTGTGTATGATTAAGTTTCATGAGCAAGAGAGGAGAGAAACTTCGAGTAAGTCGAGACTTCGACTCGAGACTTCGAGTACAGTGCTTGACAAGCCTGGAAGAACTCTGAAGTGTAACAGTCCTGTAACCTTGAGCAGTACTTCTGACATCAAAAATGCTCCCCAGGAGGCCTTAAGACAGGGGGTGAGTGGCTATCCCATCCACGAATTGCAGGAAGCAATTGAAGGCTATCCTGAATCTAACACTGGAGAGGTAACTGGCTTCCAGAGTGATTTTTCGTTATGCTTCAATGTTATACATTTCAATTATTCTTGCTCCCTAATACCAACTTCTTCACCCTGTTAAACACACATTTAATAACTGTCCTTTCCTTCTTAACAAGCAATAGAGAGAAAAGAGGTAAAATATTTTCTCAGACGCCACAGAAGCTAAGAGAATGCAAGAGGACTTAGAAAGTATATTTAGGGAAGTAATTTAAATTAATCGCAAGCTCATAGTCATATTCAATAGGTAACATTGCTTATGTGAAAATTAGAAGGTGATTTTATCTGGTGGGAATTGACAAATATATATCCAATATTAATCATCCTTTACAAACATTCTTAGAGAAATCCACAATGACGGGGTAAAATATACTTTTAAGTTTTTACTAAAATTGTCATTTATTTCTAGGTTTCTTGCCTTTATTATTTTAATTGTAAGGTAATATCTAATGTATGGGACCTGTGCAATGTTGTTGTTCATATCATATCCAAAAAGTGTTCTCTAACAATTATTTCTTAACAGTGTTTATGCAATCACATGAATTCACTTGGGGAGTTTTAAGTAAGGCTAGCTGATTCCTAAACTTCACATTGCCTAAATCAGTAATGGGGACTAATGTTATTGGAGTAGGGCTCATTATTATTGTAAATTAATATATTATCATTAAAATTATTACACTACTGTTAGAAGTTAATGTAAAATACTACTTGAAAACTAGTCCCCTAAAAATTGTGCATTGACAGCCTATTGCTATTTTACCTAGTTAGAAAATAGCAATGTTACATATTGGATAATTCATCTTGTTTATTTCAAAAAATAAACTCTGACTTAAAAGTAAAATGATTTCTTTAGTTAATATTTCTTAGTGTGAGAGATACTCTGTATGTACTGAATTTACAACTTTGATATTTGTTCATAAGCTTTCTTATAATACTTTAATTTATATCAGCATAGTGAAACAAAATTGATATTTACATATAACATTTCTAGCCATGAAAGGTAATTAAGCATAACTTGTACCAGTATTGCCTGTTTCTGCAATGTTTTTATGTTATAATATCCAATTTAAACTCTTAATCCCAAAAGAATAAACTATTTATTGGTAGTTAGAAAAAAAAAAACGCTTTAATTTATGCTAATTACAATGTCTAGAATCCGAGAGGTAGCAGCAGGAAAGTAACTCATATTTGTAGGAAAGTATCCATTCTAGAATGAAGAATGATAGTACAACTGAACAAATTGGCCCAAGAGGATCAAGTTAAGCCATAATTGGAAATGCTAAAAGTAAAATTACAGAGCTGTAAATAAAACATCATAAACTGTACTAAGTTAATACCCCAAAATGACAGATACAAAAATGACAAGAAAAGAAGAAAACAATTAAACAATATTTTTAAGTCCTTAATAATACCTAAATTTAAGAATAATCATGTTGGAAAAAGAATTATATTCCAGTAGATTTCAATATTTTTTAAATTATATCTAGGGTCAGAAGGATAAACAGATATAGCTATTAATAAGGCCTAAAAGATGGGGTCCTGACTATGTGTATCACTTTTCTCATTTCCTGACCTACTCATGTCCTAACCCTCTCTGCTCCACCAAACGTGGCCTCCCTACTACATATGCTTTTGACATATTACACATGAATTTACCTAGTTTGTGGCAAGCTTTTGTCTGTTGTTGCCTCTCAGATTTCTAGCTTCCAAAACAGGTATTTGATTTACTTCTTTCACTTTTTAGTTTTTTTTTTTTTTAAGTAAACACTCACTTGCTGATGTTATTGATTGATTGCTTGATGGATGGATGGATAGATGAATGGGTAGATGGATGGATGCCTGTACATGGGCTTGAACTCAGGACCTCACTCTCTCCCTTGTGCCCCTTCCCCCCACACACACATTCAAGACTGGTTCCCTACCACTTGAACCCTGGATCCACTTCTGACTTCTTGGTGGTTAATTGGAAATGTGGCTTCAAACCTTGATCCTCAGAGCTCAGTCTCCTGAGTAGCTAGGATTATAAGCATGAACCACCACCACCCAGGTCATATTGACATTAATTGTGTGTTTGTTTTCCCCAAGCACACAAAAGGAATAAAGTAAAATATTACACAACCGTTTAATTTGTTACTCACTAGGGCAAAATTAGAACTCTTTCCTCCAAAAGACTTATAACAAACTGCTACATATTTATATCTAGGATTGGAAGAACTTAGCATTTTCTTGTCCTGGTGAGATTTCACTGAAAACTGCATTACTATTTTCTCATTCACATAATTACTGCGGCCATCTTGGTAAGCTTGCTGAATGTGCACATGTGCACATGAATGTGGATTCTTATCATTTGTTTGAACTATATTCTATACATTTACCATGCACTCCAAATTGCTTAATACTAATGATTACTTCACAGAACAGAACTTGAGTTTGTGAATGTACTTATCAATTAGATTAATTAATTAATCAATTATTAATTCCCAATTAATTAATAATTCTCAATAGTTCAACCTGACAGTTTCTTTAGTCTGTTTTCACAAACGCAAGATCAAGGGTCAGAAGTGTTAGGAAACCTGCCGATGGCCATACATCTAACATGATTTGGGATTACAATGCAGTTTTTCTGGACAGGTAAGGTAGCATGGAATAGAGCTTGAACCTCCATTTGAGGCCCAGGAAAAATGTTATTTAAAACTTCTCATTAATGTACTTTAATTAATCATAATGCAAGAACATAAACTCATTAATTATAAGACATTCACAGCATTTATATAATATACAAATGGAAGAACTAGGTGAAGAGAGTGGAACTATTTGTGTTAGCTTTCCAAGCTTTCTACAAATATGAAGAATGTTTTATAAGGGAGAAATATAGAAAAGGTGACATTGATTCAGATCCATTGTATTCATAAGCTGGCTTGTGGAATTAAGTTCCTTTGTAAAATTCATTAACAAAAAAAAAACCACTTTAAAAATGCTCTAGTAAAAGAAGTATATTAAAACTGTATATAAATTGGTCACTGGTGGCCCAAGGCTATAATCCGGATACTCTGGTACCTGAGATCTAAGGATATCTGTAGCCAGTCTAGGCTTATATATGGGAGAGAATCTTACCTTCAATTAGACAGCCAAATGCCAGGAATGGAGTTGTGGCTCAAGTGGTAGAATGACAGCCTTGAACAGATGAACTAAGCATGAGTATGAGATAATATTTTCAAGCTTCAGTAAGCAGTGCTTAAAATGAACAAGCAAACAACAATATTATGATTTGGTTGGCTTCAAACCATGATAATTTGGTATCTACCTCCTATGCATGTTGACTACCATGTGTGAGTAACTGAGTCTTGGCTCATATTTGCTATGTCTTCTAGCCGTCTTAATTCAATTTGCCAGAAGTAAATATATTTTGATAAATTTACAAATAAGAAAAATGGTAAAAATGAGAGATTAAAGAATTATATGGGACTGCTGAGTTTTGTATTTTACAATGAGGAAGAAAGTTTCAAAATAATAGAGAATAAAGGCTCCAAAATTTTAACAGTTTTCAAATTGTAAATATTCATAGATGAACTAGTTTAACTATGCTTGTTTTTTTGTTTTTTGTTTTGGTTAGGGAGCAAAAGGAGAAAAGTTGTTGCTCTTTAGTTTGCTTTTGTTTTTTAAGATAGGGAGTGGCACTATTCTCTAGCTGTCCACAAACCATGCTACCTCAGCTTTCCAAGTAGCTGGAATTGCAAAATGAGTTTATATTTGTGTACCCCTATGAATGATTTACATTTTGCATTCCTACCAGTCATTGGTAGCTCATACCTGTAATCATACCTACTCAGGAGACTGAGAATCATGGTTCAAAGTCTGTCCAGGCAGTAAAGTGCATGAGACTCATCTTCAATTAACTACCAGAAAACCAGAAATAGCACGGTGGCTCAAAGCAGTAAGGTCTAGCCTTGAGTAAAAAAAGCAAATTAAATTCATAATGCAAAGAAAAAGTATTGGTTTAGGGTATTTTACTTTCAGATAAAATACTTTTGCTTGAATGTGTCTTGATGCACACATATAACTATGGACATATATAAAAAGAAAGTCTGTGGAGAAAGTGGTATCGTTTAAATAGGGATACAGGTGGACCAATTGCAACAATGAGATGTACACATCGTTATGTCGAAAAATGAACTTTACAACTTTGGTGCGGGGGGTTAGCGGGGAGGATTGGGTGGGGGTGGGGGGCGGATGGGAATGGATGGGAAGGAGAAACAAAGGAGGAGACTACAATGCTTGATAAAAAATGTACTCATTATCTTGCCCATGTAATTGTAACCCCTCTGTACAGTATTTTCACAATAATAAAATAAAATAAAATAAAGAAATCAAAAGAAAATAATATGTGTAGCAAAAAAAAGTGTGATCCACTCTATAAAATCTGTTGCTCATCTTTTTTGAGCATTGAGAATTTGCCAAAGGGGAAACACAGTCATTTCTGGAAATCTCAACAAAGTGTCACTTTGTGGAAATGGAAGTGTGTTGAAAAGGAAATAGGAGGTGAGAAAGTAGAAAGTAAATATAGCCAACTCTTTCTGAAATTAGAATTAAAAAGTGAGCTTTGAATATTCCAAAAAGTAGGATTTGACATGAGGGTGATTTTTTCTAAGTAGTTAAAAAATAGTATTGCATGTTTGATGGTAGAACAGTCCCCAGGAGAAAAGCTGCAAGAGAGAAGTGAAAAGCCTCAAGAAAGCATGAAAAATAATTATATGACAAAAAATGAGGATGAATGAATGAAAGGACAAATAATTTGTGATTACAGTCAATTTATTGAAGGATGTATGGATTTTGTGATGTATTTATTACCAAAAGCCTTGGAATAAATATTTGTGAACAACTGGGAAAATATATAACAATACATTTGTTTATTACACTTCTAGGTATAATAACAAAATTAGTGTAATATTAAACTCTTGAATTGTCCTAAGGTTTCCATTTTGACCTAATAATGGTGATTGAATTTAAACTCTGACATACAACAAATTATGTCATATGTGCCACTAGCATGAAAGTAGACGTTCCTTGCATTCTTTCCAAAATCCTGAGTGGAATCTTAATGAAAAAAGATTATTCTATGAAGTTAGTCAAATACAACCAATCTAAATGTTTGGTTTTGGAGATAACAAATTTGAAAGGTGAATAACAGCATGCTTATATGTTGTGAATAGAGAAGAACATAGATTTTGAAAGATAAAGTTCCTTTTCATATCAAATAGGCAAAAAGGTAGAAAATGTTATGAGTCTTACAGGGAACAATGTTGAATTTTATTCTATTTTTTTATGTTTATTTTTTGTGAACATACTGGACAGAGGGGTGAGAATTACATGGGCAAGATAATGAGTACATTACTTATCAAGCATTGCAGCCTCCTCCCTTGTTTACCCTTCACATCCTTTCCCAGCCGCCCCCGCCTCCCCACCCAATCCTCGCACCCCCCCCCCCCCCCCCCCGCCCCACCCCACCCCCGCACCAAAGTAATAAGTTCATTTTTGACAGGACACCTTGTACTTATTGTTGCAACGGGTCCACCTGTATCCTTAAACGACTGGTTTTTCCCCATCTCCTCCACAAATTATACCGACATCAAATATATTGAAAGCAGGGGTTATACTGTGGGGGAGGGACATACAAAGCAACAAAGAAGTAATGTTATAAAAGCTTTAGAAAGAAATTCATGAAAGAAAAAAACACTTAAATACACATCTAAGGGTTCATTTTCCTAACATCACATTATCGGACTTTTTCTGTTTGACTCATACATATACTAGATATTGCAAATAAGGGAAACCATGGGACCTATATTTCTTTCAGCTTGGCTTACTTCATATAATATAATTTTTTCCAAGTCTTTCCATTTCCTAACAAATGGGGCAATGTCATTCTTTCTGATGGAGGCATAGAATTCCATTGTGTATATATACCACATTTTCTTGATCCATTCATCTACTGAGGGGCATCTGGGTTGGTTCCATATCTTAGCTATGGTAAATAATGCTGCAATAAACATAGTTGTGCTGGTAGCTTTAGTGTGGTCTTGTTTGTAAACATTTGGGTAAATGCCCAAAAGTGGGATTGCTGGGTCATAGGGGAGCTCTATGTGGAGTCTTCTGAGGAACTTCCTAAGTGAAGTCAAGACAGGCTCCAATGTCTAGGCTCTGGCTTTGGTCATTTCCTTGTACTGACCTGGCCACTTTGCCTTGAATTCCAAGTATATTTTAGATATGAGACCCTTGTCCGTTGTATGGCTAGTAAAGATCTTCTCCCAATCCCTGGGCTTTCTATTGATCTTGCTAGCTATGTCTTTTGCCATGCAGAAGCTCTGCAACTTCATGCAATCCCATTTGTCCAACCATTCTTTGATTTGTTGTGTTTTCGGGTCTCTATTACCTGACTTACATAACTGTAACCCCTCTGTATATCACTTTTATAATAACCCTTTTGAAAAAGAGAAAAAGAGATAGGTGCTAGCGGCTCACACCTGTAATCCTAACTACTTGGGAGGGTGAGATCTGAAGAACAAGGCTGGGGACCATGAGATTTTTCCTTTTCTTTTCTCTTTCTTTCCTTCTTTCTTTCTTTCTTTTTTGCCAATCGTGGGGCTTGAACTTTGGGCCTGGGTACTGTCCCTGAGCTTTTTAGTTAAAGGCGAGCGCTTCTACCACTTGAGCCACTGCTCCACTTCCAATTTTCTGGTGGTTAAGAGTCTCATGGAGTTTCCTGCTTGTGCTGACTTTGAACCACAATCCTCAGATCTCAGCTGAGTAGCTAGGATTACAGTCGTGAGCCATGGACACACAGCTCATTAGACTCATCCCCTATGAACCACTAGAAAACCGGAAGTAGTACTATGGCTAAAAGTGGTAGAGAGCTAGCAAAAGAGCTCAGGGACAGGGCCCAGGCCCTGAGTCCAAGGCGGAGCCGCATGCTGGTGGCTCATGCTTGTAATCCTAGCTACTCAGGAGGCTGAGATCTGAGGATCATGGTTCAAAGCCAAGCCCGGGCATGAGACTCTTATCTCCAATAAACCACTAGAAAACCGGAAGTGGCACTGTGGCTCAACTGGTAGAATGTTCCCCTTGAGCTGGAGAGCTAGGGACAGCACCCAGGACCAGAGTTCAAGCCCTAGGACCGACAAAAAAAAAGGGGGGGGGACCCTGAAACCAAAACATGTACATATAAATTCACGTATAAATGTACATTTTAAAAAAAAAGTAAAAAAAAAAAAGTAAGATATTGGCAAATCAAATTCATCAACGGAGGGGAAGCTGCATAACAGCTAAGTAGGGTTTAACTCAGAAGACATCTATTAATATAACATCTTATTAGCAGATTAATGGAGAAAATACATATATGATCATGCACACCAATACAGAAAAATTGAAATTCAAACAAAAATTGAATTCAACACTTATTTTTATTTGCTTTAAAAACTCAGAAAACGCTGGGCACCGGTGGCTCATGCCTGTAATCCTAGCTACTCAGGAGGCTGAGATCTGAGGATACCAGTTCAAAGCCAGCCCAGGCAGGAAAGTCTGTGAGACTCTTATTTCCAATAAACCACTAGAAAACCAGAAGTGGTGCTGTGGCTCAAGTGGTAGAGCACTCACCTTGAGCTGAAGAGTGCAGAGACAGCACCCAAGCCCCAGGACCGACCAAAAACAAAACAAAACAGAAAACGCGGGCTAAGAAGGAGGCTCAGTGGTTGTACAGTGCTTGCCTGGCATGCATCAGGCCCTGGGTTTGATTGCTCAGCACCACATAAGCAGAAAAAGCCATTAAGTGGTATTGTGGGGCTCAAGTGGTAGAGCGCTAGCCTTGAGCTGAAGAGCTGAGGGACAGCACCCAAGCTCAGGGTTCAAGCCCCATGACCAGCAAAAACAAACAAACAAACAAAAAAAAAAAAACAGGGCTGGGAAGGTGGCTCAGTGGTAGAGCGCTTGCCTTGCATGCCTGAGGCCCTGGGTTCGATTCCTCAGCACCACATAAGCAAAAAAAGAAAAAAGCCGGAAGTGGCGCTGTGGCTCAAGTGGTAGAGTGCTAGCCTTGAGCTGAAGAGCTGAGGGACAGCGCCCAGGCCCAGAGTTCAGGCCCCATAACCGGACCCAAAAAAAAAAAAAACTCAGAAAACACTAGAAAATATTTATTGATCCATCAAAAGCCTTAAGTTTTGTTTTTTGGGGTTTTTTTTGCCAGTCATGGGGCCTGAACTCTGGGCCTAGGTGCTGTCTCTGAGCTCTTCAGCTCAAGGCTAGTGCTCTACCACTAGAGCCCCAGGGCCTCATGCATGTGAGGCAAGCAGTCTAACCACTGAGCCACCTTCCCAGCCCCAAGCCTTAAGTTTTTGATTGTTTTTTTTTTGGTCCGGCCATGGGGCCTGAACTCTGGGCCTGGGCGCTGTCCCTCAGCTCTTCAGCTCAAGGCTAGCGCTCTACCACTTGAGCCACAGAGCCACTTCCGGCTTTTTTCTTTATGTGGTGCTGAGGAATCGAACCCAGGGCCTCATGCATGCAAGGCAAGCGCTCTACCACTGAGCCACCTTCCCAGCCCTCAAGCCTTAAGTTTTAAAAAACCTTAAAGTTATCTTTAGTATTAATAATCAATAGTAACATTATACTTCATGAAGTTTTAGAAGTAGTCCTATTAAAGTCATAAAGTCATAACAGGAATTTCAGAGTTTTCTCTCTCCAGTGAAAATATAGTGTTCCATGACAATCATGATATATATCCCTATTTCAATCCCCCTTTCAGACTTTGATTACTGTTATTTTCTCTATCTCAAATCTGTTATATACTCCCATTCATTCTTATTTTCAACAACCCTGATACCTGTATAAACTAGAATAGAAACAATCAAACCACTACCATCATATTTCTAATTAGATATTCTACCATCTCTTCCATTTCTATAGGAACTCTCTATTCCTAAAAAAGTACGTGCTAATCCTACCTGTGTATAGCTCAGGGAATAAAAAAACCACCCATGGTAGTTTTCATGATAGAAAACCAAACTGTATTAGTAAAAAAAGTATATTCCCTATGACACCTAAAATACTTATCATCTAGCTCTCTGTAGTAAACTAGTTCTTGGGCCCACAAAGCTCCCTGCATAAGAAAAGGAAGATCGCCCAGCACTAGAGGCTCACGCCTGTAATCCTAGCTACTCAGGAGGTTGAGATCTGAGGATCTCAGTTCAAAGCCAGCCTGGGCAGAAAAGTCCATGAGACTCTTATCTCCAATTAACCACCAGAAAAACAGAAATGGCACTGTGATTCAAGTGGTAGAGTGCTAGCCTGAACTGAAGATTTCAGAGACAGCACCAAGGCCAGAATTCAAGCCCCATGATTGACAAAAAAAAAAAAAAAGTCTATGGGATGTGGATTAGTGGTAGAGTGCTTGCCTAGCAGGCATGAAAGTGTGGCTCAATTCTTAAATACTATATAAACAGAAAAAGCCGAAGTGGCGCTGTGGCTCAAGTTGTAGAGTGCTAGCCTTGACCAAAAAACTCAGGGATAGTACCCAGGCCCTGAACACAAGACCAGCAACCAACCAACCAACCAACCACAACAACAAAAGAGAAAGAGAGAGAGAGAAGCATAATGGAGTCACAAGCTTAAGCCATATAGCCTAAGTGCAAAGCAATAGTGCAGGTTTGAGCAAACTCTCAAGAAGGATGCTCAAGCAAATATCTCCAAACACAAGTTTGGACAGAGACAGACAACAGACAAATAGAAAGCTGAGGGAAAATAGAAAATAGAAAACTAACTCTAAGATAGTGTAAAAGTAAAAAATGTAATTATATAGGGCAGAGGAAAGAAGTTTAGGGTGACATTAAGAATCTTAAAATAGACATATTCCCCATTAGATAATATTTAAAAATTGAAAAACAGTAGAATCAGGCATTCATAAGTGAAAACAAAAAAAGACAGATCAGAAGAAAGAATTAAAAAGTATTAGTAAGCTCAGAGTAAGGGGGAAAGATTGTGAACAGATGAAGCAGGAAACTAAAGTTTCCATTATAAATCATATAACATTCTTTTTATGCAGTTATATTAATGAGAGAGGCAGAGAGAGAGAGAAAGCGAGAGGAGGAGGGCACACAAAGAGCTCAAGAGGCTGAAATCTGAGGATCATAGGAACTAGCCAGAACTGCAGACAAATCCAAATAACTAGAAAAAAGCTGGACCTGGAAGTGTGGCTCAAATGGCAGAATGCTAGCCATGAGCAGAAAAACAGTCTCCCAGGACCTGAGGGTTTTAAAAAAAGAAAAAAGAATATAACCACAAAATCCCCTCCCATATAACTAACATAAATTAAACAAATAAAAAATGTTAGCACTTAATATCAATTAGCAATTAACTGACTCCTCTACAAATACCTGAGCATTACTGTCTGTGTCAAGCATTTTTCTACGTGCTAGAACACAAAAGCAATGAGCAAAACCAAGTCCTTGCCCTCATGAAGTATATCTTCAGAGAAGAAGGCAGATAATAAATAATTTAAGGTATGCTATAACGTCAATCAATACTGTGGGAAAAGAAAAAGCAAAGTAAGGGAACAGAGTGTGATGGGAATGCTCCTTAGATAGGGTTTTCAGAAAATGCCTCTTCAAGAACTAAAGAAAAGTCGGGTGCTGGGGGCTCACACCGGTAATCCTAGCTACTCAGGAGGCTGAGATCTGAGGATCTTGGTTCAAAGCCAGCCCGAATAGGAGGGTCCATGAGACTCATCTCCAATTAACCATCAGAAAACCAGAAGTGGCGCTGTGGCTCAAGTGGTAGAGTGCTAGCCTTGAGCTGAAGAGCTGAGGGACAGCACCCAGGCCCAGAGTTCAGGCCCACGACCGACCAAAAAAAAAACAGTTTAAAAGTTTCATTTTTAAGCCTCTCACAGTCCAAAGCAATTTAACACTCAACACTCAGTACCAAAAGTTTTCTATAGTGGCAGATATTACCACCTTTCCTTCTCAAACTACACTAATAGTGATGTATATCACACGGATACTGTATTGCATATCTACACTAATAGTGATGTATATCACACGGATACTGTATTGCATATCTATGTATCTTCATCACATCTCCCAGTATCCCTAGTCACTAAAACATTAAAATGACTGGATAAATTTACCTCTAAATATTTTCTTTCCAGAGAAGGTGGTATGATATTTTAAATTCCAGTGTTTTATTCTTATTAGGTAGTTAAACGTTTTCCTAAATCAAAGATCTCAAGAGATTAATCAATATGTCATTATAGTCTCTCTGCCTCCTTGCTGACATGGTATGTATGAAAAAGCTTGTGGTCAAGTAGGGGAAAGAGCAGCTTATTTTAAAGATGACCCAGGACTGAACCCACACAGGGTTAGGGAACTTTTTTCCTGCTAAGGACTATCTGGATATTTGTAACACCATTTACAAAATTACCAATACAGGTAGATGGCTGAGGACAGACAAGGAGAAGCATGCATGTCTTGTCCTGTACCAAATGATTTTTTTTCTGGCTACTTATACAGCAGATATTTTCCCAACCCTGATAGAATGGTGGGTACTGCTAATTTTGAGCAGTTTCTCCTAGAGAATCAAAATGAACAGAAAAATTGAGAATCTGGTGGATAGGGTTGTAACATCAAAAGCAAATGGAAGATCACCATAACTGCTGAGGTACTTGTTTCCCCCCAAAAAGTTACTCAAATAGCTCACAAAGAATATTTGAATAATAATTTCTATGACTGGCAGTGTGTACCTGCTAAGAGCAGAGAGTAATAAAACTGGAGATTTAAACTGTCCAAATTACCAGGACAACGAAGGGAAGGATTAAAAGTAATTTATCTGGGCCAGGCTGGATAGCTCATAATTAGAACTACTAGGGAAGCAGAGATCGGGAGCACAGTTCGATGCCAGCAAAATTTTGAAACTCCATCTCAAATAAGCCAACCACAGTATCATATACCTGGGGTACTAGCTACTGGGAGGCACAGGTAGGAGAATTATGATCCAAAGCCCAGCTTGGCAAAACACAAAGAACCCATCTGAAATATATATAAAGCAAATAAGGGGGTTAGTGTGTAGCTCAAGTGGCAGAATGCTTGGCTAGCAAGCACAAGGCCCTGTGTGAAGGCCTAGTGAGAAAGAAAGAAAGAAAAAGAAAGAGAGAAAGAAAGAGAGGAAGGAAAGAAGGAAGGAAGGAAGGAAGGAAAAAGAAAAAAATTCAAATTAATTACATGGTGGTAAAGTTTACCACAGACTTTGTGCTCTCATTAAACAGAAGTCAACAGAAATTTAAAGAAGTTTATAGGGAAATGCAACACATTTATTTTCCTTTCCAAAAGACTTCATTCAGGCTGAGAGTTTCAGCCATCAAATGGTCTTTTGCTTAAAAAAAAAAATTTAACTAAAAAAAATTGTATTCAGATAAAAGTGACCATTTTATTTCAAATATAGTCAATAGACAATACAAAATCTCATATTCAAAAATAGGGTTCATGTTAATAAATTTTATTCTCAAAAATTTGTACCATTAAAAGTAAACTCAAGCTACTAACATTTATTTTACATAGCAAAAAAAGGTAGCATGTTCAGAGAAAATAAACTCAAATTCAACAAATAGCTTGGTTTAAGGTTTAAAAGCTAGTGAGGAATTTCTGGAAGAAAACGATGGTGAACTAAATGCTAATATATGTATACATACGTGTGTGTGTGTGTGTGTGTGTGTGTGTGTGTGTGTGTATGTGTGTATCACAGATGACTTGAATTAGAGCATCACATTCTTGTACAGAATTTGGAGTTGATATTACTGGTTGCTTACAAGCAACTTGCTCACCATTTCTTTTTTTTGGAGGGGGAGGAAGGGAGTCCAGTCGTGGGGCCTGAACTCTGGGCCTGGGCGCTGTCCCTCAGCTCTTCAGCTCAAGGCCAGCGCTCTACCACTTGAGCCACAGCGCCACCTCTGGCTTTTTTCTTTTCTGCTTATGTGGTGTTGAGGAATCCAACCCAGGGCCTCAGGCATGCAAGGCAAGCCCTCTACCACTGAACCACCTTCCCAGCCCTTGCTCACCATTTCTGAACTTTAGTTTCTCATCTAACATGAAGATGATAATGCTTATTTATTGGCAATAATGTTATTTACTGGCAATCCTGCAAACTGGAAGTACAAAGTATTTCAAGTACAAATAGCATTAAAAAGCTTTCAAATCTGCAAAGCTCTCTATGTTTGTCATATGTTAATCACAATAGAAAAATAACCACTTCCAGATTTTTTTCTAGTTTTAACAATGATTATCCAGGGCTGGGAAGGTGGCTCAGTGGTAGAGCGCTTGCCTTGCATGCCTGAGGTCCTGGGTTTGATTCCTCAGCACCACATAAGCAAAAAGAAAAAAGCCGGAAGTGGTGCTGTGGCTCAAGTGGTAGAGCGCTAGCCTTGAGCTGAAGAGCTGAGGGACAGCACCCAGGCCCAGAGTTTAGGCCCCACGACCGGACCCAAAAAAAAACCAATGATTATCCAATTCTGTGAAACAACAGTTTACTAAGAAAAAAGGTGAAATTAAATTTTAAGCTTAAATAAAGAAGACCTGTCTTATTTATATATTCCAAAAGAATATTTTCAATAAACGCCTATATAAAATGTAAAGAATACACAGTTTAACCATTTGTAAGCAATGTACCATCTGACTTCAGGTAGAATGTTTATCTTTGGTATGCTTTGAAACCAAATAGTGTGTATTAAGCAGAAATTTTTTATTGGGGGGGGAGGAGGGAAAGTCCTGGGGCTTGTGAACTCAGAGCCTGGGCACTGTCCCTGAGCTTGTGCTCAAGGCTAGCACTCTACCACTTGAGCCACAGTGCCACTTCCAGCCTTTTCTGTTTATGTGGTACAGAGGAATAGAACCCAAGGCTTCATGCATGTTAGGCAAGCACTTTTCCACTAAGCCACATTCATTCCCAACCCCAGAAGCATATTTTTAAAACTGTCTTATTGCTTCTGCCTTTATACTCAGAAGAAAAAAAAACACAAGCAATGCCCTTCCTGCATCAAAAGACATCAGAAGAGCTTCCACTTCTTAAATTTTTAAACAGATTTGCCCACTTACCATTTAAGCTCCATGAAAAGCATAGTTATCTCCTCCCACTGTATCCCCAATATCTAAGGACCAACACCAAGTAGGTCCTTAGTATGTATAAAAATGAACAAATGAGTGCGGGGAGATGGTGGTTCATGGCTGAAATTCTAGCTTCTAGCTACCCAGAAGGCTGAGGTCTGTTTATCAAGGTTCAAAGTCAGCCAACCTAAGAAACCAAGAGTCTCTAGTCTCCAATAGACAACCCAAAACAGGAAGTGAAGGTGTGTGGCTCAAGTGATAAAGCCATCAGCCTTGGGTGGAAAAAGCTAAGCAAGAGTGAGGGCTTGAGTTCAAGCCCAAGCATGCCACCAGTGAGCGCATACACAAACACAAAATGAATCAATGAGCTACACCTCTGCTTAACAGAACAATTTCACCTATACAGCCATCATTCCAAGAGAGAGAGTAACTATGTAGAGAATGAATTACTCTTTCAACTGTATTAACATAGTAAGCTGAAAAGGATCTTTAAATACACACAAATGCATTACTCACATATATCTGATTCACAGAGCCAGTTGTAAAATTATTTTCTCAGAAAATTTAGATGTATTCTAACACACAAATAGCATCAGGAAAGTATATTACAATGTTGAGAAGCAAGCAGTACCTTCCATTTCTGTTGCAATCTGCTATAAAGAGGCAAAGTGAACAGTATTTCCAAAGACGCACCACAGTATTTTGAAACATAAATCAAAGAAAGGTGGAGTATAATGTGAAAAAGACAGGCCTACCATTTCACTATTATGCTGCAATTTGAAAACACAATATTAAGTTAAAAATAATTGCATTCAAATATAACACCTATTGAATACCCGTACAGTTGATTAACAGATCTGGCTAAGAAAAGTTATTTTCCAGGCTTTAGAGCTACATGATCAACTTCTTGACTACAAAGCTTAGAGGCTATTTTTATTAAAATAATACTATTTGTAGGAAGTGGTGCTGTAGCTCAAGTGGTAGAGCGCTCACCTTGAGCTGAAGAGCTGAGGGACAGCGCCCAGGCCCAGAGTTCAAGCCCTATGACCGACAAAAAAAAATAATACGATTTGTATGCAATTTCTCTCATAATTTTAAAGTCTAGGCTAAGATATTCAGCAGTTAACACACTTATTATATTTGATTCTACAGCCTTCACAAGCATAATTATCTGGGTGGAACAGGCTTCATTCACGGTTGGCAAGCTATGATCTACATCTCACATCAATACTCCACAAGCACGGATTGCGAAATTCTTATGGTCATCTTCAAAGACACTTGACCGTGAGTCCAACTGCTGGTAAACATTTTTTAAAGTCAATCCACAGACAAACACAAACACCAGTACGAAAACAAAGCTCTCTATGGCAACTAAGGAGTAGGGGGAAGTGGGCGGAATCCAGGGGAATATACAAGATAAAGCTCAATTAATTGCTCCCCCCAGTTTTCTCCTCAGGATCCTAAACAATGGGCGTCGGGCACTTCTTTGGGAGCGCTTTCAGAGCAGAAATTTCTCGTTTCCACAGCTCCTCCTCCACAGCCACCAGCAGGGCCCTTTCTTCCTCTCCCTCACCCCGCCCAGCTCGCACGAATTACCATTCGTACGAAGGTGCCTCCTGTCCGCTCGCGGCGTCTCCCCGAGCACGCCCACGGACCCTGAACTGGCCCCGGGCACGGGCTGCCCGGGAGCAGGTGGGGCGGCGGGGGTCCGCCGCGCACGGGCCCGGGCTCGGGTCCTGCTCCCAAACCGTCCCCGCAGCCCGGCGTCTAGGAGCGCGCCGAACCCGACACGGCGCTGGAATTCCAGATATTTACACTCGGAGAGCGCGGCAGGGCCAGTGAGCGCTCGGACGCGTCCGGCATCTCCTCGGGTGTCTGCACGCCGCGCTCCCCGGGCCAGGGGAGGGGGTGTGGCCGGCTCCGCGAGTCCCGGCGGGGCGGCCGAGGTCGGGCTCACCTGAAGGGAGGCTGAGGCGCCGGCAGCAGCGGCGGGAGGCGGCCGGCCGGGAGCCTCCGCCACTCGGGAGAAGAGCGGGGCGAGGCGGGCTCCGAGGGTCGCCCGCGCCCCGGGCCTCGGGCCCGAGCCAACCGGCCGACTCCCCACAGCCGCCCGGGACTGGGAGAGCGGAGGCGCGGCCCCCGCCGCCAAAGCTCCGCAGCCCTCCCGCGCCGGAGCGGCCCGCCGCCGGGAGAGCAGCACCGCACCGCGCCGCATCGCCCGAGCCGCCGCCATTCCCCGCGCCGCCGCCCGGGGGTCGCAGCGCGCCCACCTTCCCTCCCCCGCACCACCCGCCGCAACAGCACCGACCTGTGCGGCCGCGTCCGCCACCCCAAGGGCTGGAACGGCGACGCCGGCCTCACGTTCCACCGCCGCAACCGCCGAGGGTAGCGCCGGGCGAGCGGAGCAGCCGGCGTCTCTCATTCAGCGCCCGCCGCTGGCGCTCGGGGGAGGGGAGTGCGCGGGATCCACCCCGTCCGCGCGGGGGTGGGGGAGGAGAGCGGGCCTGGCGGGGGCGCGCGTCGGCGGGAGGGGCGGGGCAGGGGCGGGGGCGCGCGCGCGCCCACCGGCCGAGCGCGAGCGCGGGCGACCCGAGCGCCCAGCCCGCGGGGTCTTTCCCGGGCGCTTCCCAGCCGCCGCGCGGCTGCCGGCCGAGGCCAACCGCCGCCGCCCCTACCCGCCGCGCGCCTCCAGCCGCAGCCCCACCGCACAGCGCCCGCCGCGAGGAGTGGCTCCACTGGCCGAGGGAGGCTGCTCTAGGCGACGGACAGGTGGGGCGTCGCTGCAGCCCCCTCTCCCGCGCCGGGCCTCCGTGGTGCAGTCCCCTGGGGCGCCTGGCCTCTCCGCACCCCGCCTTTAAGGCACTTGTTCCCCGATCAAATATCCAGCTCAGGCTGCACACGGGAAGGGAGCTCCAAGCGTGAAGTCACCCCCCCTCACCGTCACAGGGTCATAGATTATGGGGATCAGTTCCCCCCCCACATTAGGATTCCGGAAGTGTTGGAAGTGCGCCTTTGTAGGTGTTAGGCAGGGTTCTATGACAGCAGTTTGGCATCCGCCTGCCTCGGGTTCCTGAGTTCCAGGCGATGGGTCTTTTCACATCATTGCAGGAACACGATTCTTTTAAATATGAAATAATTCCTACGAAGGAAAAGGGGGTGCATTTGATAGAAGCGGTGGGAGGAGGCTGCGCGGGGCACCCGTCCTTATGGGTGGCCTACTTAACATCACCATTTGAGGCAGTGTGACTTTCAGTGGAAGGCTTTCTGTGAGCCGCCTTTGTAGCTGCTGTCACTAGGCTGGTTGGAAATGGATGGGTCACTTGATGACCTGCAGACCTGTTTTCCTCTAGGCATCGTGTAGTAGAATGTAGAAGGAAAACTTGAGTCTGCATTGAGAATAAACCCCAAAAGGGCTTTATTTTTATTAAAACCCATTTGGTTTCTCTTCCTTCCTTTACTACCCACTGAACAACTGATCCCTCATGTATAAGAAGAAGGCTATTTTCTCATTGGCTACTTTCTTCCATACTTTCTTTTACTCTAGTTGAGGAAGCTAAAATACCCTTTTAGCACCCTTCTCTCAAGTAGGCTTACTTCCTTAACTCGCCTCCTCCAAAGGTAAGGTAACAGCCACAAAACAAGAATAGGTTAATTGTTCAAGGTTTCAGTTGTTTGCGTGTGCCGGCACAGGAGCTTGAATTCAGGGCCTTGGCTTTTTCTGCTCAAGGCTGGCACTCTACCACTTCTAGCTTTTCACTAATTAACTTGAGATAAGAGTCTCAGGAACTTTTCTGACTGCCTTCGATGGGGAATCCTCAGATCTCAACCTTCTGAGTAGCTACTATTATAGTTGAGCTACCCGTACCTGGCCAGCTTCTAGCCTCAGTGAAATGACTGGCAAAAGAAACCAAAAGGAGCAGGGTGGTGGCTCACGCCTGTCATCCCAGCTACTCAGGAAGCTGAGAGCTAAGGATTGAGGTTCAAAGCCAGCCCCAGCAGGAAAGTCCATGAGACTCTTATCTCCAATAAACCACCAGAAAATCGGAAGTGGCACTGTAGCTCACGTGGTAAAGCACTCACCTTGAGCTGAAGAGCTGAGGGACAGTGCCCAGGCCCCAGAGTTCAAGCCCCACAACTGACAAAAAAAAAGGAAAAAACAAAACATTTCAGATGAAAATAAGAAGGGAGAGGAGTAAACTATTGATAAAAAGAAATGATAAGAGGCTGGGAATGTGGCTCAAGTGGTAAAGTGCTAGCATGCATGAACCCCTGAGTTCCATTCCTCAGCACCACATAAGCAGAAAAAGCCTGAAGTAGTGCTGTGGCTCAAGTAGTGGAGTTCTATCCTTGAGCAAAACCTAGGGGACAGTGCCAAGACCCTGGGTTCACAAGCCCCAGGACTGGCGAAAAGAAACAATAAGCAAAATGAGTTAGCAGTTGGAAAGCATCCCCCTAGTTATTGAGTTGGGGAAATGCTTATTCTTTTTTCAAAGTTAGTAAGAGATTAAGGAATAGGGAGTTGGCTATGTGCCAACAATAATACCTACAGTGATTTATATGCATAGAGAGATACCATTACCACAAACAATTAACTGCTCTTAAGAAATAGAACACTTTACCGGATTTATATAAAATGGTGGCTCCTCTGTACAACACCTTTATAATAATAACAAAATTAAATTTTTTTTAAAAGCTGAGGAACATCAGAATTATATCTGTATCAAAGTCTTGCAATTCAACTTGAGTTAGAGTTTCATAACAACAAATGTGCCTGTGTTCCTACAGCTCCAAATAATTTTCACAGTTTACTGTAAAAGCAGTGAAGTTTTCCTTTGGACTTTGAAGAGAAGCCATTTGATTCAGGAGCTCAGCCCCAGATACACTAAATTCTTGTGCCTACATGTTTTCTGAGTTTGAAGTAATTACCCCAAATCTGTTTCTCATGTGGATAACCTGTAAAATCATACTTTTATTAACCTTGTGAGTTTTGTTAAGTTCAAATTTCTAATCCTGATTAAGAATTTGTGTATTAAAAATATACAAAAAAGTTCATTTCAGTGCCCTTTATATAAATGAAAGCAAAGACTACTAGCACTAAAATTTCTTTACCAGGGCAGTTAGAGCAGTTAAATTCTGTGTTGCTCTATGGAGCCAATTTGCTTTTGGCAAAAGACAAGAAATAGCTAAAAGGCTTAGTGTAACAAAATGCTAATGTATAAAATAGAAGTACTATTATATAAAATACAAATCAATAAAAATTCAATATGCCCAAAAGTTACTTCAGAAGAATCACCATGATGGAACAATTTTATTAATACCAAATTATTTCTGAGTAGCAAGCTAAAGAACTATTTAGAATAATCAGGTCAAAGACAGACCACCACTGTAAGAAACAAATTGACAAACAGTTCAGCTCATCATAGTTGTCAAAAACAAAGGCTGCATTTTGGGCTTTTGGGTGATTAATTGGAGATACAAGTCTCAGATCTTATTTTTTAGGCTGGCTTAGGACCACCATCCTCAGATCTCAGCCTCCTGAGTAGCTAGAATTACAGGTGTGAATCACCCACACCAGACTGAAAATGTTTTCAAGGAAGAAAGATGACCCACTGATGGAATTGAAAACAGTAATAATTTTGTGACCATTATGGCAAAGATGGGGTACAGTAAGAATCAGTGGAGGATCTAAATATAGGAAGAATGGGGGAAGATATTTGTTATTGTCACAGTGTGTTTTCACACACACTTCTTACTTGTTGCAGGAAGGAAGGAGTATTGGAGAAATTAGACAAAACTCTCTGTAATCAAAATTAACATCATAGATAAGAAATAAAAGGACATTATTTGCTTCCAGATATGATTCTCCAAACACATCTTCTAAATGAAGAAATGTCAGATGGATCCCCAATGAGGAATGTTCTGTTTTGTTTTGTTTTTTTTAATAGGCACTATATTCTTCTAAGATGTCAAATAAGACAGAGGCTATGAAAATATCCCAGGTGAAAAACCATGACAACAAATATGAAATACTAGACTGTATCTTTTCCTGGAAAAGGAAAAAAAATGCTCTGAAAAGATATTATTGGATTAATGGGAAGACTGCTAGAAATTGATTAGATAAAAGTATTTCATCTATGTTAAAAACCACAAACTTAGTAAATACTGGAATTAGGAAATACACACTTAAGTATTTAGATGCAAAATGATAGGATGTATATATGGCTCAGGAAATAAAAGCATATATAGCAAAAGAGAAAATTAAAATGATAATATATTAACAGTATGTCCCTGGGTAAAGAGCAAGTATTTCTTGCAATCTTTCTATAAATTTTAACTTATTCCAGTAAAAGTTTAAAAAAAGTTTTGAATTAGGGCTAGACAAGGTAACTCACATCTTTAATCTTAGCTACTAGAGAGATGAGAATCTGGAGAATTTGGTTCAAGACTAGCCTGAGGCAAAAGTTATCAAGACCCAATCTCAACAAACCAAGCCCAGGCCAGGTGCTGCTCACCAGAAGTTCCAGCTAAATTGGAGACCAGAAAAAACTGAGTCCAAAGCCACCCCTGGGCAAATTCCAAGATCCTATCAGAAAACTAACTAAAGCAAAAAAAACTAAGGTGTGACTGAAGCAATAATGCACTTTCCTAGCAAGTATAAAGCCCTGAGTTAAAAACCTAGTACCCAAAAAACAAACAGGCAAATTAGAATTTGAGCCAGGTACTGGTGATATACAATTGTAATGTCTGCACTTAGGAGGCTGAAACAGGGGGGTTGTGGCTTCTAGGAAACTTGGGCTACATATTAAGTTAAAGGCTCAAGTGGTAGGTAGAGTGCTATCCTTGAGCTGAAGAGCTGAGGGATAGTGCCCAGGCCCAGAGTCTAGGTCCCAAGACTAAGTAAAAAAAAAAAGAGAGAGAGAGAGAAAAGAGAAAAGAAAAAAGAAATTCCTACACTATAATATCATAATTTAAGCTTTTTTGGTGATTCTATGGATCAAACTCAAAGCTTTGTTTATACTAAGGAAGCAGTATACCACTGAACTACACCCCTAATCCCAACATCCTAATTTTAAATTAACCATGTAACTGACAAGTCCCACAGACTTTCTGAAAATTCTTATTACTTCTATGAAACTGTCTCATCTCTTAGGCTAAAATGATAGAAACAGGAAATATATAATTGAAGAGTCATCTTATTCAACTTATGAACAAACAGGCTTAGAGATGAAAGGTTCAAGGTCCTTGAACTAGTAGTTATCAAATCCAAGAACCTAGTACAGCTGCTAAGCAGCTACCACTTAGTTTCTATCAGTTTCACTCTCTGGTAAATTTTTGGTGCTGGAACTGAGGTTGGAACCCAGGGCCTTACTCTCTCACTTGGCTTTTTTCCCTCAAGACTGGTGCTCTACAATTGAGACACCTCTACTTCTGGATTTTTGTTAGTTAACTGGAGACAAGAGTCTCAAGGACTTTCCTGCCTGGGCTGGGTTCAAACTGTGAGCATCACAGTACCGGGGATTACAGGTATGTGCCACCATGTCCTGCAATTTCTCCCTCTTCTGAGTTTCCTAAGAGCCTTTCCTCCTTTTCCTCCTCCCTCCCTCCTTTTCCCTCCTTCCTCTTTTCTTCCTCCCTCCTCCCACATTATATATATGATTTCTCCTCCAAAGTATTCATTGTGGGATTTCCTCATGACTGTTCCTGGCATGTTTACAATGTATCCCAATTAATCTCACCTCCTACATTCTTACTTTTTTATGTGTGTACTGAGAACTCATATGAGCTTACTGCTTCAACTATCACTGCTCCACTGGTATTCCCACCTAGATGTCTGGACCACATCTTATTACTTCCAGGACATTCTGCTCTTAGAAGACTGAAATAACTCTAAAAGGAAAATTTTCAATATCCAACAGAAAAAAATCTATGAAAATACATTCATTCCTATTGATAATCTAAGAAATACACATTAAAAACAAGCTACATTTTGCATTAACAGACAACTCATTAAGAGTTATAATATTGTATTTTAATAAGGATGTGAGCAACAGATTCTCATACCTTGGAAGTATAAATGAGCACATTTCTTTTTTCTTTTTTTGTAGGTGTGGGGCTTGAACTCTGGGCCTGGGCACTCTCCCTCAGCTCTTCAGCTCAAGGCTAGCGCTCTACCTCTAGAGCCACAGCGCCACTTCCGGTTTTCTGATGATTACTTGGTGATAAGCGTCTCACAGACTTTCCTGCCCAGACTGGCTTTGAACCATGATCCTCAGATCTCAGCCTCCTGAGTAGCTAGGATTACAGGCGTGAGCCATTGGCACCCAGCAAGCATATTTCTTTGACACTTTGCCAGCACAGAGAAGGTGTTTAAATGGACATAGTCTTTGGTTTAAACATTTCATAAATGAATATCCTACAAAGGTACTATGAAATATTTAATGCAATGTACAAAGGACTGTTCATTAAATTTTTTTTTTTCTTTGGCGGCCGTGGGGCCTGAACTCTGGGCCTGGGCGCTGTCCCTCAGCTCTTCCGCTGTAAGCGCTCTACTACTTGAGCCACAGTGCCACTTCCGGTTTTCTGAGTGGGCTGGCTTTGAACCATGATCCTCAGATCTCAGCCTCCTGAGTAACTAGGATTACAGGCACAAGCCACCTACGGCAAAGAAAAATACCCCTGTATAAACAGTAAGAGGGGAAAAAGAAAAAAAATGTGAGGCCCAGCTAAGTGGTTCCTACCTGAAATCCCTACCTCCTTCCTGCCCCCCCCTTCCTGCCTCCCCTTCCCCATCCTCCGCGCGCGCGCGCACACACACACACACACACACACACACACACACAAACACACTCAGGAGACAGATAGTGGGAGGACTGATGCCTGAGGCCAGCCCTAGCAAAACTGCCTCTCAACAAAAAAAAAGAGTTGGGTGTGTTGGTGGTCATCTATGATCTCAGCTATGTGGAAAGATCAAGATCCAAGTCCACCCAGTTGAGACTGTCTCAAAAATAACTAAAGCAAAAAAGAGCTATGGGGTATGTGGCTCAAGTGATAGAGTACCGATCAAGACCACACAAAGGTGAAGTATGCTCAGTAGGATTCCATTACCTGACTTATAGTCTGCTTGTTTGTTGCCTCCTTATAAAACCGGGTTTTAGTTGGGCTGGGGTAGAGGTGGGAGGCTCGTGGTTGTAATCCTAGCTACTCAGGAGGCTGAGATCTGAAGATCACAGGCAAGCCTAGACCAATAACTCTACAAGATTTTTATCTCTACTTAAACACCAAAAGCCAGAAGTGAAGCTGTGGCTGAAGAGATACAACACTAGCCTTGAGCACAAAAGCTCAAGGACAGTGCCCAGGCTCTGAGTTCAAGCCCTGGAACTTGCACAAAGGCAAAACAAAAAACTCTAAGTCTTGTATACATTGTCAATAAAGAGCAGACCTTTATATCAACAAGACTTGCAGAACTAACAAAGAATAGTCCACAATAGGACCTCTGATATAATTTGGAACTCATAATTTCTATAATTTATTTGTTATAGAAGCTTGTTTAAGAGTCCCAAAGAGGGGTGGGAATGTGGCTTAGTGGCAGATTTCTTGCCTCCCATGCATGAAGCCCTGGGTTCCATTCTGCAGTACCACATATGCAGAAAAAGCCAGAAGTGGGCCTGTGGAAGAGTGCTAGCCTTGATCAAAAGAAACTCAGGGGGCTGGGAAGATGGCTCAGTGGTAGAGCGCTTGCCTTGCATGCCTGAGGCCCTGGGTTCGATTCCTCAGCACCACATAAGCAAAAAGAAAAAAAGCCGGAAGTGGCGCTGTAGCTCAAGTAGTAGAGCGCTAGCCTTGAGCTGAAGAGCTGAGGGACAGCGCCCAGGCCCAGAGTTCAGGCCCCATGACCGGACCTCCCCCCCCCCCAAAAAAAAATGAATGAAAAAAAAAAAAAAACTCAGGGACAGTGCCCAGGCTTTGAGTTCAAGCCCAGGACTGGCCAAAAAAAAAAAAAAAAAAAGTTCCACAGAGTTGAACCTTTTCAAAATCTAATCACCTAAAAATTCCTTGGAAAAAACGTGATTTGAGGTCTAATTTCTTATTTTTCCCACCAATGTTAAAAATATATTGCAGGAGATAATTTTCTACCAAAGTAGCACAGTATTACGGTTGGTGATCACATTACAGATGGGAAAGGCTTTACTACATAACCACTGAGACCATTTCCCTGGAGGGATGCAATTCTATCTGTGGTTTTAAATTCCAGAAAGGAATGTTCTTAATCTTTCTGGAAATTAGTGACATAAGCATTTTAAAGTACTTCTTTTAGATCAACCAAGAGGTTTCATGTAATTTTTTACTTGGCATATTTCAATTGTTTTTTAAATTAGAAGCAAGCATTGAGTATATTGGGATGTCACTAAGGCTTCAATTAGCAAACGAGTCTTTTATAATTATGATATAACCTTATCACTGATTTGTTGTTCATTGCTGATTACTGACAATTGTATTTGCTATTAAAAGCAAATTACCTAACTTATGTAATTGTAACACGCTGTACATCACTTTTATAATAATAATATAAAAAGTAAAGAACAAAAAAGAGAGACTAAACTTTGAAAATATTTTTTAAAAAGCAAATATAGCTAGAACCTGTATTATTATTTAAAATTATTATACTTGGGGAAGCCTAAGTGATGTGAAAGTAGTTACAGTTATTTTTTAGTTATAATTGATTTTCAAACTGTGACTCCAGTTAGAAAAAGACTTCTGAGAAGAATGAGGGGAGGGGAAAAATTAACATGACTTCAGAAGTAAAAACAGCCTGATGAGTTAATTTTTCAAAAAAATATCACCTGATATATATTGTAAGAAAAATCTTTTTTTTTTTTTTTTTTTTGCCAGTCTTGGGGCTTGAACTTAGAGCCTGGGTACTGTCCCTGAACTACTTTTGCTCAAGGTTAGCCCTCTACCACTTGAGCTACAGCTACCACTTGAGCTACAGCGCCACTTCTTTTTTCTGTTTATATGGTACTGAGGAATTGAACCCAGGGCTTCATGCATGCTAGGCAAGTACTCTACCACTAAGCCACATTCTCAACCCTGTAATATAAATCTTACCAGCACACACACTGACACTGAAATAATACCATTTTAAAACTAATTGCCTTGGGCTGAATTACAACAAAACATAAATACTTGCACAAACTTACTTAGGCTTCAGTACTTTTCTTTCAGATGGATTACCACTGAGCCAACTTCCCAGCCCCTGGATGTTATTAATTTTGAAACATACCCACACAGAGGCATGATTCTGAGAGATTAAAAACAAATTTAATTCCAGCAATCAGGAAGCTGAGGCAGGAAGATCATAGTATAAATATGTAGCTTGTGCTACATATTCAAACCCCGTCCCAAAATTTAAAAAAAGTATATGGCTGGGTGCCAGTGGCTCCTGCCTGTAATACTAGCTACTAAGGAGGCTGAGATCTAAGGGTCACGGTTCAAAGCCAGCCTAGGCAGAAAAGTCCTTGAGACTCTTATCTCCAATAAACCACTAGAAAACCGGAAGTGGCGCTGTGGCTCAGGTGGTAGAGCCCTCGCCTTGAGCTGAAGAGCACAGGGACAGCACCCAAGCCCAGAGTTCAAGCCCCAAGACCGACCAAAAAAAAAAAGGAAAACTTTCTTTGGTCAATTGAATATACATATTATCTACATATTATCTACACTTCCCTAAAATCATAATAAAGAGCAAAAAGAATGAGGAGATAACAAATGAGAGATTTTAAAAGTTAGGGGCAGGTAAACAGTAATTGATTTGGCTAAAGAAAGATAAATGAGATAAACTACTCTTTCTCAGAGGTGAAAATAAGCCAGCTGATTTGCCCAAAAGAACTCTAGATAACTTAGGAACTGGATACCCCAAGTCCTGAGGAATGTAGGAAAGAGAAATTCCTCTAAAAACAGGGTTAGATAAAACTGTATATAGACCATCAGTGGGCTGCTCAGCCTCTGTCTCACTTCAAGCTATCACGCCACTCTTACTCAAAGAACAGACTCTATGGAATATAAACCAGGAAAAGTCAGTACAGTTTGTTTTCTATTAAATGAACTCGTAACTTGTTTGTGGCATAAAAATCACAGAATATCATTTTCATGCTGAGAATGTAAATTTGAAATAACATTCTTGGTAATTAAACATGTAATGCATAAACTGCCCCCCCTCCCCAAAAATAAATAAACTAGCAAGAATGAGGAGAGCTACCTGGCTCTTAATTATGAATGAGCTGCTAAGGTTCAACAAACATTTTAGGAAAATCTCTAATATGATAGATAAAGCATCACATCCTCTGCTTCTCCACATATACCCTGTACTCGCCTTCCACCATCTTCTTAAAATATCTGCAGGAACAAGAGGACTTAAAAGAATATCTAAACTGGATGCTGATGACTCACACCTGTAATCCTAGATATTCAGGAGGCTGAGATCTGAGGGTCACAGTTGGAAGCCAACCTGGGCAGGAAAGCCCGTGAGACTCATCTCCATTTAACTAGCAAAAAGCCTGAAGTGTACTTGTGACTCAAGTGGAAGAGTGCTAGCCTTGAGCAAAAAAACTCAGGAATAGTGCCAAGGCCCTGAGTTCAAGCCCCAGGATTGGCACAAAATTTTAAAAAAAGCTTAATATCTATAGAAAGAGATAACATTGCATTCATTTATTTTTTGTCAGTTATAGGGCTTGAACTCTGGGCACTGTCCCTCAACTCTTCAGCTCAAGGCAAGTGCTCTACCACTTGAGCCACAGCGCCACTTCCAGTCTTCTGGTGGTATTGGAGATAAGAATCTCATGGACTTGACTTCCCTGGCTGGCTTTTAACCATGATCCTCCGATCTCAGCCTCCTGAGTAGCTAGATTTATAGGCGTGAGCCACCGGCACCTGTTTCAACATTGCATTCATGAAGCAAGACTAGGATACTATGAAAATATTTCAAACAGACAAAAACTTCTTATAGGTTAAAAACACAAAACCAACATATAAATGCCAATAGGAGGTTAGAAAATAAAACTGAGAGGTTTCTCAGTAAGATTCTAGACTTTTACTATAATTCTGTTGTAAGCTAAATATGTGGTTAAACCAGTGCTATTATAAATGACTGGACAGATATTGGTAAATTTCTACTGAGGAAGGTTTCCAATTTCTTTTGAAATAAAGAATGTTTAAAATTCCATTTGCAGGAATTTTATCCTTTCACTACTTATATATAAAAAGAGGTATGTAAAAGGATAGCAATAGATGATTAGAACTGTACCAAATGTCATCTGGGCACTGTTGATGCACACCTGTAATCCTAACTATTCCAGAGGCTCTGAACTAGAGGACTGCAATTCCAGGTCATCCCAGGGCAGAAAAAGCCAAGAGACTCTATCTTCAAAATAACTAGCAAAATCGGTCACCTGGGTGGCTCACGCCTGTAATTCGAGCTACTCAGGAGGTTGAGATCTGAGGATCACAGTTCAAAGCCAGCCTGGGCAGGAAAGTCCATTAAACTCTTATCTCCAGAAAATCAGAAAATCAACGGTGGTGCTGTGGCTCAAGTGGTAGAGCTAGAGCACTTGCCTTGAGCTGAAGAGCTCAGGGACAGCACCTAGGCCCAGAGCTCAAGCCCCTCCACAAAACAACAACAACCATCTAGCAAAAAGTAAGTCTGTAGGTAATTCAAAGGGGTTAGCCTCAGCTGAGCAAGTTGGCTGAGTAAGTGAAAGGTTATGAGTTCAAACCCCAGTATGTAGCCACTAGAATGAAGTCTCTCTAGCTGTACTTGATATGGAATGATTTCTAGGCATGTGCATTATCTCTGAGCTAGATTTCTAATTTTCTAATAGCCTTTTCCTTCTTGGGAGAGACCGGGCGATGGGAGCAGGGATTTGAACTCCGGTCATTTCACTTGCTAGTCAGGCACTTTACTGCTTGAGCTACACTCCCACTCTCTCATATAGATTTATAATACATACTTAGAAAAGCAAGACATGGAACTGTGTTTTATTTAGAGAGCACATTTCTAGGTGAATAGAACAGAACTATTAATGGTGTTTACTTCCAATAAGGAGAACTAGTAGCTGAGAGACTTCTCAATATGTGACCCACTGTTGAACTCAAAGTCTGGGTACTGTCCCTGAGCTTTTCTTGCACAAGGCTAGTGCTCTATCACTTGAATCACAGCTCCATATCTGGATTTTGGTGGTTAATTGGAGTTAACTATTTAAAGGAGGCTGGGCAAAGAGCTCAGGGAAACCAGGCACTGGTGGCTCACGCCTGTAATCCTAGCAACTCAGGAGGCTGAGATGTGAGGATCGCAGTTCAAAGCCAGCCCGGGCAGGAAAGACCGTGAGACTCCAATCTCCAATAAACCACCAGAAAACCAGAAGTGGCACAGTGGCTCAAGTGGTAGAGCGCTCGCCTTGAGCTGAAGAGCAGAGGGACAGTACCCAGAGTTCAATCCCCAGAGTTCAAGCCCATGACTGATAAAAAAACAAAAACTAAAACAAAAACAACAAAAAGCTCAGAGACAGGACCCAGGCCTAGAGTTCAAGACCCACAACCAGCCAAAAAAAGAAAAAAGTTTAACAGACTTTCCTGCCCTGACTGACTTTGAACCATGATCCTCAGATCTGAGCCTCTGAGTAGCTAGGATTACAGGCATGAGCCACTGGTGCCCGTCTATTTTACTTTATTTATTTATTTATTTTGGTCCAGTCATGAGGCCTGAACTCTGGGCCTGGGCGCTGCCCCTCAGCTCTTCAGCTCAAGGCTAGCGCTCTACCACTAGAGCCACAGCGCCACTTCTGGCTTTTTTCTTTTTGCTTATGTGGTGCTGAGGAATCGAACCCAGGGACTCATGTATGCAAGGCAAGCGCTCTACCAACTGAGCCACCTTCCCAGCCCCATCTATTTTATTTTATTTATTTATTTTATTTTGGGGTCTGGTCGTGGGGCCTGAACTCTGGGCCTGGGCACTGTCCCTCAGCTCTTCAGCTCAAGGCTAGTGCTCTACCACTTGAGCCAAAGTGCCACTTCCGGAGATTTGGCTCAAGGCTCAGTGGTAGAGTGCTTGCCTTGCATGCACTCTTATGTGGTGCTGAGGAATGGAACCCAGGCCCTCATGCATGGAAGGCAAGCACTCTACCACTGAGCCATCTTCCCAGCCCTCTTTTATTTTTTTAATATGGTCCTGACACAACTGTAAATTCTAGGCAAGCACTGCATTACTGAGCTACAGCCCCAGCTGTACACAAGTTCCACTTAATCCCATTTTGCTCACTATCTTTAGCTTTTTATAAAATGATGGCCTGAAGTAATTGAGCCAGTAAACATTCCTCCCCCCATTCTCAGGAGCTATGCTTGAGGCTACTTGCAAACTCCTTGCTTTCCCGGGGAATTTAGTGAGGGATCCTGAAAAACAGCCTGGAGGGTGAAACTTTACTTGTATAGAAATAAAGAAACTAGTAAGAAGGGAAACAAAGTCTCCAGAGAAGGGTGAGTAAATGATCTTTATAACTTGGGGATGAGGGGAGGAACTAGGGTGGGAAGGGAAAGTGGGAGAAAAATGAGGGAGGAGGTAACAAGTTAGACAAGAAATGTACTCACTACCTTATATAACTGAAACCCTTCTGTATATCACCTTGACAATAATATTAAAAAACAAAAAGACTGAGGAGGACAGAGGCCAAGGAGTCCAGGCTTCCCATTCCAGGCCCACTGGCCTTCCTTTTTTTTTTTTTTGTCAGTTGTGGAGCCTGAACTCTGGGCCTGGGCGCTGTCCCTCAGCTCTTCAGCTCAAGGCTAGCACTCTACCACTTGAGCCACAGCGCCACTTCTGGCTGTAGGAATCAAACTCAGGGCCTCACGCATGCAAGGCAAGCACTCTACCACTGAGCCTTGAGCCACACCTCCAACCTCCTTTTTGCTAGTTATTTTGGTAATTGAGTCTAGGAAATTTTTCTACCCATTGGTTTCCATCCACAATTCTCCAATCTCAGCCTCCTGAGTAGCTAGGATTATGGGTGTGAACCATCAGCACCTAGCTTCAATCTTTTTTATCTAGTTCTTGTTACTTCAAAGCTAATTTGACAATACTTAAATTCTCTTCTTTGGATTTCTATTTAATTCTGGGGATAAAACAATATTACAGAAGCAAAATTAACTACAAAGTATTTTTATGAGCTGGAAGTGGCGCTGTAGCTCAAGTGGTAGAGGGCTAACCTTGAGCTGAAGAGCTGAGGGACAGTGCCCAGGCCCAGAGTTCAGGCCCACAACCGACAAAAAAAAAAAAAAAAAAAAAAGTATTTTTATGTGTCAATTGTAAGTGGCCCACACCTGTAACCCTAGCTATTCAGGAGTCTGAGACTTGAGGATCAAGATTTGAAGCCAGCCTGGGCAGACAAATCAAGAAACTTATCTCTAATTAACCATGTATGGCTCAAGTGGTATAGTGCCAACTGAAAGCAAAAGAAGATCAGTGAGTTCAGGGCCCTAAGTTGAAGCTAACTTGCTAAAGTGACGTTGGTGTCTCCATTTAATTCTTTTTGTTTCTAGATTTTACGTAGGACAGTGAGAGCATTTGCTTTGTCTGGGCTGTATTTGCCCAGATTTGTACCTTGACAAGATTATTCAAATACCTTGGAATTCTCTGGCTGAGCCCTAGCTAGCCCTGCCCTACCCATGTTGGTGCTATACTCCTGGAAACTAAATGGGTCCACTTTGCCTAGCAACAGAATTCAGATAAACTCACCAGAGTAGTATTTAGTCAAAACCCCCTCCTCACTGTTCCCAGAGATGTTGATATAAACCCATGGTAGATTCCAATGCATTTTTGGGGGGGGGGGGTCCGGTCGTGGGGCCTGAACTCTGTGCCTGGGCGCTGTCCCTCAGCTCTTCAGCTCAAGGCTAGCGCTCTACCACTTGAGCCACAGCGCCACTTCCGGCTTTTTTCTTTTTGCTTATGTGGTGCTGAGGAATCGAACCCAGGGCCTCGAGCATGCAAGGCAAGCGCTCTACCATTGAGCCACCTTCCCAGCCCCTCCAATGCATTTTGTAAAATCTCTCTCTCCTGCTACATTTCTGCAAGGTCTCTTACACCTAATGGTTCCAGAAGAATAATCACCCCTCCCCATTCATGAAAGATAAAGCTCTTTCACATTCTTCTTGCAAACGTGTTTATCTCGGGCTGGGAAGGTGGCTCAGTGGTAGAGAGCTTGTCTTGCATGCATGAGGCCCTGGGTTCAATTCCTCAGCACCACATAAGCAGAAAAAGCCAGAAGTGATGCTGTGGTTCAAGTGGTAGGGTGTTAGCCTTAAGCTGAAGAGTTGAGGGACAGCACCCAGGCCCAGAGTTAAGGCCCCACATTGAACAAAACAAACAACAACAACAAAAAAACCCATGTGTTTATCTCAACTTCTTTTCCTTTGATATTTTCAATTTGATGTTACCTGAATCCAACTATTTCCTAATAAGCAGGAAGCCAGTATGATTTTCTCAGATTTCATATAAACCCCTAGGGTCAGCCAAATGGATGCTTAGCAACAAATGAGTTAGGTTTCAAATGAGATATGAATCTTAGTCAATTAATAAAATTTGTTATATAATTTGCAAACAGGTGAACTTTTAAAAATAGTATTCAAGATCTAGGACAAGAAGTAGAAAAGAAGTCAGGAAGATGATGGACTCTTCAGGAAAAAAAAATAAGCTAGTAGATTAGTATTTGCTTTCTATAAAAAGCCATCCAATCTACCTCATCCTATAATAGGATTTAGCAAATCAAAGCCAGCATGGGCTGATAAATCCAAGAGACTCCATCTCTATTAACCAGCAAAGAAAGAAAAAGTCACACTGGAGACATGGCTCAAGCAGTAAAGCACCAGCTGTGAGCAAAGTAAACCGAGATAGCTTGAGGTCCTGAGTTACAGCCTTGTTACAGGCAAAAGAAACTCATTTCTAGGTGTCATCAAGAAAAAACTAAAAATGCAGCAAGTGTAAAATAAGTTAGAAACTTGGAAATGGTAACATGTAAAAAAAATTGGTGGGGGGGAGTATAGTCGTGGAGATGGGAGGGCAGGGATGGTAGGGGAAAAACAAAGGAGAAGGCAACAATGCTTGAGAAGAAATGTGCTCATTACCTTTTCATGTAATTGTAACCTCTCTGGTATTTTCACAATAAAAAACTTATTTAAAAAATTTTATCTTCAAGTAAGAAAAGAATGTATCATCATAGGAACAGTATAGAAAGAGGAGTATAGAAACTAATTGTGTGGCTCAAGAGTAGTCATGGAAGCCCAGCACTGGTGGCTACTCAGGAGGCTGAGCTCTGAAGACTGCTGTTCAAAGCCAGCCCAGGCAGGAAAGTCCATGTGACTCTTATCTCCAATAAACCACTTAGAAGTGGTGCTGTGTCTCAAGTGGTAGAGCACTAGCCTTGAGCTGAAGAGCTGAGGGACAGTGCCCAGGCCCAGAGTTCAAACTCCACGACACACACACACACACACACACACATGCACGCACGCACAAAGTAGTCATGGAGTTAAAATAAATATTCTTAGATTAGAAAATATTGATGTTACACCCATAAATCTCTTGGAATGTAATTTATTCCCCTGATGAGAGGAGATGGAGAGAGGAGAATCAAGGACCGAATAAGGACCAGTCCTGTTGTTTGGATAGTCTAATAAATTCTCATTCTGACTCATCTCTTGTTCATTTAATGGCAGTCTTGTCAGCTTCTAAGTAGCCTAATTAAATTTCTCATTCTGCAAATTCAAGGAAGAACTAGTCTCACTCCCTATCATAACCCGAGGCCCTTCCAAAAAGACAAGTTCCCTTCATATTCATCCATAATCACATTTGGCATCTGGGCTAAAAAACCCAAAATAATCTATTTTTAGAAGATGTGAGCCAGGCACCTGTGGCTCACACCTGTAATCCTAGCTACTCAGGAGGCTGAGATCTGAGGATCACAGTTCAAAGCCAGCCCAGGGGGCTGGGAAGGTAGCTCATTGGTAGAGTGCTTGCCTTGCATGCATGAGGCCCTGGGTTCGATTCCTCAGCACCACATAAGCAGAAAAAGCTGGAAGTGGCACTGTAGCTCAGATGGTAGAGCGCTAGCCTTGAGCTGAAGAGCTGAGGGACAGCGCCCAGGCCCTGAGTTCAGGCCCCATGACCAGCCAAAAAAAAAAAAGCCAGCCCAGGCAGAAAAGTCAATGATTCTCATATCTCCAATTAACCACCAGAAAACTGGAAGTGGTGCTGTGGCTCAAGTGGTAGAGTGCTTACTTTGAGCTGAAGAGCTGAGGGACAGTGCCTAGGCCTAGAGTTCAAGCCTCATGACTAACAACAACAACAACAAAAAGATGTGCAATTTTGCTAGCTGGCATTTCATTCCCATGATGCTTTCTACCTTCTTCCCCCACTCTACTCCCATGCCCCATTCTCTCCGCAATGTGGTTTGAACTCAGGGCTTCACCTTGTATTCTATCACTTGAGTCACACCAACCAGCCCTTTTCACTTTAGTTTGTTTTTCAGATAGGGTCCCACACTTTTGCCTGGATTAGCCTCAAGCATGAGTTCTTCCTACCTTCTCCTTCACAGTAGCTGGAACTAGCAGTATGTATTACTTGTTTGTTGAGATGGGCCTTGATAACTTTCCCATGCTGACCCTGAACTATGACCCTCCTATCTCTTCCTTCTAAGTAGTCAGGATTATAGTTGTGTACCCTCACACTTGGCTATGTTGTTCTCCATCAGAAAGATGAGTAAAAAGTCATGAGCAGGTTAGTGTGAAGTTCAGAGATTTGATAAAGTGATTAGCACAGTGTCTGGCACATAGTATGTGATGAATTAGTACTGTTATTATTTTGCTTGTAGTTTGCATTGTTATTGTTGAGACAAAGAGTTATTCTGGAAGGCGTGTCCTGTCACTGAAACTATCAGTGATGTTGGCTTCTTATGCTGTAGTTAAATTGATCAGATTATTAACTACACTGATACTTGTGCCCCATTAATCACTGAAGATAGTTTCCTGATGGAATTATATATCATCACTTTAGCTCTCAAGTCTCTCCAGTGATTTTTTTTGTGTGGACTTGTCATGATCATTTCACCTTCTTTGGGTAGCCCCACAGCTGTCAAGCAAAGTAAACAATACGATATTGATCTTGGGATTTTTCTTGCTAGTAAAGAATCGATGAACACATCCCTATCTCGCCTAATGCAATTGTTTCTAGTTCCTACATGCTCCCAACAAATTAGGCCAGATTATACAAATTGATCTTTGTCAGTGAAGAAAACCATGATCTAGTCTGTTGCAGTAACCAATGGGTAAAAGACAAGTGATTATTCTTACTATAATTCTAAAATTAGGCAGTGTAGAATGAAAGCATCTTGCCTTCGGAGAAGTGAGGGTCTCCCCACTTTCCTCCCCATCTCCACCTCCTCCTACTTGATATTTGGATTGCTCTACAAAGAATGGCAAAATGTCATCTAGCTTCTGTTTCATGCCTACCATGCAGCGCATGTAAAAGAAAAGACAGCTCTCTAGTTCCCAAACTCTAGGTGGCCAATAAATTCAGATTCTGTTGCCTTAAAAAATTAAGCATTTCAGTGGCATACTATGCCATTTGGTACATGAAACATATGTTCAATGAAGTCATTTTTGATAATAAGATAAAACTATTGGGGCTAGGAATGTGGCTTAGTGATAGAGCACTTGTCTAGCATTCATGAAGCCCTGGGTTCTATTCCTTTGTACCACATAAACAGAGAAAGCTGGAAGTGGTGCTGTGGCTCAAGTGGCAGGGTGCTAGCCTTGAGTAAAAGAAGCTCAGGGACAGTGCCCAGGCTCTGAGTTCAGTCTCCAGGATTGGCCACACACAAAAAAGAGAGATTTACTAACTGGAAATGTGGAGACAGGGATTCTGAGCTCTAGTTCCAAATATGTCACTTGTCCAGACAAGTCCACCAACCACAAGCTCCTGAGTGTTTGATTACGACCTTCTCATCTGCAGCCTCCCCTCAGCAAACAGTCAGGCCCCAATTTACAAATGGGTTTCATTCCAAAAGACCATTGAAGCTTATTATTTGGACCTCAGAAAATGTTTCCTGTTGAAATGACGTTATAAATAATGGTTAGGCCTCAGATTTGTCCACAGCAATCCATTTCATTCATAATATAGTTAAATTATGATACCAATCCAAGAGTAAAAGAGAAGAAAAAAGATTTTCTTCTTCCTTTACTGGATGCAAGTCAGCACTAGACAGAGCTTGGAAATGAGTGCTATTTATTTTGGCCCCTTTCCACTTCCTGTCTGTGTCTTTTCTTCCATCTTAGAAATGTCATTTATTCAAGGTCTGCTGTAGCAGACCTGTTTCCCTCTGCAAAATTATTCATTTTCTCTTTTCTCTCCACCTGCCCCACTCTTCCCCTCCTCCTCCTTCATTCCATTCCCCCTGTAATCTCTACCCTGCCCCTACCTGTCCTACTGCAGCAAAGCTGTCCTCAGTAGATTTGTGACAAAGAAACCTTACTTAAGTAGTCTTTAAACACCTAAACTTAATAAAAGTTGAAAGAGAGCTTCCTGGGTATGTGACACTATTTTATGCATGAGTCAAATCTTTAGATAGTGGGCAGCTCAGTAAGGGAGGTGATATTATTAGTGGATGCCACAAAGAGGAACTTGAGACACAGAAAAGTGAAATGACTTGCACTGGGTCATTATGCCAAGAATTTGAATAGAGACCGTCTGAGAGGAAGCCTATGTTCTCATGCTAATCTCAGAAGGATTTGTGCCTTTCAAATAGAATACATCTACATCTAGCTCAAATGAGTTTCAACACTTTAGGCAGTTTAGGAGCCAGTCAGGTAGGTTTGGGCGACTACCAGGCCAGGGTGGAAGCTACAAATGTCTGCAGGACCCAGGTCGGTGATGGAAATGGAAATGGTGATTTCATCATGCAGCCTAGATTGTATTCTTTCCCCACACAACCTATGAGCATTTTCTTCCCATGTAGACAGAGAAGAAAGACTCCCAGCTGGTTTATGTCTTTAATTCGAACTACTCAGGAAGCTGAGAGCTGAAGGTCAGGTTTGAAGCCAGCCTGGGCAGGAAAGTCTATGAGTCTCATATCCCCAATTGACCAGTAAAATGCTAGAAGTGGAGCTGTGGCTCAAGTGGTAGAGCGCAACCTTGAGCAAAAAAGCTCAGGGATAGCAACCAGGCCCTGAGACCAAGACCCAGTACTGGAACACAAAAAAAGGTTCATGAGAGATGGTTGATGCTTCCCATAAGATGCCTAAAAGAGAGGCTACAGTATGGAAGTCAGTGTTGGTCCATGGTGTGCTGTCTCTATGGCAACCAGAGAAGGTGCATCCCTGTGGAGTGGCAACTGTTTCTCAGTCCCAGGTGACTTTTGGACTGCAGACAAGCAGACATTTTGACTCCAGAACTTACTTCTTAATTGCTGTGATATATTGTTTGGGTTCAAGTGATACTCAAACTGTGCTTTTAATGTACTTCATTGTAATATATTCACTTCCAAAGTTAATGGTTGCATCTATGAATAAATTAGAAAGACATCTGTACTTATCAGGAGTCTTTCAGTTGCAAGTGCCAGAAACCCAACTCAAATTATTTTAAAAACACACATATGGGGAGGGAGGTTGGAGGCATGGCTCAAGTGGTAGAGTGCCAGCCAGTGAGCAAAAGTGTCAGATACCATGTCTGAGTCCCTGTCTTAGACAACAAACAAACAAACAAACAAATAAAAAACCCAACAAAACAAGAAACCAAAGCCAGGCAGTGGTGACTCATGCCTGTAATCCTAGCTACTCAGGAGGCTGAGACCTGAGGATAGCAATTCAAAGCCAGTCCAGGCAGAAAAGTCCATGAGACTCTTATCTCCAATAAACCACCAGAAAACCAGAGATGGGGCTGTGGCTCAAATAGAAGAGCGCTTGCCTTGAGCTGAAGAGCTGAGGGACAGTGCCCAGGCCCAGAGTTCAAGCCCCACAACTGACCAAAAAAAAAAAGATCCTTAATGCTTTAATGAAAACATCTTAAATCCTTGTTCTTTTTTGAATTTTTGTTTTATATTGCATTTGTTTTATATTAAAAATTACTATAAAGGGTAAAGCTTCAAGTCAGAAATATGGTGTTGAATTCATATGGAAATTTCAAAATTCAGAACATTTGAAGCAGAAGAGGTAATTCTTTTTTTTTTCTTCTTTTTTTTTTTTGTTGGTCATGGGGCCTGAACTCTGGGCCTGGGCACTGTCCCTCAACCCTCCAGCTCAAGGCTAGCACTCTACCACTTGAGCCACAGTGCCACTTCTGGCCTTTTCTGCTTATGTGGTGCTGAGGAATCAAACCCAGGGCCTCATGCATGCAAAGCAAGCACTCTACCACTGAGTCAAATAATAGAGTGCTAGTCTTGAACATAAAAGCTCATGGACAGAGCCTATGGCCTGAGTTCAAGACCCAGAATAAGCACCAAAAAAAAACTACATTAGTAGCTGAACAAATATTTTAGATTTATCCCTGAAATATAAGATAGCTTCACTGATTAGAATATCCATTAATAGGGCTGGGGGTGTGGCTTAGTGCAAGATTGTCTGCTTATGAATGAGGCCTTGCATTCAATATCTGAAACTAATATAAAAAATTAATTGGCATAGTTCATAGTTAATGGGTTAAAGAAGAATACTCATGAGTATTCCAAGAGATAAAGAATTACCTAAAGTGCAATTTACAGTCACAATTCTAAATAAGTCAGCCAGAGATAGGCTATAAGTTAACATGGTAAAGCATGGACTTAGTATTTTGCTTCTCCTCCCATCAAGTAGTCCACTCTATTTTCCTTCTTGCAGGTGAGATTTTCTAATGACTTGCTTTGACCAACATAATGTAAAAGGCAAAAAATTTATATGATCTGAAGAGAAACAAGAGTCTTGACGAACATAATGTTATAATTCTTCATCTAGGCTTTGAAGCCTGTAGCTTCCACCTTCATCTATTTGGAAGGAGTAACTGTCATTTAAGGAAGTCCAGCCGGTGCTGCTGGACAGATGGTGTGGAAGGAAAAGTCTTGGAAGAAGCCAGACCATGAGGGGGGGAAAGTCCCAGTGTTCCAGACAGCTCAGCTGCAGCAAGGCACCTTGGATTCTTCCATGCAAACTGCAGCTAGCTCTGTTGGTGCTAGTTAGTCTCAATTCTGCCCTTCTGCTAACTCATGAAATTATAAAACATAATAAATGCTTGTCATTTAAAACTATTATGTTTTGGAGAGGTTTGTTATATAGCAATAAATACCTTGATATAATTTTTTTAAAACTACCTCAATCATCATATTTAGTGGGGAAAAACCAAACACTGAAAGAATTCTCTTCATTTTAGCAAGTATCACATTGAAAAAGCAAAACAGTTCCAGCTCCCTAAGCACCTGCTATCTCCTGCCTTTATTCTTTCTGAGCTGGAGGGAATACTTGTGGTCTTGGTCAATCACTACACAATGGTTCCAGGTGGGTAAGATGGATGAGGCCAACTCAAAACACAGATAACTGTCAGGACTTCTTTTTGCCAGACTTGCCTTTCATTCTGTATTTACCCAGACTCATCCATTCATTAGGGCAGAGCCAACATGATCTAATCACCTATAAAGGTCCTACAGGTCACATCTCTTAAAACCTTACAATGATTAAATTTCAACAGAGTTTTGGTTGGGATAACATGGAACAAGGACTTTTTTTTTTTTTTGCCAGTCTTGGGACTTAAACTCAGGGCCTAGGCACTGTCCCTGAGATGCTTTTTGTTCAAGGTTAGCGCTCTACCACTTGAGCCACAGTGCTACTTCCAGCTTTTCTGTTTATGTGGTGCTGAGGAATCAAACCCAGGGCTTCATGCATGCTAGGCAAGCACTCTTCCACTAAGCCACATTCCCTGCTGGAAGAGCTTTTTTGCAGTTTGTGGCATGCAGTTCTTAAAAACTCAAAGCCCAAAGGCAGCAGACTCTAGCAGTTGCTCTTAAACTTCCCAGGAGCAGATTAGCTATTGCTTCAGGATCATGGTCAGATTTTTTTCACTCCTTCAAGCTTTAAGAGCTTGGGGGAAGAGAGGTCTGGGATTCATTATATTCATAACAGATCCCATTTTCTTTATGGAATTTTTGGGGGCAGCAGCTGAAAGTGTTGAAGCTGGTAACCCCATCTTGTAGATGTGAACTCAGTAACAAAGATAAGTAACTCCTGTCAGGAATATAGCTAGTCATGGATAGCAGACACTGGAATGGGTTTGTGCCACCTTCCCAGCCCCTGAACTATTACTTTTAGGGCAAAGAACTTCAAAATAGAGCATCTCAAAGGCTGTAAAAGAAGAGGTACAGCGAGCCAGGCACTGTCCCAGATTGTTTGCTAAAGGGCACTCATGTCCCTACCACTTCAACCAAGTTAACAGCTGGGAACAGTTGGAAGCAACTGTCAGTTCTTAGCATTTTGAGCCTGCAAAAACCTTGCAATTACTGATATTAGGAAACAGTTGCTCCTCCTGTTCCCATCCATCATGCATCAGAAGGTGACTGGGACTAGCAGCTGTCACGTACAAATTTCATCCCAGCTAGAACAAAAAATGGAGTTGGAAAGGGAATAAAGCTGGAATCAACCTTCATCAAATTAGAACTGAAGAAAAGTCCCCAGGGAAGATTGACCTTATTAAAGAAGGGTGGGAAAGAGAGAAAAGTACATCAAAACAAGATTTTTTTAAAAAGCCCAAACATATATTTGTATCTCCTAGGGGGAAATGTGAGAGAAAGAAATGATAATAGAGTATGTCTGGAAGGATATAGAGTGAACTGATAACTTGCTTCCCGTTGAAAGGAACCAAGCATTGAAGGCTACTGTAGAAACTTTTGAATATGACTAAGGCATTTGAATCACATGAAGTTCTAGTGTTTTTTTTTTAACTTATAGTTTTAAAAAAGAAAATAATTTCCTTGAGATTACAGCAGTTTAATAACAGTCCTTGATCAGACCTGGCCTTTTGCAGAGAAGCAGGACGGAATGGCAGGGTGGGCGCTGCTGGCTGAAGCAGAGCTCAGGCCCATGCAGGCTCCTCATCCTTCTCTGACCGTTCTCATGCTAACTACTAAACATCCTTCTGAAACTAAATATTTCCTTTTTTGGAGAAGGATTAAGTATAGGCAGATCCTGTTTTGACAGCTATCACCATGCTGTCCAGTTCAATATAACAAAGGTCTCTCCTGGCCAGCAGCCCACACTAGTTTTGTTTATAGTGTTGGTGTATTTTGATATATGTGGGGGCAACAACAAAAGATTTTCAACTAAGCCTACTTTATTTGCAGGTTTATTTCATGCAGTTTTGACCAAATATGGTCAAAATTTAAACATCCAAAGAAAATTTAAAAACCCAAAATTTAAATCCAGCATGCATATTACATAGGCCAGATGTAGAGATGCTTTCTTTCAGTTCTGTGTTAGCATCATGTGTGTTTAAATTGTGTATGATATACTAAGTGTTTCCCTGACATTAGGGAATTTGGGGGCAATGGTTTTACTACCAGAAAAGCAAACAGTGCGAGTAAAGCAAGGTAGAAATTAATAGGCTTATTGTTTTGTTTGGGGTGGGGGGCGGGAGGGAGGGCTGGTTGTGAGACTTGAACTTTGGGTCTGAGTGCTGTCCCTAAGCTCTTCAGCTCATGGCTAGCACTCTACCATTTGAGCCACAGTGCCTCTTCCAGTTTTCTGGTGGTTAATTGGAGGTAAGAGTCTCATGGGCTTTCCTGCCTGGGCTGGCTTTGAACTGTAATCCTCAGATCTCAGCCTCTCGAGTAGCTAGGATTATAGGCATAAGCCACCGGCGCCCAGCTCAATAGACTTAATTTAATTAATAAGGGGCTGGGAAGGTGGCTCAGTGGTAGAGTGCTTGCCTTGCATGCATGAGGCCCTGGGTTCAATTCCTCAGCACCACATAAGCAGAAAAAGCTGGAAGTGGCCCTGTGGTTCAAGTGGTAGAATGCTAGCCTTGAGCTGAAGAGCTGAGGGACAGCACCCAGGCCCCATGACCGACCTCCCTCCCCCCAAAAAATTAAGCAATAAAGTGAAACTTTTAAAAATTTCATCTCAGTACTAAGGCTTGAACTCAAGGCTGGTACTCTATCACTTGAACCAAAGCCCCACTCTGGCTTTTTTTTTTTTTTGAAATAAGAGCCTCACAGACTTTCCATCCTGGGCAGGCCTCAGATCTCAGACTCCTCAGTAGCTAGGATTACAGGTATGAGCCACTGGTGCCTGGCCATAAAGCTAAAATTTTATATTTGTAGAAAGGCAGCATGTCCTTAGCAGGGTTTGGCTGCTGGGATGGGAAACATGAATCTAGCATCTGCAGTATTCAAGACGTAGTTTTTGATGAGCAGTATTTTTATGACAGAAATGAGATTCCAACTTATAGATGCTCAGACCTATTATAGGCATAGTATAAGGTAAATTTGAGTACTGAACTCTATTCATCCTGAGCATTTGTGTTCCCTCCCCCCAGTGGAGTTTTCCTTGGAACTATATATTGACAAATCAAGGGACTATTGCGTTCATGTGCGCACACACATATTATTCTATATGCATTTATATACATATTTCAAAGTTATAGATGTGTGTTCCATTTATATGCACACATATCTAAATGTAACTTTTTTTTTGCTGGTCCTGGGGCTTGAACTCAGGGCCTAGGCACTGTCCCTGAGCTTCTTTTGGTCAAGGCTAGTGCTCTACAACTTGAGACACAGCTTTACTTCCAGATTTTTGGTAGTTTATAAGAGAAAGAGTCTCACAAACTTTCCTGCCCAGGCTGGCTTCAAATCCTCAGGTTGTTAGCCTCCTGAGTAGCCAGGATTACAGGCATGAGGCACTAGCACCCGAATGTAGGTAACAATTTTAAGAAAAAGTTATCAGAGACATAACATTATAAAGGAATGGGATTTCAACTGTAAGACTATTGCAGTCTAGGTCTTTCTTTTTAATTTTACACTCTCTACCAGCGCCTGGGCATCAAATAGGAAATAAAGAAATTGATTAATTCTGTATGATATAGCACACAACCTAGAAAAGCACAATTGTTCAAGAGGTGGTACAGCATAACAAATAAGAAATGTACTTGAGCTGGACTACCTGTGAATCTTAGCTTTATTACTTAGTTGATTGTGCAACTTTAAGCATGTGGCTCTTCCCCTTTGTGACCCAGTGTGACTACCTATAATACCTGGCAATTGCATAAATAAAAAAGATTGACTTCGTCAAAAGTTAAGCTGTCCGGAATAGTAGTTAGCCACCATCTATATTAGCTATTGTCATTCTGCAAAGAAAATCTCGGCACTGTTGAGCAAGCCTGGGAGAAATAGCCCTCAAGACAACCCACTTCTTTTTTAATGTTATGCTAACTGATGATCATTTTTTTTTTTTTTTTTGTAGTTGTGAGGCCTGAACTCTGGGCCTGGGTGCTGTCCCTCAGCTCTTCAGCTCAAGGCTAGCACTCTACCACTTGAGACACAGCGCTACCTCCAGCTTTTTCTGCTTATGTGGTGTGGAGGAATTGAACCCAGGGCCTCATGTATGCAAGGCAAGAACTCTACCACTGAGCCAACTTCCCAGCTCCGATGATCATCTTGATTGCTAATTCAGCTTTCCAAATAGCTATGTTCTGGTTATTTTTCCTGCCAGAAAGGGTCATCTACATTTAAAAATAAATGCCCTGGCATTCTGAATTACACCCATCTCAGATGACTATTTCACTGAATCTGCACCTCCAAGGATATACCTACAAAGTTCACCTCATGAATCTGACTAGCTGAGGTCCAGAATCTTCACGTTTGTAAAGTTACCAAAGACAAGTCACTCCCATTAGGCAGTGGTGGTCTTTCCCAGGCATCAAAGAGCCCTGATGCTGTTACCTCATGGTATGTAGAAGCCATTCAACCAGGTTGCAAAGCACAGCCATCTCTGCTTAGCAAAATGTTGTTTTTAAACATAACATTTATGCATAGAAATTATACATTTGAAAAAGTGCAGTTTGTTAAATACATGGGAGAGCAGTGAACCAAGAAAAGAGTTAGTAATTCTGCTTTTGAAAGTTAAAGTAGAAACAGAAGGGACACTGAGTCTTTGTATAAGAAAGGAACAAGTTTAAGGCATATTCTTTTTTCTTTCTTTCCATACTGGAGATTGAATCCAGTGTCTGGGGCTTATTAGGCAAGGGATCTATCACTTGCCCTATGCCCCAGTCCATGCAAGTATATTCTGAAGTGTATTTTTCCTTTTCTCCTTCAAGTCCTGGGTGTTAAGGGTTTACGTCTTTATAGGTAGTTCTTTGTGAGGGTTGTTGGAATGTTCAAAACCCTAGTACAGTATTAGGATCAAGCATAACACTATATTCAAATCCAGGCTCATGGGAGGCCCTCTGCGACCTGTGACTGGCAGTGGTCAGTCACCATGCAGAACAGTAGGCTCTGTTCTGAGAACCTGGTGGGAGATCATGAACAAAGTACAGTTTGTCCAAAGGAAGGGCAACCATGGGCTAGAGACATATTTTCTCATGTGTTAGAATAGTTTAACTTGCAAGTAACAGAACTCTAGGATTAATTAGGGTTAAGCAAAACAACTTACTGACCCATAAGGGAAATCACATAATTCTGATGCAGAATTGCCTTTAAACAAGACTTTTTTATGAGTTCCCCTGTTTTAACAAGGACTGGTTTCCTTTCATCTCTCCACTTGTTTTTTGGATATTGACTTCTTATGTCAATTTCTTTTTTTTTTTTTTTAATTTAATTTTATTTTATTTGAGAACATACTGTACAGAGGGGTTACAATTACATGGGCAGGATAATGCATACATTTCTTACCAAGCATTGCAGCCTCCTCCTTTGTTTACCCTTCACCTCCCTTCCCAGCCTCCCCCCTCCCTCCCACCCAATCATACCCCCCCCCACCGACATTGTAAAGCTGGTTTTGACATGACATTTTGTACTTCTCATTGTTGCAACAGGTCCACCTGAATCCTTAAACGACTTGTTTGTCCCCATCTCCTCCACATGTTATACTGACATCAAATATAGTGAAAGCGGGGGTTACACTGTGGGGGAGGGACATACAAAGCAACAAAGAAATAATCTTATAAATGCGTTAGAAACACATGCATGAAAGAAACAAAAACATTAAAATACATATTTGAGGTTTCGTTTTCCTAACATCACATTCTCTGACTTTTTCCGCTTGACTCATACCTATACTAGATATTGCAAATAAGGGAAACCATGGGACCTATGTTTCTTTGGGCCTGGCTTACTTCACTTAATATAATTTTTTCCAAGCCTTTCCATTTCCTAACAAATGGGGCAATGTCATTCTTTCTGATGGAGGCATAGAATTCCATTGTGTATATATACCACATCTTCTTGATCCATTCATCTACTGAGGGGCATCTGGGTTGGTTCCATGTCTTAGCTATGGTAAATAATGCTGCAATAAACATAGTTGTGCTGGTAGCTTTAGTGTGGCCTTGTTTGTGATCATTTGGGTAAATGCCCAAAAGTGGGATTGCTGGGTCATTGGGGAGCTCTATGTGAAGTCTTTTGAGGAACCTCCATACTGCTTTCCAAAGTGGTTGAACAAGTTTACATTCCCACCAACAATGAAGTAAGGTTCCTTTCTGTCCACATCCCCTCCAGCATCTGTTGTTGTTAGAGTTCTTGATTTTTGCTGTTCTAACTGGAGTGAGGTGATATCTCAATGTTGTTTTGATTTGCATTTCTTTAATGGCTAGGGATGTTGAACATTTCTTCATGTGTCTATTGGCCATCCTTCTTTCTTCTTCAGAGAAGCTTCTCTTTAAGTCTTTCGCTCACTTACTTATTGGGCAGTTGTTTCTTTGAGGATTTGTTGTTGGGTGGTTTAATTTTTTGAGTTCCAAGTATATTTTAGATATGAGACCCTTGTCCATTGTATGGCTAGTAAAGATCTTCTCCCAGTCCGTGGGCTTTCTATTGATCTTGCTAGCTATGTCATTTGCCCTGCAGAAGCTCTGCAACCTTATACAATCCCATTTGTCCAGCCTTTCTTTGATTTGTTGTGTTTCCGGGTCTCTATTCAGAAAATTTCGGCCTGAGCCAAGGAGACCCAGGGTTTCTCCTATTCCATCCTGTAATGTTTTCAGAGTGTCTGCTTTGTTATGTCAATTTCTTTCATGGTTCAAACATCAAGAGCTCCCAGGCTCTCTGAATCTCTCTCTTTTTCCCTAACTCTCTTCCTTCCTCCCTCCCTCCCTCCCTCCCTCCCTTCCTTCCTTCCTTCCTGCCTTCCTTCCCTCCCTGCCTTCCTTCTCTCCCTCTCCCTTCCTTTCTTTCTTTCTTTCTTTCTTTCTTTCTTTCTTTCTTTCTTTCTTTCTTTCTTTCTTTCTTTCTTTCTTTCTTTCTTTCTTTCTTTCTTTCTTTCTTTCTTTCTTTCTTTCTTTCCTCCCTCCCTCTCCCCCCACCCCCCGTTCCCAGTTCTTTCTTTTCTGGGGCTTGAACTCAGGGCCTGGGCACTGTCCCTGAGTTCTTTTGCTCAAGATTAGAGCTCTACCACTTTGAGCCACAAGCTCCACTTCCAGTTTTCTGGTAGTTCATTGGAGATGAGAGTCTCATGGACTTTTCTGCCTGGGCTGGCTTTGAGCCATGATCCTCAGATCTTAGTGTCCTGAGTAGCTAGGATTACAGGCACAAGCCACCAGCCCCTGGCTCTCTGAATCTTTTTTTTTTTTTTTTTGCCAGTTGTGGGGGCTGAACTCTGGGCCTGGGCGCTGTCCCTCAGCTCTTCAGCTCAAGGCTAGTGCCCTATCACTTGAGCCACAGCACTACTTCTGGCTTTTTTCTGCTTATGTGGTGCTGAGGAATCAAACCCAGGGCCTCATGCATGCAAGGCAAGCACTCTACCACTGAGCCAACTTCCCAGCCCATGGCTCTCTTAATCTTAAAGTAAATAAAAGTGAAATTTAAAAATACCATCTATTGAATGTTTATTTTATTAGCATTTAGAATATCTCATTTAATGAAAAATTCAGAAAATTTTGAAGTTGAACTTACCTCCCTTTTATAAATGAAAATTAGGGGCTGGGAAGGAGGCTCTGCAGTAGAGTGCTTACTTTGCATGCATGAAGCCCTGGATTCCATTCCTCAACACCACATACACAGAAAAAGCAGGAAGTGATGCTGTGGCTTAAGTGGTAAAGTGCTAGCCTTGAGCTGAAGAGCTCAGGGACAGCATCCAGGCCCAGAGTTGAAGCTCCATGACTGACAAGAAAAAAGAAAGAAAGAAAGAAAATTAGATCTGGAAAGGTTAAAGTAATAGAACCAGAATTGGAAGGCAGCTGTATGTGATCAAACCAAAGCCTTTTCCACATGTTCCTGCTTTTATATATGTAAATATAGTTGTGTATGTGGACAGCATGCTTGTGACTGTGTGGTTCAATATCATGTATATATGCAGAAGAACAATCTCAAACAGATGTTTTTATTTTCTTTATTTATTGTTCATAAAAAAACAAGTTTCTCCAGGGAAGAAATTATTGTGAAGAAGTAGACATGACTATTAGACTTTCAGAGGAGCTTTGAAATTCTTTGGTGATCAGATACATGGACTGCAAAACAGACTTTTTCTTTTGTTGTGGATTTGTTCTGAATGAGCTGTATAGCAGTGACACATTTGATTGCTATTTGTGAGGCTTGTTTTGAAACATGTATTGAAGCCTTGTGAACTTGGACATTCCTATAGTCTCACATTTTTTCTTAATGACTGCTTAAGGGATGTGTTGTACTCAAACTTTTAAGGGACTGCAGCCTTTTTTAACCAACAGGTCTCAATTTCCCAACAAATGCATGTTTTAATACTAAACTAGGTATTTCCTTTTGTTTTTCTACTTTCCTTTTTCACTTAGTGAGTGTTCGTGTGCCCAGTAGGTTGGGCAGTTTTTTTATGATCAGCTCTTTAGGACCCAGGTCTTAACCACTGACCAGACACATTCTCTGTGCCCACCAGCCTCTCTCTCTCTCTCTCTCTCTCTCTCTCTCTCTCTCCTTCCTCCCCCTCTCTATTTATTGGCTGATGTGCCTACATGACAAAATTAACTTGGAGTGCAGAGCCCTCATCTGTCTTCCCTGCTGCTGTGTCCCAAGTAATGCAGTGTGGACATAGGCTAGAGGCTCTGAATAAGTGACTCCTGCATGACTGAAGGAACAAATGAAAATCTCCAGAACCTAGCAATGCCTACTGCATAGTAAGCATCCCATGAATCTTTGCAATGAATAACAATGGCTTCAAGTGTTCATGGAAGAAGGTAGGGTTTGATCTGGTTCTATAGTGGAGTATTCAGCATTTTGTCTGTCTAGAGAACATATTTTCTGGCACACGTTCCTTAAAAACACTGGCTGTGGTAGTTTGGGCTACTAATAGTGAAATCCAGAAGTGGCCCTGTGGCTCAGTGGTAGAGTGCTAGGCTTGAGCACAGAGAGGCTCAAAGACAGTGCCCAGGCCCTGAGTTCAAGCTCCAAGACTGGCAAAAAATAAAATAAAATACACGGGGGCATGATAAATTATACAGGACTCTAGACATTCACACATAAACAGTGAGACTAAAAAGATACTCTCAGGTGAGGACCCAAAGGAGTAATGCCGCTGAACATTTAAAATGCCATTTATTGAAATGAATTCCAGGAAGTGGGAATATGGGATTTTTTTTTTGTTGCTGTTGTTGTAGGACTTAGTGGTGATATTTGGTTGTTTTTTTTTTTTGGTTTTGTTTTGTTTGTTCTTTTTTTTTCTTCTGTCTTTTGGCAGGGAAAAGGGGAGCATAGAAATGGAGGGAGGAAGGATGAACAATGCAGGCTTGGTACTCAGTTGACACCAAGTGGAAAATGAACTATGCAACTTGTGGGCAGGGACAGAATGGGAAAACTAGGGAAAAGAAAAAGATGGGGTGATATTGTCCAAAACAGAAATGTATTCATTTACCTGACTTATGAAATGGTAACTTGTCTGTATAAGAGTATATTAAAATTTTTTGTGTGTAGTAAAATAAATACAAATTTTCCCACTTTAATTGTGTTAAGTACACAAGCCACTGGCATTTATTAGATTAGTGATATTCATGAATAAGTTCATTTAGTCATTCATTCAGCAAATCTTAGCATGTTTTGAAACAGGTACTGTTGTCTATGAACAAAACAAAGCCCCTTGTCTTTGTGGTGTTTTCTTCATTCTGGCAAAGAAATGGAGAAACAAAGAAAATGAAGAACAGCAGAAGAACTAAATAGATTATGTGGCATGTTATCAGATTATAAAAGCTATGGTTAGAACCTGGGCACAGCATGACTATCATCAAGCCCTTTGTGTCAAATACTCAGAGATCTTTGCTTATCTACTTCCTCTTCGCTAAGCTCCACCTCCAATGACTTCTGTGAACACTGGTTACTAAATACCCAATATATTCTGAGGCAGCTTGGGCTGTCAATAAGGTGTAAAGGTCTTTGCCATACACAAATAGTGTGCTCTTCCCACACAATTTTTACTTTGAGAATAGTGTCAAGACTGAATCAAATAGAAAGATGTGCCTTCTTCACCATTAATGTGATAGGATTTTTCTCCCTAAAAAAGAAGGGTTACATAAAAATATTTGCATTTTAGAAATTATTTCATCTCAAAAGGTTACCAAAGAGAGAAAGAATAAGGATGAAGCGATTTATTATACTCTGCAATGGTAATGGAAAAGGTAGTGTGAAATCCTACTGCAAGGATGCTGTCAGATGTTTCCTATAAAATGCTGAGCTTCTGGGCTGGGAATGTGGCTTAGCAGTAGAGTGTTTGCCTTGCATGCATGAAGCCCTGGGTTTAATTCCTCAATACCACATAAACAGAAAAAGCCAGAAGTGGTGCTGTGGCTCAAGTGGTAGAGTGCTAGCCTTGAGCTGAAGAGCTCAGGGACAGGCCCTGAGTTCAAGCCCCATGAAGGACTAAATAAATAAATAAATACTGCTGAGCTTCTGCTTAGACTCTTTCAGAAGGCTTCAAGTGGGGCATACACACTGTAATAGAAGTTCACTATAAGCATGGAAGAGCAGAAAAGTACAAAGTACACGATGGTGAAACTGGCCAACATCTTGACCCTGAGTAAAAGTAACATTACCAATGCAGGCAGAAAGATGCCCATGGCTCTCATTATGAGCCTTTGAAAAGGATACTTTTTTTTTAACTGTAGGAGACCAGCCTGATATGCATGATCTGGGGAATCATTAACAAAAGTAGACTGAGGGACATACAATAAAATAATTGACTCTTAAAAACATAATTGTGGGCTAGGAATGTGGCTTAGTGGTAGAGTGCTTGTCTAGCATGCGTGAAGCCCTGGGTTCGATTCTTCAGTACCACATGAACAGAAAAGGCTGGAAGTGGCGCAGTGGCTCAAGTGTAGAGTGCTAGCCTTGAGCACAGAGAGGCTCAGGGACAGTGCCCAGGCCCTGAGTTCACGGGAGGGTAACAACCATCTTTGTTTGCTTGGGACTAAACGGTTTCCCAGGATACAGGACTTTGAGTGCCACACCTGAAAAGGGCCACACAAACAGGGATGAGTTGATAACCCCACTGTAAAATATAATAATCAACTGTAATATGTAAAATGTACAATATTGGAATGGATACTGGATTGGAGAATGAAATTATATTAAAGACATGAGCCAAATGCTGGTGGCTCACATCTATAATCCTAGCTACTTAGGAGGCTGAGATATGAGGATTCCACTTCAAAGAAGCCTGGGCCAAAAAGTCTGTGAGACTATCTCCAATTAACCACCAAAAAACCAAAGTGGATGTGTGGCTCAAGTGGTAGAGCCATAGCCTTGTGCAGAAAAGCTAAGGGACAGTACCCTGGCCCTGAGTTTAATCCCCAGTATTACCACACAAAACAACTCATAAACAAACAGTATTGGAGTGCATACTAGATTGGAGAGGAAAATGGTATAAAAAGACATCACTGTACTCTAGGCAGTCACATACAGTGAGACCAAGAGAGGAAATTCTTAGGAGAAGATACAAAGGCACAATGTCTATGTGCACTTGATCATCTAAAATAATATTTATCAAAATGAACACAAGACATTATTGTAACAATTTACAGAATTATATACTTCAAGAACTATAAAGTATATAAAATACAATCTGCCATCTTAACTATTTTTAGGAGTATAGTTTTGAAATATTTTCCCATATTTCTTTTCTCTGTTTTTTTCTGGAGTATTTAAAAATAAGATGTACCAGCTATCTTTGCCTCTTAGTGTGATAATATACATTTCCTTAGACTTTTTAAAAACAAGTATGAAATTCATTAAAATTTTGCATGATAAATTAATTTAAAGTCTACATTTATATACCAATGTTCATAAGAGCATTATTTGCAATAGTCAAAAGATAGAAACAAATTAGATGTTCATATGAGATAAATATAGTCAGGAATGATATCTACAATTCCAACTTCTTGGGCTGAGCCATGAGGGTCAAACATTCAAGACCAGCACAGGAAACTTACATGAGATCTTGTCTCAAACATTTTTTTGTTGTGGAGCTTGAACTTAGGGCCTGGGTGCTGTTTCTGAGCTTTTTTGTTCAAAGCTAGTGATCCACCACTTTTTTTTTTGCGGGGGGGGGGGTCCGGTTGTGGGGCCTGGGTGCTATCCCTCAGCTCTTCAGCTCAAGGCTAGCGCTCTACCACTTTCGCCACAGCACCACTTCCGGCTTTTTTCTTTTTGCTAATGTGGTGCTGAGGAATCGAACCCAGGGCCTCATGCATGCAAGGCAAGCACTCTAGCACTGAGCTACCTTCCCAGCCCAAAATATTTTTTAATCTTTTAGGTATAATATTATATCTTTATTTATTTATTTATTTTTTGGTCGTGAGGCTTGAACTCTGGGCCTGAGCGCTGTCCCTCAGCTCTTCAGCTCAAGACTAGTGCTCTACCACTTGAGCTACAGCGCCACTCAATCTACCACTTTCAGCCACAGTGCTACTTCTTGTTTTCTGGTGGTTAACTGGAGATAAGAGTCTCATGGTCTTTCTTGCCCAGGCTGGCTTTGAACCACTATCTTCAGATATCAGCCTCCTGAGTAGCTAAGATTATAGGTGTGATCCACCAGAGCCCAGCCCTTATCCCAAAATTAAAAAAAAAAAAAAGGCTGGGGATGTAGCCCAGTAGTAGAGTGCTTGACTGGCCTATAAGAGTCCCCAGTTTAACCTTCAGTACTGTAAAAAGTAAAAAGAAAGAGAGAAATCATTCATTCATTCATTTGATCAATCTAGGCACCAGTGGCTCATGCCTATAATTTTAGTTACTCATGAAGCTGAGATTTGGGATTGTAGTTCAAAGCCAGCCCAGGCAGACAAATCTGAGAGACTCATCTGCAATTAACCAGCCAAAGCAGGAATTGCAGGTGTGGCTCAAGTGGTAGGGCACCAGTCATGAGTAAAAAGCTAAGCCAGAGTGTGAGGCCCCCAGTTCAAGCCCCATAGTGCCATCACACACAAAAAGTATGAATGCATAAATCAAATGTGGTACATACGTACAATTAAATATTATTGTCTTAAAAAGAAATGGAAATCTGATATATAGGTTGTTTTAATGACAAGCTAATTGTTAGTAGATTCTTCGTTTCATTTTTTATAAAACAAGAACCTAACAGAATGCTTGTTATGTGAGGCTTTCACCAAATATTTGTTGAAAGAATGAATGAAGATGAACTTTTTTTTTTTGGTCCAGTCATGGGGCCTGAACTCTGGGGGCCTGGGCACTGTCCCTCAACTCTTCAGCTCAAGGCTAGCGCTCTACTACTTGAGCCACAGTGCCACTTCTGGCTTTTTTCTTTTTGCTTATGTGGTGCTGAGGAATCGAACCCAGGGTCTCATGCATGCAAGGCAAGCGCTCTACCACTGAGCCACCTTCCTAGCCCCGAAGATGAACTATTTCAACAGTCTACCCCTTGACTACAATGATAAATGACAATGTTAAAACTGTAAATACTGTTGTTTTCAAAAGCCATTAGAACTGAAGAACTATTAAGATGTTCTTTATTTAAGCCCATTCCTATTATCCAGTTTTCCAATTTCGCTAATGGTTCCTATAACATGAAAATAAGAGAACAATGCCATCTGTTTGTAGGAAACATCTAGGAATTTTCCCACCAACAGATCACTGTTAATAGAACCAGACACAGAGAAAGCACTAGAAAAGCAGGGGGAAATCCAAAACCCTAATGGTGGGAAAATCATGTTTGATTTTAAACCTAGCTGTTCTTAATGCCCATCTGTGTTGGTGTTTAGGTCTTAGAGAGGTAGGCCAGATCTTTTTCTCTCTTAGTTTGGGTGTGAACATATAGGAACCCAGGGAACCTGGTCCAAAATGTATCTGAGGAAACTTCCAGGTCACACTCTAAAATGCAGAACCCTAAAGACTCTACATATCAATCTATCTGTTTTTCCATTACTCCAGGCATTGAGAATACAGCAACAAAGATGTGGTCCCTGTCTAAAAAAGAAAAGGATAAGTTTTCTTTGTTCTTTGTTGTTGTCCTGGTCTTTTGTTTTCTCAGTTTTTGCCTGAAATAAATGAGTCATTTCTAAGTTATGCAGCAATTTGGTGTAAGGTTTCCACTTATATGTGAGTAAGCAGAGATAATCACATTGCCAAGGTACAGGAGCCCAGAAAGGGAGCTCCAAGATCCAAGATATTCCTCACAGAAAACAAATTGGAGGGCAAAGGTATCCTCTGGAGTTTACTTTTTTTCATATGTAACATAGGTGTGATGTCTCCTTCAGATGTGGCCATTCACAGAGTAAGGATATATAAAGTACCCAGTAGATTTAAGTCTCACCCACTAGACTTAAGTCTCCTATCCTAGTGCTCAGAACACAGAGGAGGGGCTCTGAAGCCTGGAAGAGGACAACGTAAGCTCCATATGCCCACCACCCGTGGTGATACTGTGGTGTAATCAATGACACCATTATAGGCTTCAGAATAATGTGATGCTGTAGCCTTCTTGGAAAGGCTGCTTTGGTGCTACATAATGAGATGCCTTTCTCATCTTTGAGGGGAGGTCGAAGTCAGACAACTATAACAGGGTTTGCCATTCAATTAGTTTCTTGATCTTAATAGAAAAAAATGACTGCGTCCTTTGGGTTTTGCTGTACTTATCTAGGTCATTTCTAACTTTTCTTACAGTGACTCAGTTCAGATACAATTCTACAACATCTGTAGTAAATGGGGTTTCTCAAAAGACCCTGTGTGAATCTTGAGAGTAAGACTACGAAGTATTACTGTGGTGTTTGTTTATTTATTTTATTTAGTGTAACTGCCATTCTGACAGAGATGGAATCTTAGTATTGTCTAAAAAAATTAATGTACATTGCTTGTATAAAGGAGGTTTAATTGTAACATTTCCATACATGTAAACCATGTATTCCAATTAATTTTATGCCCTCTATTACTACCCCCATCCTAATGCCTGTTCTTAAAACAATTTCAACATGTTTTGTTGAACTATTTTAAGGTATGCAAATAAACTACATGGACTGTGTTCATCTTCACTCACCTTTTTCTTCCCCGAACAGAACTTGTTTCACTTCCTCTCATTGGTTTCTTTTTAATTGTGTTAATTATACTGGGCTTCATTATGGTGTTTCAGATATGCACGTATATTTCTCAGAATTACCCTCTCTATTGCTTTTTTCCCCTTACCCCTATCAATCAACAACTTTCACTGAAATTCCTTATGCTTTCTTCATACATAGTTGCACAGCATTTCTTTTCAAAGTATTATATTCATTAGATCATAACAATCATTTTACTTTGTAAAGCTATGATGTTTCAAAGACAGCTGTTCCTCATTCAGTGCTTTCAGAGAAAAGCCAATGTTTACTAGATTCTATAGCAACAGTTACTCTGTGACCACTGAGTAATATGAGGGCTGCCCAGCTGGGCCCTTTACAGATTCCATTGTGACTTCTAGTTTCTGAGGCCAAGAGCAGAGGAGTTTCTCCAGGGATTTCTACTCAGACTATGGGAAAGCCCTTTATTTTTTCTTGAGGCTTTGCCTGAGTAATGGGTTAGTGGCAGAACTCCCATTGACACCTTGCTACCCATTGAAAAAGACACAGGCCCATCAAATGACTCCTGTGTTACATCTAGCATTTGCTCCCATCTGCCCCTTTCCTACCTAGTCAGTCTCAGCTTTCTTTTACATCTGTCATTAGTTGTCTACATCTACAGGTTACTTTCATTTTACTGCCATACAAATTTTGTGGTTATATTTGTGCTTTGTGTCTTTTCCAAACTACCTGCTAAGCCCATTTTGCTCCTTCTCCCCCTCTTCCTGCTTCTCCTCCTCAGTCCTTTCCCTCATCCCTCTCCTCATTTTCCTGTCCTCTTCCTGCTCCTCATATTCCTCCTCTCATTCTCCTCCTCTTCTGTCATCTTCCTCTTCCCGCTTCTTCTTCCCCTTTCCTAGTCAGTAAACTTTCCCCAAAGGCCCAAATAGAATCTTTTCTAGTGCACTAACACTCATTATTCTTCTGTTCTCCAATCCCCTTTAATCATTGTATTCATTCATTGATTCTTACAAAACAGATATTTACTAAGAACTCACTATGAGTCACTATTGTAGAACTCATGATACCTTGTTGAGTAAGATAATTTTCATCTTCTTGGAGATTTTATTGTAGTGTAAAACACATACACACACACACACACACACACACACACACACACACACACACACACACACCAGTAGTACAACTTCAGACTGAGATAACAAAACAAAACAAAAATAAAATGGTAAGGGAAGGACTGGGGTATGACCCTAGGAGTAGAAGCTGTTTTTGTGTGGTAATAGGGAAAGGCCTCTCTGAGCAGTTCTTTGCCATTGGAACGGAAACTTAAACTATAAGAAGAAATGAGCTGTGCATCAAAACAAGAAAATAATGTTCCAGATAAAAGGAACAGGAAGTAAAGTTTCTGAGGCATGACTGTTCTAGAAAGTTATTACAGAACTAGCAATAATGTTCTACAACATTATTGTAGATGTGGGGCTAATGTGGGGCAGAAGACAGAGCTGCCGTAGGATGGAAAGGAGGCAAGGGAGAGGAGCTGATGGGCTTTGAGGGAGAACAAAATTAAGAGGATCTCCTTAGCTTTAAATGGTTGTGCCTGGAGGATGGCTGACTTCCCTGGTAGGAGTCGCTGGGGGGTGGGGGGAATGAGGGAGGGTTTGTGTGCCTAGTAGGGATGTCAGATATGGAAACAAGAGTTCTTTTTTTTGTTGTTGTTGTTGGTTGTGGAGCTTGAACTCTGGGCCTGGGCGCTGTCCCTTGAGCTCTTCAGCTCAAGGCAAGTGCTCTACCATTTGAGACACAGCTCCACTTCCAGTTTTCTGGTGGTTAACTGGAGATAAGAGTTTCATGGACTTCCCTGCCTGGGCTGGCTTTGAACTGTGATCTTCAGATCTCAGCCTTCTGAGTAGCTAGGAATACAGGCGTGAGCCACTGGCGCCCAGCTACAAGAGTTCTTTTTTGGACATGTTAAAAATAAGAACCCTGTAGACATCCATGTGTAGATGTGTAGTAGACAGTTTAAGAGCCCAACAAAGGTCAGGCTATAATATAAACTTGAATTCATCTAAGGCAAAGGGCCTGGAAAAGAATGCAGATGGAGCTGGGTACCAGTGGCTTACCCCTGCAATCCTAGCTACTCAGTAGGCTGAGATCTGAGGATGGCGGTTCAAAGCCAGTCTAGGCAAGAAAGTCTGTGAAATTTTTATCTCCAGTTAATCACAAAAAAAGCAGAAAGTGGCACTGTAGCTCGAGTGGTAGAGCACTAGCCTTGAGCAAAAGGAGCTTAAGGACAGCACCCAGGCCCAGGAGTGGCAAAAAAAAATTTTTTTAAAGAATGAATTTGTAGAAGAGAGGAAGCTAGTGCTCCAGTCTCATCAGCATTTAGAAGTTAGGAAAAGGGAGCTGGAAGGGAGAATTTGAACTTGTGACCATCAAGGTATCCCACATATTCAGCTGTATACTGACAGTTTTGTGTGTGCTTGACTTGTCCTGATGACCAAGATTGCAAACTTGTGAGCCACTACAAAGGTAGTGTTAGGGTCCAAAGTGTTTTGTTGGTGCACACAGTCCTTGCATGCTCTTCTCCATGTGTTCTTAGTGACCAAACTCTCTCAGAAAGCAGAGTGGATTCTGACAGGATCTTAGAGGAAGTATGATTACTTCCTTTCTTGAAGACTGGATCTGTGAGTTGAGAATCCTCAGATTCACTTGACTAGCACCATACAGGCACACAGAGAAATCAACTGATTTGTGCACAGCCCCAATTGAGTAAATAGCCTGTCTAAGCCACAGTGCAGAGCTCTCTGAAGTGTGGACTGAGCATTGTAAATGTCTCACCTGGAGTGCTGCTTTAAAAAAAATTGCTAGCACACATGGATGTCTACTAGGGACTCTACAAATAGAAACCACAATTCTCCCAACAACTTCTTGAACAAGCATTATTGTCCTGATTTGCAGAGGAGAAAATGAAGCTGGGAGAGTTGCATAGGTAGTATAGTGGCAGATAAGTCTAGCTCCTGAATCCCTGCTCTCGTGTACAGTGCTATAGAACAGAGTATCTGGGAATGGGGCATGAGAGTGGTGTGCACTTAGAAAAATCTCTGTGACACTCTTGGCTCAAGACTAGGAGTTGAACTCAGTACTTGGCACTTTCAATCATTGGGTAGTGCTATACTAGCTGAGCCACACTTCCAGTCACTCTATGGGACAATAGTAAGTGTGAAAGTTTGAGAACCAAAGAATAATTAGACATCATTTGTTCTTAAAGTCTCAGAGCTAACTCCATCTTTGCCCTACTAAATTTATTTGTTTTTAATATTTCTAAGCATCTATATTTAGTAACATTATTAGTTGTATGGATTTTATTTTTGCTTACATTAGTTTTACAGAGGGGGATTTTATTGTTACGTAGACTTTTGGTAATACTTTGGTAAACATAGGTGACAATTTACTGTATAGTTTATCATTTTCACAGATGTAAAACACAATCACTTACTGTACCAGTTTTCATTGTCCAAGATGCTGACAATCATTACGTAGCAATTTAAATCCTCACACCAGCTTGGGCACAACCTACTCTGAACAAGTATAATGTTTCTTCTTTTTCTCTGTTTTTAATTTACATACTAAGACCCAGAAACAGTAATGAAATAAGGACTGGAAGTATAGTTAGGTGATAGAGCAATTACTTAGCATATGCAAAGCCAAGCGTTTAACTTACAACAACAACAACACACTCACACCCACATACATACAGAAAATCATGGGGGAGTATGGTGGTACATGTCTCAGAACCCAGTACTGGGCAGGGAGAAGCAGGAGTTCCCAGGCCAGCTACATGGGCTGCCTACTGAGTTCAAAGCCAGCTTGGGCCAGATAGTATCTGTCTCAAAACACAAATGAACAAATAAGCAAAATAAAACAAAACAACAAGAAAATCCAAAAACAAACAAAAGAAAAAATACTAATAGTGAAATCAATCCGCAAATCCTTTGGCTAGTACAGCAACGTGAATGGGCCCATCGTGATTGCCTGTCTCCCTGGCTTCCAGGAGTGGCTCACACAAGCTCCGCTCTGCACTCACACTAGGAGAGAGAAAGTCTTTGGATGCAAGGATGACCAGTGCCTTCAGAGAAGCCAATCATGGATTATCTCTAACTTTTGTGAATGGGTTCAAAAACTTATGTGGTGAAAGGGAAATGGGAATCATAGTGGTGATTTTTCTTTTTCTTTCTTTCTTTTTTTTTTTTTAAGCATCTTTCTCTGGTGAAAAAAGGAACTTGTTAAAGATACTGGCCTTAAGATCTGGCAATAACATTCAGCACCAGCCTTTATCTGTTGACAAAGGATCGTGTGCTGTCACAGATCTCCGCCCAGATGACGCTGCAGTTCGCATCGTTTGCACCGTGAGACTGGTTTCTCCTGTTTGCAACTGTTGAACTATTAGTCATCAGTTCAGAGGTTGTTTAAGCAGGTTTCCCTGCGGTTTATCTTTATATACAGTTTTAAATCCCACAAGTCTACACATACTTTTACATTGCTAGTGGAGACAAATCTGAAAGCAATTTGCAATAAAAGTGAGAACCTTCACTAAGCCTAGAGAGACTGAACAGCCATACTAGGGAGATCATTCAAACCAGGGAGGGTCTTGTTTTCTGGAAAGGAGAGGAAAGGAAAGGGGGGGGGGGAGAAAGCAAACAAGAGAGAAGGCAGGAGGGAGGGAAGAAGAAAAAGAATATAAAACAGAAGAGGAAAGAGGAAAGGAGGGGAAGCGAAGGGAGAAGAGGGAGAAGTTAGTGTAAGAATGGGAATCAGGACAATGTACAATGGCTTAAATCTTGGGTACTAAACTGTCAAACTTAGGAAAGGAACAGGGGTAAAATAAGAAGGGAAAAAGAAAAGGAGGTAGAAAAGAGCTTGAGGAGGAAATACAAAGAAAAATAAGAGGAAGAAGAAAGAAGGGAAAGTATGCAGGAATACAAATACAAGAAGCTCAATTGAATTTTAGTATCAGATACCTAATGATTTTTTTTTTAGTGTAAATATGGCTCAAGCAATGTCTGAGACATACTTATACTACAAAACCATTTAGTTTTTATCTGAAACTTAAATTTCGATGAAGATCACGTTTTTTATGTGGCAAGCCTACTTGTATAGTGCCTTATAATTTTGGTTAGAAAAAGAAAGCCTTTTAGAAGACAGATGTCTTCAGAAAACTGGGCCATGGTTTCAACAACATAAATACTTACTAATTACGGTGCAGTGTGATGGGATTATGTATTTATATACTATTAATAAACACAATAAAAAGTGCAATTTGGTTACTTTGATTTGAAAAAACCCATTTTTATTTATGTGTTTGGTACAAGTTGGTATAAATTAAAAGTGGAGCAAACTGTCACTGAAACTTGTAGGAAAGGAGTATCAGGTAGGCCTTCCAGCTTACTCTTCTTCTGCAGAAGAGCTTGCTCATACATTTTACTGGTTTTGTAATCAAGAGAATTCCTAAGTATAGATTCCTTACTCAGTTTCTTATATCATTCTACATGATAATAATGTAAATTTAAGGAAAGAATAAACACAAAAAGAAAACAAACCCCAAAGAAAAAGCAGACTGCCACATCCTATGACTGTCATGACAATCTTTCCCTTTCCAATTTGTCCAGGCACTAAATGAACCCATAAACAAACACAGAGAGCCACTGCATGGTTAGAGGTTGGCAGGGTAGGAAAGAGATGGCATAACCTGAAGAAGAAATAGTATACATTGAACAGTCTCCAGGTGCTAAAGAAAAGGGAAGCCTGGTGCCAGTGGCTCAAGACTAATACTAGCTACTCACGAGGGCGATTCAAAGCCAGTTTGGGCAGGAAAGTCCATGAGACTCTTATCTCTAACAACAGCAACAACAAAAGCCAGAAGTAGAGCTGTGGCTCAAGTGGTAGAGCGATGGCCTTGAGCAAAAAAGCTAAAGGTCAGCAACAGGCCATGAGTTCAAGCCTCAATACCAGCACCGAGAGAGAAAGAGAGTGGAGAGAGAGAGGAAAGAGAGAGAGAGAGAGAAACAGTCAGACACAGACAGACAGAGAGAGACAGAGAGATACAGAGAGAGAGAGAGAGAGAGAGAGAGAAAGAAGAGAAAGAGAAGAGAGAGGGAAGAGGAGGAAAGGAACCCACTCCTGGATTGACAAGCAAAGAGAGGAGTGGGCAAGAGTTACAGAGAAAGAGCATGAGAATGAGGAGTAGAAACTATCTGAAGGCTGACAGATGAAAGGAAATGCTAGGTCTTTTATCTACTTTCATATTTTGCACCAGTCAAGTTAGCTGTCAAAAGCACAGTGCCACCCTTGCCAAATGTGCCCTACCCCACCATCCTGAATTTGCATTCAAATCGCATGTGCTAGGTTGGTGAGTGAAAATCTTCTGGGAGTTGGCAGGCAGCAGACAGAGCAGGAGAAGCCAAATAGGAAGTAATGGAGTCACCCTCAAGGCCCTCAAGACAGCCTGTTCCCTGGGACATGGCTGCATCACAGGATGGGAAGCAGAATGGATCTGGAGTCAGACCAGCCGAGTCAATCTCTGACTGCCCTATGCCTCAGTTTCCTAGTGCCTTAACAGGGATAAAAGTAAGGCTCAAAGGTGGCCACCGGTGGCTCATGCCTGTAATCCTAACTACTCAGGAGGCTCAGATATGAGGATCGAGGTTCAAAGCCAGCCCAGGCAGGAAAGTCTGTGAGACTCTTATCACCAATTAACCACCAGAAAACCATAAATGGTGCTGTGGCTGAAGTGGTAGAACGCTAGCCTTGAGTTGAATAGCTGAGGGATAGCGCCCAGGACCAGAGTTTAAGCCCAACAACAACAACAACAACAACAACAACAACAAAGTAAGGCTCAAAACACGCAGTGTGCAGATTTGAGAGCCTTAGTACAGCAGTGCTTACTGGGGTCTAAGGAGACATCCATTTCCCTTCCACCACCACTCTTCCTGTTCTTTTCACAGCACCAAGCCTTGCAATAAAATCCTGCACCTGAGTTAAAAGACTAGCTTTCCACTCCTTGAAACAAACAGAGCTTAAGTACTGCAGATTTGGATCCAAGGTGAATACAATTGGGTTTTCCAGCTGAAACCCTCACCACCTTGGTTTGAGCAAAAACAAAGCTAGGGTATAGCTCAGATACAGAACACTTCTCTAGCACGCAGGAGGCCCCTGGATGGAGTAGATTAACAAGTACTGCAAAAAAGAAAAAAAATATGCTAACACAGAATAAGTAGACATATGGAATACTACCTTGTAGAGCTATTAGTTGTCTTAGAAAAATAAGCAAAAACTCATTAAATGTCAATGGAGCATTTGAGAATGTCACTTCAGTTTCAGCAGAAAATGTGACACTAGTCCCAAATTTAGAGGTCATGAAAGCAAATTTCTTTTGGGTCTGAATGGTAGGCATTAGCCAGCCATTAACAACATTTTTTTTTGGCAGTTCTGGGGCTTGAACTCAGGGCCCAGGCACTGCTCTTGAGCTTCTTTTGCTCAAGGCTAGCACTCCAGCACTTGAGCCACAGCACCACTTCTGGCTTTTCCTGTATATGAGGTACTGAGAAACTGAACCCAGGGCTTCATGCATGCTAGGCAAGCATTATATCACTAAGCCACATTCCCAGCCCACTAGCAACATTTTTTAAATTTTACATAAAATTTCAACAATTAAGGTTTTCTTTACCCTGCATGGATTCCACATTTTGCCAATACTGGCTTTTCATGATCTAAGAGAACCTCAAAGGATTATCTTTAATGTCAAATGTCTTGGAAGGAAGTAACTTTTTTATTTATTTTTTTTTGGGGGTCCGGTCATGGGGCCTGAACTCTGGGCCTGGGTGCTGTCCCTCAGCTCTTCAGCTCAAGGCTAGCGCTCTACCACTTGAGCCACAGCGCCACTTCCGGCTTTTTTTCTTTTTGCTTATGTGGTGCTGGGGAATCGAACCCAGGGCCTCATGCATGCAAGGAAAGCGCTCTACCACTGAGCCACCTTCCCAGCCCCGGAAGTAACTTTTCATATCTATATTTTGAAATCCTTTTCAAGGCATCTATAGGATATGAAGGAGAAGTATCTGTTGGCATGGAGATTTAAACCTTGTGTTTTAGAGAAAGGTTAGGGCAATGGTCTAGACTTGGAAGTCCTTAGCATTCAGATGATAATTAAAACAATGCTAATGGATTTATTTTGTTTATATGTTTTACAAGATTCAAACTCTGTGGTCTTGAACCTCATTTTCATGTTATTAATTGTAGATTATTGTATTAGGATAATGTCATGTAATATTTACTTTTGGATAAAATTGCATTAGATGCATAATCAGGAAGCTTTTATTTATTTATTTACTTGGGTCCGGTCATGGGCCTGAACTCTGGGCCTGGGCCCTGTCCCTCAGCTCTTCAGCTCAAGGCTAGTGCTCTACCACTTGTGCCACAGCGCCACCTCCGGCTTTTTTCTTTTTCTGCTTATGTGGTGCTGAGGAATCGAACCCAGGTCCACATGCATGCAAGGCAAGCGCTCTACCACTGAGCCACCTTCCCAGCCCTGATCAGGAAGCTTTTAAAATGTTAATTTCTTTGTTTATGTTAATTACCTTATCAGGATATTAAATTTTAATATATTGTTTTATGACTTTGTAACTCAAGAGTAATGGATGATATAGTGATGTCTTTATGTAAAGATGAACAATAAAATTGCTTATTTAAAAACAACAACAACAACTACAAAGCCAGGCAGGAAAGTCTATGAGACTCTTTCTTTTTTTTAGGGGGGGGGGGGTCAGTAGTGGGGCTTGAACTCTGGGCCTGGGCGCTGTCCCTCAGCTCTTCAGCTCAAGGCTAGTGCTCTATCACTTGAGCCATAGCACCACTTCCAGCTTTTCCTGCTTATGTGGTACTGAGGAATGGAACCCGGGGCCTCATGCATGCAAGGCAAGCACTCCACTACCCCTGAGTCACCTTCTCAGCCCTGCACTGAACTCTTTATAACTGACCTTTCACCACCCTGAGTACACTGGCATTGTCTACATGAGAACAGGATTTCTGGGGATTTCTTGGTAGGACTGTTTCCTTAGTTAATTGAAGGTGATAGCCAACTCAGAGGTAGGGACTTGCAAAACAACCATTTAGCAACAGAGTGGTAAATTGTCACTGAGGAACCTTGTGCCCAGCTTTGCCTTCATTGTACTGCCAGGAGCCCTCCCTATCCTCAGCTTATCACACTGCTGTAGCTCAGAACCCAGGTACCAGCAATTCCAGGCCTCTGATCCCAACACTGCTTTACCCAAAACTGGTTATAAGGATTGTACCAGACGTCAGAGCTGCCTGGAATTCCCAGGTGGCTCCAGCAAGCTGGGGAGGTAGGCCTGAGCTTAAAGAGAAAAATTTGAGTGCCATCCAAATTATTCCTTCAGGTTCAAGAACTGCAGCTGGCCTGATGTTTACTGAGAGGCAAGGAGTCAAGTCAAACCAGTTCTGATGGTGTCATTCAAACTGTGTCTCATGGTACTTTCAAGTCAATCTGTATGGTACTTTGCTTTAAAAGAAACACTCATGGCTATTTTCAAACTCCATTATTCACTTAGCATCAGATTGAGAGGGACTTTCACAGAACCTGATGTTGCTTAGAAATGACATATTGTTAACATACAGGAATGGTGGAGTTTCTTGTTCTGGCATGATGTGGGGAAGTAATGGTGGGTAGCTCTGAAGGTCCCAGAATTGTTGTAAATATAAATGGGGTCATTTCAGAGTAAAAATGTTTATAACTTGAGTCAGCACTGAGCAATTGAGGTGAAACATAACCATATGTCATTGGGAGAGAATGTATGCATTCTTCCCCTTCCTACTCCCCAGGGAAGAACTGTACATTTTAACTGAGGAGTAACATATACTTTCCTTTAGAAGGGAGGGGTAAGTCAGCCTGAGCAACCTAATTACCTACATGCATAATAGCAACTGGATAACATTGTGGGCTCAGCATCTTAAAATGGTTTTGTCTTCACAGAGAAAAGTGTCAGAGTTGATGAAGCATGAAGAGGTGTGCATACTTACAAATGGGTCAAACAGGAATGTCTATGCTTGTTTTTCTTTCCTATGCATACTCATTGCAAATGTCTCTAAGATCATAGAAATGTGATCTCATCCTCTACAGACAAGCAGGGCTAACAACGTAAATATTCTTGACATTTTAATCACACCATGATCAAGAAACTTACTTTCCATAAAAGGATACGATACACAGATTCCTGGGAAACACGTCCCCCATGGGAGGGATGAGCTAAACACTTCTAATGGGATATATTAACTATCCTCCGAGACAAGATCCAAATAAGTCCAAATCAACAGCAAAGTGGGACTCGATTGCATGGTAGCTAGACTTCACCCTTACATGCACACCAGAAGCCAAGAGATTTACTGAGCTCACCATGCAGGCGCATCTGTCCCTTCTTTAAATCCGATTTTCTCACCATCTGTTCCTTTACTCCAGCCTTAGCTGTAAATAAAGTCTGTGCACAGCGATGTATTGTGTTGCCAGGCAGCTCTCTGTGCTGCTCTGAAGGGAGTCAGTTCTGGAGTGTAAAGTCTGTGGGCTTCATTAGTCTCCAAATTCCTTAACAATCTAAGTTGAAAGCAATTTTAGAAATTGAATTTTCAACTTCATTTGGTAAACATGGTGTAAATAACTATCTGGTTTTTTACATTTGGTAAGGAAACATGTAAATGAGTTGGGAGGATTTAGAGGGGAGGAAAGGGTTTCCCTGGCTTGAGAATGGCAAGGACATTGTGAGGGGACAGCCCCTTCTGCCACAGTAACCAGGTCAAGGAGAAACCCAGCAGCAACTGTAGTGTGAGGAAACTCTAGGCTTCCAAGGTTACAATTTGACATGCTGTGGGGGCGAAGGTTAGAAGAGTCCAAGATGACTTAAAGACATGTATCTAGGAAGTGAGCTTGTGGCTCTGAGAATGTCCTAGAAGAACCAACCATCTGGCAGCTATGGGGAGGGATCAGCTGACCTCTGGCCTCCAGCTGGGGTTTTTACAGCTATGTAATATTTATAGTGCATTCTTCCTGGGAGAAGCTTGGAGTACTACACATTTGAATGGATCTAGTTAAAACTTTTACTGTCCCATGAGTAATCAGAGACATAGAGAGAAGCAAACAGGAAAAATATTCCGCATTTCAATGGGTCACTGCCATGGCAAAGAAGAAAATAACATTCATTCTGCTAAGCAACCACCAGAAAAGCAAACCTTATGACTAGCCTCCCCTGATACTTAAGAGTCCAGACCATGGCGGGAGCAGGCAGGATGCACTCAGAGCATTCATTCTGAGCCCTGCAAGTTACTATTCACTAGAAGTCCTCCCCGCCCCCCCCCCCATAGTAAGGAAAGGACTTGCCTGTTTGGAGGGTCTAGGGTGAGTGGACACGTTTTTGGTCACTGCACCAGGGGACTGAGGACATCAGGGATGATTGCACAAGTAAGTAAATACATTGAGGACAATGAGAATCAGGTTTCTTGCTGTCAGAGGGAATTACAAATAGAGAAAGGGAAGAGGCTAAAACAAATCCTTGGTGTTTGATTGAAGTGGAGGTAACAGTGTGAACTCAGAACTTCATGTAACACAGAGTATAAACATGTAGTTCTTCATGTGTGTTCACATGTGTACATGTGCAGAGATATATGCACATGCAGGCACATACTAGTTTATCTGCTAAGAGGGCTAGATACAAGGTGCACACCTGCCTTGCAGGTCTTGGCTTCTAATAACTATGCTTCTTCTTCTTTTTATTTTGGTTAGTCATGGGGCTTGAACTCTGGGCCTGGGCTCTTTAGCTCAAGGCGAGCACTCTACCACTTGAGCCACAGTGCCACTTCTGGTTTTCTGAGTGATTTATTGGAGATAAGAGTCTTACAGTCCAGGCTGATTGTGGTTCAAAAACCATAATCCTCAGATCTCAGCTCGTGAGTAGCTAGGATTACAGGCATGAGCCACTGGCACCTGGTGAATTATTCTTCTTTTAAAGGAACCAGAGAAATAGTTGACTCTAGGACTTGAGTGGAGAATGTAAAAGATGGGACAGGGACATCTTTTTGTCGGGAATGAGTTCATAAAGGAATGTTCAAAGCATGATAGAGACATATCAGAATGACCTAAGAGCTGCTGTAAAGGAGCTCTTACTGATCAACTTTGGGTAATCTGAGTATCACAGTAAATGATAGTGACTGGTTTTCATTGTATTGTATTTTTGTTGTTGTTGTTGTTGCTAAAATGGGGTCTCACTATGTTGAGACCTAGTAAGCTGGTTTGGAACTCAAGGGCTCTAATGATCTTCCTGCCTTGGCCTCACAATTAGCTTGGACTATAAACAAGTACTACTAAGTACTACCATACCCAGCAATAGTCACTGATTGAAACTGGAGTAAAATAGGAATCCATAAGTCTATACTGATAAAAAAAAAAAAAAAGAATACATAGGGAAGAAAAACTTCATCTTACAACGGAGGCCTTAACGTATCTCCTTGCCAAATACTTAAAAGTGACTCAGATGAGATATCTGTAAGGCAACATATCTACCAACCATAAAGAAAAACGGACAAATCAGCATCATATGACTCCTGGTATGATGCAGAAAGAAAGCAAAGCATCGCTTCTGAGGGATTCTTGCTACAGCTACATAAATCAGGAGGAAACACGACATAAACCCACATTGCAAAGCATTCTAAAAGTATGCACATGCCTCAAAAAGGTCAAGAACTTGAAGGAGAGGGAAAAACAGAAACTATTACAAAATGAAAGGTAAAAGGCTTGGACTTACACAGATATTGTTGAGGTAATAGGAAAATTTGAATGGGATTGGTGAATTTTTTGAGTTGGGTGGATTTTAATTATCTGATTATTTACTTGATAATGTAAATTGATGGTTCTATCATGTAAGAGAATGTTCTTGTTGACAGGAAATACCCATAGAAGGGCTAAGGGTTAAGGAGGCCTCAAGTCTACAACTTTTTCTCAAATGATTCAGGAAAAAGCAACTTTCTTCCTTTCTGCAATACTAGAGTTTGAACTCAAGGCCTCAGCCTTACTGGGCAGGTGCTCCATGACTGAGACCACACTAAGAGCTATTTGGAAAAAAACCAAACAATTTATGTGTGTGTGTGTGTGTGTGTGTGTGTGTGTGTGTGTGTGTGTGTGTGTGTGTGTGTGTGTGAGTCTGTTCATATTATAGAAAGAATAAAGCAAAGGATAAAGCAAATAAGGCAAATGTAATAAAATGGTATCAACTGGTAATCTACTAGCTATGAGAACATGGAGTACTTGAATGTTTAGAGAGTACTTGGAGCTCTAAGCACTACTTTTGTAATTTTTCTCTAAATTTTAAATTTCAAAATGAAAAAGAAAAACATAAAGCAGGGAAAAGATATCTATTATGAGTCTGTGTCAGTGAGATTCGCACCAGCTCAATTCACATGGAATGCAGAGATTGTGGAATGCAGTCAGGTGAAGGTACCCCTCCTTCCCCTCCCCACATGGAGATCGAGTTCCTGCCTGAGGGATGATTTGGGATAGGTGGGAACTGGTGTGATAGAGCCAGGTAAGTGACACAAAGTCAAACTGCTATAAGAACAAAAGAAGCCATGCTTTATGGAGAAGTGTTTGATTCTCTTCAGCCTAAGATCACAGGGCTTAGCATTTAAGAGAAAATTTGCATTCAGGGTCCTCTACTTGTAAGGCAAGCATTCTGCTATTTGAACTATGTCCCCAGACCTTTCATTTGTCTATCTGTGAGATAGTGTAACAATGACTTTAACACGGCGACACACTCAAACTGTGAGGCTCCTATCTACACTTCCTGAGTAGGATTACAGGTGTATACAGGGGCATTTGCTTTTCAACCACCGTTTGGGCTTGTCTGTTTTTTTACATCCACGTACTGCTCCCATTGCTGTCTTTGCCTGGGTTGTGGACACTGTGAGCTTGGAAGAGCCACAACGTCTAATTTTTGAGAGTTTGCTCATGTTCCTTTCTTTAAGAGAGAAAAGTCCCACTCTCCGTTCTATCTCTATTGTTCTTAGTAGGTGCTTCCTCATACATGTATCTCCTTTTGGAGATACTGGGGTTTGAACTCAGTGTATATGTTCTCCCAGACTGAACTCACATTCCTTGGCAGCTTTGGATTTTATATCTCTAGTGTCTGGCCACAGTGGGGGCTCAAAAATCATTAAAATTATCAAGCTAACCTAATCTGCTCCAAACCATATTTTCTGCCCTTCATTTTCTTTGTTCACTTCTAGGCTAACTATAGGTTTTCTTTTAATGCAAACAGTTAATAGCCTTTTCAATTTCAAGCAATATGAATGTAAAATTTGAAGGATTTTCTTCTCTATCTTAAAACTGTCAGTGAAGCTGGAGAGATGTGCTAGCATGTCTAGCATAGGAGTAACAGAAACAAATTCTGGCCTACTAATGGCTTCAGTTCTGATTCACTGATTAAGGATTCAGTGACTAATGCACATAGATAATATACGTGAACTGTTCTTTGGGTTATATTAGGAGCGGCACCATAATAATCACAGCTGATTTAACAGCTAACCAAAATTACAGTCATCAGTGGTGCTTGGGAGCTTCTTACAACAAAGCAGGTATTTCAACTACCTTCTATTTAATAATAATAATAATAAGCAATTGCCAACATTCCTGTAAGCATATTTCATCCAGGCTCCAGGAGCACAAGCAAATGTCACAAACTGTGTACACAGTTGCAAACTGGCCCATCTGTGGCTTGAGGCAACATCTCCAGGCAGCTGCTACCTTGGAGGCAGCCATCCTTACCCTTCCACTGTTGTTACTGAGGCTCAGGTTACAAAGCCAAATGCCACATCCCCTTCCCATAGTAATTGCAGTTGGAGTTAGAAAGATCATCTTTTGGACATCCATTTACTTTCCATCTCCTCCTATATAGCAAGTATGTGATGACTGTCTTCTAGGAAGCCATAAGTCATTAATCTGAAGAATAGAGAGGGATTTATAAGCAAAAACATTTGTCCTTGCTGGAGCTAACAAGTAGTAGTAAAGCTGCCTTTTGTCTTCTGTGTCTTAAGAGTTTTAAATACTCATTCTCACCATGTGTTGTTTGCCCTGCAGAGTGTGTGTGTGTGTGTGTGTGTGTGTGTGCGTGCGTGTGTGTGTGTGTGTGTGTGTGTGTGTGTGTGTGTGTGTGTGTGTGTATGGGGAGGAGGTCCTCACCTCCTAGGCAGGTGGCAGCTGCTTTCAACACCAAGTTATTTTAAGGCATCTGAAAAGTGGGTGAAAACTAACCGTAGTGAAAAAATTCTTTTAAAATTACAAGTTTTGAAATAAAACAGGATAGTAATGAATCCCTGTAGAACAGCTGGCTACGCCAAAACCTAGAAAATTTTATCTGGTGCCCAGACCTTTTCTTGAAACCCATGTCCTATGGCTAGCCTTAAAAAGAATGACATAATTCTTCCATTTTCACATGCTGTTCAGCAGAGTGGCCAATGGGAGGGAGGAAAAAAAACCCAAAAAACAAAAACCCAAACACTATGTAGTTTCTGGTTTCAGCAATTTTGCTCTGAAATGGCAAAACAAAGAAGCTCACTGGCATATGTTACATGACTTCTAAATGTGTACTTAGTAGTAAATATTATAACATGCTGATATGGCTTTAAAGCAAACTAAAAAACAAAACAGGTTTCATTCCTATATATACTAGAGCACAGCATGTTTCTGTCCTATAATACCATAACCAGAGCTCCTTCATCAGATTGAGCCAAAGTAAATGGAGAAGCTGACAGCTGTCACAGCCCTGCCCATAGGAAGAGGGTGGTGCCATTGCTCTCCACTCATAAAGGAGAAAATGGAGGCCCAAGAAGATGCAGGGTAGCAAGTCTTGGAGCATTGTTCTCACAGTACTCAATTTAGCCCATCGAGTCATGACATCTCTTCTGGTTGGGGATTATAGTTTTAAAACTGCTCATGCAGCAAATGATTGCGATAAACAATCTAATAATTCACTAGGAAGGAACTAGAAAACCAGGGTGCAACTAGTGTGTGTGACAGCTTGAATTTTCACCAGCTGTATTTGTTGGCCCCCAGCCAAGATGCCATCTGACCTGGAAGCTGGCTAACCATGTGGCTGTTTCTTATGTATACTCAGAACTGGAAAACTGCGGTGATATTTTAGAGATACAGAATTTCATTAGGGAAGGAAAAGAGTGAACATAATAAATATGGTTCTAAATGCATTTATTTCTTATTAGATATGGTTCTAGAATGAAAAAGCATCAATACTATGAATCTATTATTTGTTGAGTACTTAAATATGAATCTAGATTTTTTTTAATTTTGTATTTTGCAGTACTAAGGTTTGAACTCAATACCTCATGCCGTCTATCACTGAGCCATTTCTTCAGCAGCCCTGTATGAGATTCTGTGACAAAGAAGAAAAAGCTTAAGTGGAATTATTAAATTCAATGGATTTTTCTATCTGGTCACAGAGAACACATAGGATATAGTTCAAACAGCCGATTGTGGCTTACGGGTCAACATTAGCCTGTTACCTGCGATTGCACAGTTCATGGGTTAAGGATGACTTATTTTTAAGTAGATGGAAAAAAATCTAAAGACAACTAATATCTTATAACATGGGAAAATTACTTGAGATTCAAATTTCAATGTCTCTAAATAAGAACACTCACTAATTCATGTATTGTCTATGTTCACATTCATGCTACAGTGCACAGCACAATTGAGTAGTTGTGACGGAGACCATATGGACTACTAAACTAAAAATATTTACAACTTAGTCCTTGGCAAAAACAAGGGGAAAGTGTGATGTACTTGAGTTAGATAATACTCTAAAGGTATTGGGATGGGAATTAGAACCAGCTACAGAACCAGAGGAATTCCAAGAAGGGAGAATTGACTTTGGGTAGAAATAAGGGCTTCGAGGAAGCAATGTACCCATGTAGAGCTGAAAGGATAAAGACACTGGGCAGAGTGACACTGATCAAGATTCATTGTACTCACAAACTGACATGTTGAATTAAAACCCTTTGTACAACTACTTAAATTAAAGAGGGGCTGGGAAGGTGGCTCAGTGGTAGAGCGCTTGCCTTGTATGCATGAGGCCCTGGGTTTGATTCCTCAGCACCACCTAAGCAAAAAGAAAAAAGCCGGAAGTGGTGCTGTGGCTCAAGTGGTAGAGTGCTAGCCTTGAGCTGAAGAGCTGAGGGACAGCGCCCAGGCCCAGAGTTCAGGCCCCACGACCGGACCCCCCCCAAAAAAAATAAATTAAAGAAAAAAGAAGATATTGAGTATCATGGTTTCTGGAAGAAGCCAGCAGATGTGACTTGTCAGTTTGGATCCATCATTAAGAGCAATGTGATCTCACCAAGATGATTACTTTTTTGGTACCTCAGTTTCCTCAGCTGTTAGACAGAAATGTTCCCTATTTGCCAGGGTACTCTATTAGAGCTCATAGTAAGATATTATATGCAAAAACAGTATATTGCCTGCTACAAAGCTGTTACCTCAGAAGCTTCAGTTGTCAATCATAGTGATTAGCAGTCATTACCACATTTGGAGATCTATTAATAAAACTAAGTGTCCATTTCACCTAAAATTTAAGAGGTTATAAGTAGAAAAGCTTTCTTGTACCAATACTGGTGTTTGAACTCAGGACTCTCACTTAGTGAGGCTTACAAGCTATCTATACCTGCCCTAAAAAAGGTAAAAATTAAAGCCCATCTTAGGTAATAGGTTTCAGCAATTGTCTATTCTATAAAGTTGGTTGTTGTTGTTGTTGTTTTTGCAAGTTGTGGGACCTGAACTCTGGGCCTGGGTGCTATCCCTCAGCTCTTCAGCTCAAGGCTAGCACTCTACCACTTGAGCTACAGCGCCACTTCCGGCTTTTTCTGCTTATGTGGTGCTGAGGAATCGAACCCAGGGCCTCATGCATACAAGGCAAGCACTCTACCACTGAGCCACCTTCCCAGCCCTATAAAGTTGTTTTTAAAAAGTAATGTCATAAAAGAAAAATAGTTTAAAATGTCCCCAATATGTCCTGTGAAAATAAAAGAAACATAAGAACCATGTTACAAAACTATTTTTAATAGAGGCATTCTGGTAAAACAAAAAGAAAAAGGGAATCCTATTTATTAGATATTGTTACTTTAGAGTAGTATCTTCTTGTGGTCACTTCAGTTTTACAAGCCCAGAAATTCTATTTGCCAATGCATTTGAGTCTTTATGAGACTTTATGAGACCCCCACACACTTTTACATTCAATCTCAGAACCTACTGAAATCTCTGCAGCCCATCTTTGGTTTCCAGGTTAAGGATGCCTGTTCTAGCTGCTAACTCATAAACCTGCAAGATGTCAATACAGAAATGAGAATGCCAACTTACTAATTTATGCTACACTGGCCAATCAGCTCATTATGTTACTATGCAAACGCTACACACACAGCCAAAGCACAATTAAAAGTCAGTACAAAATGTTAGTAAAGGGAACTGGAGTATGGTCTTAATGGCTCCAGTCCCCAGGCTATGATAGTTGATGGATCTATTTCTGCTGGAGAAGTAGCTCCTGCCAAGGATGTGAGAACAGCCAGACCAGACCTTCACCTGTAGAAAATTCTGAACTTTCTGCTTACAGATGCAGCAAATGCTGAACCCCCTTTTGTTATAATTCTTGTCAAAGCTAGAGCCACATCTAGGCATGCTAATTTCCTCACATTATGCCTTATATGGTCTCTAATATTAGGAAATGTTCTTCAAACATCAGTTCCAGATTAAGGTGTTGTGTGTGTGTGTGTGTGTGTGTGTGTGTGTGTGTATGTACGCGTGCGTGCGCATGCATCTGTCCATTTTGTGTGTGCTTTGGTTTTTCATCATTTTTTCCAGAATGTTGGGATCTTTGTTCTTATTCAGGAGATACCTTACTGCTGTAGTTTAGATGTTAAATGTCTCCCAAATGTCCATGATTTGAAGACAGTGATGTTCTCAGAACTAGTAGAACCTTTAGGGGATAGAGCCTTCATTAGCTTGTCATCACTTTCTGGATTGATCTAGGAAAAAGGGCTCTGGGCTATTCAAGAAGGGCATTCTGGGATCTTGAGTGTGAAGATTATGAGCCAGAGAAAAGGAAAAGGCTCTAGAATGGCCCAGCCCTGTGGCCCATTGGCTATGTGTCCTATAAGGAAGGGAAGTATGGTTAAAGGCATAGGGTCAGAGGGGAACTGAAAACACATGGCTCAGATTGAGCTGAGTTCTGAGTTCTGAGTTCTCGGGACCTAGGGCAAAGAACTGAGGCCAAGAAAAGGAAGGCAAAGTCTGAGAAGGGCTTCCTGGAGGAGAAAACAGCTGAACCTAGTATATTTCTGCAGAGAAGCTTCTGCAGAACAACTGAAATGCATGACACACAAAAAAATCTAATGTTCCTTGAAATTAAAAATGAAATGTTCTGACCAGCCAATAGATTCTTGGGTTCTGAGGCACTTCTTTTGTATCCCCTTCATGTGGCTAAAGTTCTGCTACAATGTAGCTTCTGTAGGCTGACTCTACCTGGGGCACATGTAATTTGAGTAGAGAGTAGCTGAAAGCACTGGTACATTCATTTCCAATAGCTACCACGAATATAAGCAAGCTGGTATCACAGCTTTAACTCAAGGCCTTGTACTCCAATTTGTCATTCCTGCCAAATCTGACATTTTGCTGGTCAATTGAAGGTGGAATGTCTTAGACTATTCTGTCTGGGTAGCTGTGACCCTTCAGGTCTTAGCCTCTTTAGCAATTGGGATTACTGGTATGAGCCACCAGTGCCCTGCTTTAGATTTTCTTAATTTAAGGACTTAACTGTGAAAAAATTTAAATACTCAGACAATTTGACTTAAATGCTGTCCTGGGTGTGGAGTGCACATTTGCTAAGGATGGGAAGAACACAAAATGGTTGAAAGAGTGTAGACTGGAAAGCAGAAACTTGAGCATTGGCACATCTTTTTCAAGACATCCATCTTTTATGTTTAAGGACTGGGACAATTGACATATGGAAGCATTTGTTTATGCAAATGTTCAGACTGTGACAATGAGAATTGTCCATTTGTTTGTGGAAATCCAAGGACAGAAGTATAAACTGTGGTGGAAAAATTAATTGCACTGAAAACAGCTGGGAAACTGCATGTTTAAATATATCCATTTCTGTCATTTGGTCCAAGGGGAATGAACTACTAATTACTGGAAGAGACTGAGAGCGGCTTTGTTGGGAGGGATATGGGAGCTTGGCACTTGACCCATCAGCTGAACATTCTCAATCGCATAGCCCATGAACCGTTGCAAGATGAAGGCAGCCCTCCCGCCCTCTGGGAATTTCCTCCTAGTTCTTGCTCCATCTAAATCTCCCCCAAAAGGGACCATATAGTGAGAGCTGAGGTCAAATATCTGGAAAAGAGGTCAAGGAGAAAATAAACTGGACATTGAAAGACCAAGGAACTGGGAAAAGGGGATATGAAGCAAATCATATATAGATATTCAGTCTAAGGAGCATTTCCCATTACTGTAACTGTCATCAATAGTGAATTTCCACTGTCACTGTATGTCTAACAATGCTAAAGCTGGCAAGTATGGCCCTATGTGCAAAGTGCTGTTATTAACCACATTACAGATAAAGACATACAGGCTTAAAGAAGCTGGTTCATATGAACCAATTTAAAAGATAAACAAAAATACAGGTATGGAAAAAAGAGGTTGGGTTCAGGGTGTTAAGGGAAGATGATAGTTTTTTATTTTGTGTGTTTTTTTTTTTTTGTCAGTCATGGGGCTTGAACTCTGGGCCTGGGGCACTGTCCCACAGCTCTTCAGCTCAAGGCTAGTGCTCTACCACTTGAGCCACAACATTACTTCTGGTTTTCTGAGTGGTTTACTGGAGATAAGAGTCTCACGGACTTCTGCCCCAGCTGGCTTTGAACCTCCATCCTCAGATCTCAGCCTCCTGAGTAGCTAGGATTACAGGCGTGAGCCACCGGCGCCGGGCGATGGTTTCATTTTTTTTGCATATAGGAAATATCATTTCTTAAAGCAATCCCCAGGATAGCCAAACATAAAAAGTTAGCACTATGATGCTTGCTTATAGTCCCAGTTTCTCAGGAGGCTGAGATAAGAGGCTCACTTGGGCTCAGGAGTTCAAAGTAAGTCTGGGTAACAAAGTGAGATCCCATTTAAAAAATAAATCAGGCCGGTCCCCGGTGGCTCACGCCTGTAATCCTAGCTATTCAGGAGGCTGAGATATGAGGATCGGTTCAAAGCCAGCCTGCGCAGGAAAAGTCTGTGGGACTCTTATCTCCAATAATCTACTCAGAAAACCAGAAGTGGTGCTATGGGTCAAATGATACAGCACTAGCCTTGAGCTGAAGAGCTGAGGGACAGTGCCCAGGCCCAGAGTTCAAGCCCTATAACTGACCCCCCCCCCCAAAAAAAAAAATCAGAATTAAAAACCTGAAGTAGAAGATGACAGGACACAGATTTCCAATATAGTCTTTCAATATTTTTGACTTTAGAACAAAATATAAGTAATACAATATACTTTCTCAGGATTGAGTAAGTGGCTTTGGGAGTGGTGTATAGAAGACAAGAGATAAGGATATGAGTATTGGTGAGAAACTTCCAAACATGAGCATAGTACTAATCCAACCAAGATGGAAATTTTACTATTTTTTTTAAAAAAAGTAGTTCTACAAAGGAGTTAGTTACTACTGAACAAAGCAGTTTATGAACATAATGCATCTTGCTTAATGTCACCCCTTTCGTCATTCTCCCCCATCCCTCCCAACCCCACTTATTTCCTCAGTTTTCTTAATTTTGTAAACTATGCATTGCATTCTATTACTACATTCTCCCCACATTCCTCTCTTCATTCATCTACCCCGCCCCTTAATCTCACTAACCTGCTTTCCAGCACCCATTTCCTGTTATTTATTTTGTTGTACTGAGAGTTAGCCTTTCTAAGGAATTACACTGTTTGCGTTTCTCCCCTGAATCTATCATGATATTTTTCCAGGTTCTTCCATTTCTTTGCAAATGGCACAATATCATTCTCTCAAAATTCCATTGTGTACATATACTACATTTTCTTGATCCATTAGTTCATTGAGGGATGGGAGGCATCTGGGCTGATTCTGTATCTTGGCTATGGTGAATAATGTTACAATGAACATGGTTGTACTGATGGCTTTATTGAATCTTAGTTTGTAATCTTTTGGATAAATGCCTGAGAGTATAATTGCTGGATCATAGGATAGTTCTATATTTAGTTTTTTGAGGAAACTCATACTGCTTTCCAGAGTAGTTGAACAAGTTTACATTCTCACCAAGAGTCTACTAGGTTCCTTTATGCTCATATCTGAGCCAGCATTTGTTATTGTTTGTATTCCTGATGGTAGCCATTATAACTGGGGTGAGACAGAACTCAATGCTCTTTTGATTGCATTTCTTTTATGGACAGAGAGGTTGAGCATTTGTTCCTATGTTTGTTGGTCATTTTACTTCCTCTTCTGAGAAGACTCTATCTCATTTGCCCATTTATTAATTGGGTTATTCTTTAAGTTCTCTGTTATTAGTTTAAGTTCTCTGGATATTAGGCATCTGTCTGATGAATAACTGGCAAAGATCTTCTCCCAAAGATCTTCTTTTGGTCTGAGACTGGGATTTGAACTCCATATCTGAAGCTTTTGCTTATTGGCTAGCACTTTACCAACTGAGCCACACCTCAAACCCCATAAGCTGTCTTTTTAGCTTGTTAACTATGTTCCTTTACTGTGCAGAAACTTTTTTATTTGATGCAATTCTATTAAGCAATTCTTTCTTTGGTTTCCTGTGCTTCTGGACATTTTCTCAGAAATTTCCTGATTGTGTCGAGTCCTAATGTTTCTCCTATTCCTTCCTGTAATAGCTTCATGGAGAATTCTGGGGAGATAATGGAGTAGTGGCAGGGAAAAATCAGAGCTCCCTTTGCTCAATTAGAAATACAGGGCTCTAGCAAGGAAATCCAGCTCAAAAGTGGAACCAAGTCAAGCAGACAGTTTAGGGTCAGTCAAGTATCAAAACTAAAACTTCAAAAAGAGGAAATCTTATTCGTGTGTGTGTGTGTGTGTGTGTGTGTGTGTGTGTGTGTGTGTGTGTGTGTCTCCTTGGACTTGAACTCAGGGATGGAATTGACCCTCAGTTTTTATGCTCAAGGTTGCTGCTCTATCAGTTGAACCACAGCTCTACTTCAGGTTTTTGGTGGTTAAATGGAGAGCAAAGTCTTAATGAACTTTCCAACTCCAGCCCTCAGATCTCAGCCTTCTGAGTAGCTAGGATTACAGGCATGAGCCACCAGTGCCTGCCTTCCATTTGCCAATTTTAGGTAAGCTTACTAGTCTCTTGAGCTACAGTTTTAACAGACAGTGAACTCTGCACTAGTGAAAGTACTTAGTAGGCATTAAGGCATTCATACCACCTGAGTAATCCAGGAAACTATATACTTTGGAGAAGGCTAGGGTGATGAACTTTCCCCACACTGGTAATAGAATTGTAAAAGAATGAGTCATAGTCCCATTCCTCAAGTCTTTTCACAAGGCAGATAAACCAGTGTGTGGAACTTAATTATATATTACTTGGTTTATTTAATGTTTCCTAAACCAGCGGGGGTTATTAAATGTCTTGCATTTAATCTGTACCTATTGTGAGCAGATTTGGTCTGTATACCCAAGAGGAAAACTACTTCCCAAGTTCTAGCACTCCTGGCCAGCCTTTTGTCAGCACCAGAAAAATGATAAGTAGATTGGGAGAGGAATGCCTTTTGGACTCATGGCTGTAGGCAGTAGAAGTAACAAATGAGAACTACAGAATATTAAATTACAGAGGGGCTGGGAAGGTGGCTCAGTGGTAGAGCACTTGCCTTGAATGCTCGAGGCCCTGGGTTCGATTCCTCAGCACCACATAAGAAAAAAGCCGGAAGTGGCGCTATGGCTCAAGTGGTAGAGAGCTAGCCTTGAGCTGAAGAGCTGAGGGACAGCGCCCAGGCCCAGAGTTCAGGCCCCATGACCGGACCCAAAAAAAAAAAAGAATATTAAATTACAGAGACCCTAGGGATTCACAAAGGTAGTGGTTATCAAGTTTGAGCTTGCACTAAAACTTCTGGAAGGTTCCTCATGGCATAATGTCCATCTGAAGGTGAAAATATCAGAAGGCATATGGGCTTCATGTGTCCTGTTGCCATGTAAATGTTCATCACGTGGCTAAGATGGTGTCTTCTGAGATTCCCAAAATAAGATTATTGTTTTATTCACCTTTGTAATCAATAAGTATCTTATAAGAAGTTACCTTGATCCAGGTGCCAGTGGCTCACACCTGTAATCCTAGCTACTCAGGAGGCTGAGATACGAGGATCACAGTTCAAAGCCAGCCCAGGCAGGAAAGCCCGTGAGACTCTTATCTCCAATAAACCACCAGAAAACCAGAAGTGGCGCTGTGGCTCAAGTGGTAGAGTACTCGTCTTGACCTGAAGAGCTCAGGGACAGCGCCCAAACCCAGAGTTCAACCCCCATGACCAACAACCAAAAAAAAAAAAAAAAGTTACCTTGAAATTATGTAGATCCTTTTTCTTTCCATTTCCGTTTCCCTCTTTGTTTTCTTTCCTTTGTCTTTTAGTTTTTTTTTTTTAGTTTTATTTTTTTTGGTCCAGTTGTGGGGCCTGAACTCTGGGCCTGGACACTGTCCCTCAACTCTTCAGCTCAAGGCTAGCGCTCTACCACTTGAGCCACAGCGCCACTTCTGGCTTTTTTCTTTTTGCTTATGTGGTGCTGAGGAATCAAACCCAGGGCCTCATGCATGCAAGGCAAGCGCTCTACCACTGAGCCACCTTCCCAGCCCTGTCTTTTAGTTTTTGAGACAGAGTTTCATTATGTAGCCTAGATGCTTTGTACTCAAGATCCTCCTCCCCTAGTTTCCCATGTGCTGGGATTATAGGTTTATATCAACATACCTGCCTCCTATCACACTTCATATCAACATACCTGCCTCCTATCACACTTCACTAATTTTGCCATCATTAGTTAATTTTTAACTGAAGTAATTACTAATATAGTGGTTGCCAAATGGCAATTCTCAAGTTCTATCATTTTGTTTACATTTATAAATTGAAATTCTACTATAAGGAAAACTTTTTTCTTTCATAAATTAATTCTTCATTCATTTCTATGACTATGGCCTCATGCATTTTTACTTTCAGCCTAGAATTCATGTCACCGTCAATTCTCTTTCTGTTATATAGCCCATCACTTATATTATTGAGAATGATTTATTGACTTATCACATTCTTTCAAAATAAAAATTGACCAAGAGTCAAAAGTGGCTTAACAACAGGGACACATTTTGAGAAATGCTTCATTAGACAATTTCATCACTTGTGAACATCACAGAATGTAGTTATACAAATCTAGAAAGTCTAGTTTAATCACTAGAATTGGCCTTTGCATGCATTCAAGAGATGTTGTGTGTGTGTGTGTGTGTGTGTGTGTGTGTGTGTGTGTGTGAGAGAGAGAGAGAGAGAGAGAGAGAGAGAGAGAGAGAGAGAGAGAGAGAGAGAGAGAGAGAGAGATCCTGGGCTTGAACTCAGTGCCTGGGTACTGTCCTTTAGCTTTTTAGTTCAAAGTTAGCAATCTACCATTGAGCCACAGCTCCACCTCTGGCTTTTAGTGGTTAAAAAAAAGTCTCTTGGACTTTCCTGCCCAGAATGGTTTTGAACCTTAATCATCTGATCTCAACCTACTGAGTAGCTAAGATTAAAGGTGGTGGCCACTGGCCCTCAGCATATTATCTTACAGTAGTTTGTTCTAATAGAAAAGTATACATTAAATAATGACACAACAGGTGTGGTGGCTCATGCCTGAAATCCTAGCTACTTGGGAAGTGGAGATTGGGGAACTGAGGTTCAAAGCAAAAAAAGAAGTTTGAAAGACGCTATCTCCAACCAATGGCTAGGAGATGGTAAGTACCTGTAATCTTCAGCAACACAGAAAAATACATGGAAGGATCACAATTCAGGCTGGTCTGCACATAAAGTAAGAGCCCTACCTCAAAAATAGCCAACGCACAAAGGGCTGGAGTTATGGCTTAAGTGGTAGAACTCCTGCCTAGCAAGCTCTAGACCCTAAATTGAATCTCCAGCACTGCCAAAAGGAAAACAAGAGACAAAAAATATAGGGTAGTCACTACATAAACCAGTAATATAATTGTTTATTATCATTATGATAGTATGTGCCATACATGATCACACATACTATTGCTTTATGAAACTGTCAGTATAGTAGCTTTGTTTACACCAGCATTACCACAAACAGGTGAGTAAGTGACAGGACTCCATATAATCTTGAGACTACCATCAGATATGTGGTCCATCACTGACTGAAACGTTGTTATACAGCCCACAACTGTATTGTGAAACATCATAGTAAATGGAAAATACAAGGTTCAATTAAATCAACTAAGAAAGTAAAGGGCTGGGAATGTAGCTGAGTGGTAGAGTGCTTGCCTAGCATGCATGAAGTCCTGGGTTCTATTCCTCAGTACCACATAAACAGAAGAAGTTGGAAGTGGCACTATGGCTCAAGTGACAGAGTGCTAGCTGTGAGCAAAAGAAGCTCAGGGATAGTGTCCAGGCTCTGAGTTCAAGCCCCAGGATTGGCAAAAAATAAAGGTAAAAATACTATAGCACAAGTACATAATAGAAATATCAACTGAGCTGTAAATGAATGCCACATGTGAAATTTTAAAATTTCAGACAGCACTATTAAAAAAAAGTATAAGAGGCCGGGAAGGTGGCTCAGTGGTAGAGCACTTGGCTTGCATGCATGAGGCCCTGAGTTCGATTCCTCAGCACCACATAAGCAGAAAAAAAAAGCCGGAAGTGGCGCTGTGGCTCAAGTGGTGAATGCTAGCCTTGAAGTGAAGAGCTGAGGGACAGTGCCCAGGCCCAGAGTTCAGACCCACGAATGGACCCCCCCCCCCAAAAAAAAAAAAAAGTATAAGAGAAAAAAAACTTTCACAGAACAAATAGAAATTTTGAAAATCAGCTCATACACTTTCTGGCTCTGTTTGGTGCTGGTGACTCAGGCCTGTAATACTAGCTACTCTGGAGGCTAACATCTGAGGATTGCTGTTCAAAGCCAGGCTGGGCATGAAAGTATGTGAGACTCCAATTAACCACCAAAAAGCCAGAAGTCAAGCCAATGACTCAAGTGGTACAGTGTAAGCCTTGAGGAAAAAAAAAAAAGACAAAACAAAAAAACCCCTCAAGGACAGCATCCTAAATTCAAACCTCAGGACTGGCACAAAACAAAACACACACATATACAAAACAAAAACAAAAACTAACAAACCTAAAAACAAAAAAACAACCTTTCTAGTTTTTCTCTTTCTTGCTAATATATGGTCTAAGCTGACACCAACGACACCAGCAGTCATGATGGGTGCTGGGACTAAGTGCTGAATCATATTTTCAGGGTCATAATAGCAATTCTAAGAAAACTGCATTAGAAAGGTGAAAGTGGAGCTGTGGGCTCCAGTGGCAGAGTGCTAGCCTTAAGCACAAAAGCTTAGGAAGAGCACCCAGGCCCAGGGTTCAAGCCCAAGGACTGATAAAAAAAAATGTCTTAGAGCTAACGTCTTCATTGTTTCTGCTACCACAGCATTCTTCTGTGCAGGTGGAGCAGAATCTGGCCACCCATACTCCCATCCCTGAGCCAAGGGAGGCCCTCATCTCAAGCTCTCTCTCAGTGAAGAAACAGCAGACAGAACTGATGGGACCATGCAGAGATCTGAGAGAAAAAGCTGCCTGGGGCACTGAAGGAAGAGCATTTGGTGTTTGGTTATAGGAGTTCAAAGGAGCATGCCAGCTCACAAGTAAATATTTGCCATTTGACTACTAATTACGTTATCTGATCAAAAAGAAATAAACACTTACCACATCCTTGATTTCATCATTGTGACACTGCAAGAAAAACAAAGCAGTTATTTATCCAAAACAACTTGACTTAAAAAACATTTTGTTTATCCCCCCAACAACAAGTCCTCAAAGAAACAACTGCCCAACAAATAAGTGGGCTAAAGACTTAAAGAGAATCTTCTCTGAAGAGGAAAGAAGAATGGCCAATAGACACATGAAGAAGTGCTCAACCTCTCTAGCCATAAAAGAAATGCAAATCAAAACAACGTTGAGATTCCACCTCACCCCAGTCAGAGGGCTATAATCAAGAACTCTAACAAACAACAGATGCTGGAGGGGATGTGGACAGAAGGGAACCTTACTGCATTGTTGGTGGGAGTGTAAACTTGTTCAACCACTTTGGAAAGTAGTATGGAGGTTCCTCAAAAGACTCCACATAGACCTCCCTTATGACCCAGCAATCCCACTTTTGGGCATTTACCCAAATGATCACAAACAAGACCACACTAAAGCTACTAGCAGGACTATGTTTATTGCAGCCTTATTTACCATAGCTAAGATATGGAACCAACCCAGATGCCCCTCAGTAGATGAATGGATCAAGAAAATATCACACACACACACACACACACACACACACACACACACACACACACACACACAATGGAATTCCATGCCTCCATCAGAAAGAATGACATCGCCCCATTTGTTAGGAAATGTAAAGACTTGGAAAAAATTATATTAAGTGAAGTAATCCAGGCCCAAAGAAACATAGGTCCCATGGTTTCCCTTATTTGCAATAACTAGTATATGTCTGGGACAAGCAGAAAAGGTCAAAAGCTATGTACATGTGACCAGATAAGATGATGTTAAATGAAATGAACCCCAAGATAGGGACACAAGTGGTTCTTTCTTTCTTACTATTGTTTCTGAAGTATCTATAATGTACCATGTGATTTTTTTTGTTTCTTTGTATGTTCCTCCCCCAAGGTATAACCCCTGGTTTCACTATATTTGATGTCGGTGCCCTGCATCTTGTATATACACTTCTGTAATTTGGGGAGGGGAAGGGAAAAAAACAAAATGCTTAAATAGGGATACAGGTTGACCATTGTAACAATGAGTTGCACAAGACACTATGTTGAAAAATGAACTTTACAATTTCGGGGAGGGGGGAGTGTAGTTGTGGAGGTAGGAAGGAAGGGAGCTTGGTAGGGGAAAAACAAAGGAGGAGGTAACAATGCTTGATAGGAAATGTACTCATTACCTTGCTCATGTAACTGTAACTCCTCTGTACAGTATTTTTATAATAAAAAACATATTAAAAAAAGGGCTAGCATTCTATTAGGCAGTATATAAATTATCATACACCAATTAAAGAATTGAAAAAAAATTGTTTTCAGAAACAGACACAGGTGACTGAATCATAAAGACATGAAATATTGCTTTGATTCCCACATATCTCTGTCCTCTGGGATATATTCTGAGGGAAATAGTTGTAATATTTGTAATCATTATAATTGTAAATAATATTTGTCATCTCTGTGTGTGTGTGTGTGTGTGTGTATGTGTGTGTTTGAGTACTACAGCTTGAACTCAAGGCCTAGACACTGTCCTTTAGCTTTCCTGCTCAATGCTGGAACTCTAGAACTTGCACTATAGATCCACTTCTGGATTTTGGTAGTTAATTGGAGAGATTTCTCATGGACTTTCCTGCCTAGGCTGCCTTTGAACCATCATCCTCATATCTCAGTCTCCTGAGATTGTAGAATACCAGCATCTTGTGATAAGAGGACACCTTATGATGATAAGGATTAGAATTCTCTGGCAGGACTGGGAAGGTGGCTCAGTGGTAGAGCGCTTGCCTTGCATGCATGAGGCCCTGGGTTCGATTCCTCAGCACCACATAACAAAAAAACCGGAAGTGGCACTGTGGCTCAAGTGGTAGAGCGCTAGCCTTGAGCTGAAGAGCTGAGGGACAGCTCCCAGGCCCAGAGTTCAGGCCCCACGACCGGACCCAAAAAAAAAAAAATAGAATTCTCTGGCAATCAGACACCAAATTCAGAGTTGGAATATCTAACACAGTGGTTCTCAAACTTTGGTAACACTGTCCATCAAAGAACCATTTGGTAGGAGGTGAGATTGTTTTCACAGTAGTGAAATCAGTAGGGTAAAGGGTGACAGGTAGTTAGTGGCCAAGGCCACTATGTTAAATTTCCTGTTATACATGGGACACTCCATACATCATTACCTGCCCTGTCCAGAAAATGGCTGACATCCTATCTGGAAACAATCAAAAGGGGGATCTCCCCAGGAATTTAGAACTACTTTAATATTCCAACTTGATATAACTGTTCTAATGAACTGAAGTCATATCTCTAGACACTGTGGGTTGTGGCCATTATTTAATCTGGGGGTTACAATTAGAGAGAGCTAGTCTGTTCTGAGAGAAGACTGCTACAGAAGAAGAAACAGGGAGCAGCGATGGAGAAGCTTCAGCCCACACTTTTATTTTTGCCAGTCCTGGGGCTTGAATTCCGGCCCTGGGCACTGCCCTTGAGTGTCTTTTGCTCAAGGCTAGCAATACTTACTATTTGATCACAGTGCCACTTCCGGCTTTTTGTATTTAAATGGTACTGAGGAATTGAACCCAGGGCTTCATGCATACTAGACAAGCACCCTACTACTAAGCCACATTCCCTGCCCTGCCCATACTCTTATTGAAGCTCTCTGCTCATACTATACCTAAGGCCCACCCACAACTCTGATGTTCAATTGTGATACCCTGTTTCTTGCAAACAGGAGTCTTAACTTTGGAGAGATAATTTCTGACTGCCATCTTCTGCCACTTGAACTGAGCAGCAGAGAGAGCTAGTTTAAGAGGAAAAGAGAAGCAGAGGAGCTGCTGGACAGCAGATAATAAAGAATCCATGTCATCTCCAGCTAGGCCAGCCCAGTCTAAGATGGGAACTGTCTATACGCAGTATATACACATACACACATATGGTAGGGTAAGAACTGCATGAGTCTAAGTTGCAGTCTTCAACCTGTTTACTGAGGTCAGCAATGAAGATTGAATGTAGACTCTGCAGCCTGAGGTACAACTCTAGATCCAAGGTCAGTTAAGAAAATATCTACAAGCTGAAAATATAGTCACTATCTTAAAAAGAAAAACAAATACATTTTTTAAAAAAACAGCCAAAGTCCTGCTGGGTGTGGTGGTACACAGCTACAATCCCAACTATTTAAGTGATGGGGGGGGAGGATTAAAGGCAAAGGTCTGCTTGGACAAAAGTACAAGATTTTATCTGACAATTAACTCCAGCAAAAGGACTGGAGGCATCGCTCAAATGGTAGAACATCTACCTAGCAAGTATGAGTTCAAACCCTTGACACACACACAAGTCTTAACACCCAAGGGACAACATCTCTTGAAATAGCAACCTTGCTTTCACAATTAGCTCTTCATCTGAATGAGCAGAATTCTGAAGTTTGTGTTGAAGGTAAGAGGTTTAATTCCTGCTGCTACTGGAACTTGAGGAGACAGTGTGGCAACAGTGGTTTGGTGGTTGATTTCTGTGGGCTGGTGCTTAATTGCATGGCTGTAGTTTCCTTAGCTGAAAGAGGAGATTAAAGACTCTAGGCTTCCTTAGCTGAAAAGGGGGATTAAAGACTCTGGTTTTGCTACCTAGCAAATCATCTAACAGTGACAGAGAAATGGCTCCAGAATAGATGGTTGGCATTTTCACCTGCCAGGCTGGGTGGTAAGCCCGGGTAGGGAAGGGCACCATGTGGTAGGTATGGTAAGTGATCAACCTGGTCATCCGCAGAGTCTGCATGTGGCTTGTGGTGTGGCAGGTTGGGTTTTCCTTACACGTCTTTCATCCTAATCTTGCTTTCCTTGAGTTTCAGAGGAGGCTGGGCTTCCTGAGTCTGGTTACCAGCACTTCCTACCACTGCCCCTGCCCTGGCATGTCTCCACTCAGTGATGGCTAAAGGCTGCATCTCTGAAGGTAGGCCTGACTCCTTTAAAACTCAAACTATTCCACACTGTATCTGGTATTCAGGAATAAAGCATATTTTTATTGTGAAAATACTGTACAGAGGGGTTACAATTACATGGGCAAGATAATGAGTACATTTCTTATCAAGCATTGTAGCCTCCTCCTGTTTCCCCTTCCCATACCATCCACCCCGCCACCCCCACCCAACCCTCATCCCCCCTCCCCAAGTTGTAAAGTTCGTTTTCCACATACGACTTGTACATCTCATTGCTGCAATGGGTCCACCTGTATCCCTATTTATTTATTTTTCTTCTTATTTTTCTTATTTATGTGGTGCTGAGGAATCGAACCCAGGGCCTTATGCATACAAGACAAGCGCTCTACCACTGAGCCACCTTCCCAGCCCGTGTATCCCTATTTAAACAATTTGTTTTTTTCCTTCACCTCCACAAATTATAACAACATCAAATACAGTGAAAGCATGGGTTATACCGTGGGGGAGGGACATACAAAGCAACAAAGAAATAAGCTTATAAATGTATTACAAATAATCGCATGAAAGAAAAAAACATTTGAATACATATCTTAGGGTTCATTTCCCTAACATCAACTTATCTGACCTTTTCTGCTTGACTCAAGACATATACTAGTTATTGCAAATAAGGGAAACCATGGGGCCTATGTTTCTTTGGGCCTGGATTACTTCACTTAATATAATTTTTTCCAAGTCTTTACATTTCTTAACAAATGGGGCAATGTCATTCTTTTTGATGGAGGTATAGAATTCCATTGTGTATATATACCACATTTTCTTGATCCATTCATCTACTGAGGGGCATCTGGGTTGGTTCCATATCTTAGCTATGGTAAATAAGGCTGCAATAAACATAGTCCTGCTAGTAGCTTTAGTATGGTCTTGTTTGTGATCATTTGGGTAAATGCCCAAAAGTGGGATTGCTGGGTCATAGGGGAGGTCTACGTGGAGTCTTTTTTTCTTTTTTTTAATTTTTTTTTGATATTTTTTTTTATTGTAAAGCTACTATACAGAGGGTTACAGTTACATGAGTGAGGTTATGAGTACACTTCCTCTTGAACATTGTTACCCCCTCCATTGTTTTCCCCCTACCATCCCCTCCTTCCCTCCCTTCCCCGAGGTTCTTTTTTTTTTTTTTTTTTTGATTGTGATTAAATGATTGCATAATTTCAAAGTCACAAGTTCATTCTAACTTCCCTGGAGCAAATTGTCTACCACAGTCTGTAATATATAACAGTGTTCACATGTTATATACCATATTTGTGATCAGCAGCATGGGGATATTTAGTAGTGGTTCAACCAGATGAGCGGGAGTTCTTTGTTTCTTAAGTCCTGTTAGTTTTATCGTATCACCTAACCTTTTGGATTTAGCATCCACTTATCAGGGAGACCATGTACCGTTTGTCTCTTCGTTCTTGGCTTACCTCGCTCAACATGATTCCTTCTAGCTCCATCCATTTCCCTGCAAATGCCATTATTTTGTCATTTCTAATGGCTGCATAATATTCCATTGTGTATAGATACCACAATTTTTGGATCCATTCATCTGTGGCGGGGCATCTAGGTTGTTTCCATATCCTAGCTATTGTGAACAGTGCTGCAATAAACATGGAGGTGCACGTGTCCTTGTATATTGGTTCCTGTTGTTCAGGGTAGATGCCTAGAAGTGGTATGACTGGGTCGTAAGGGAGGTCAATCTTTAGCTTTCTAAGGACCCTCCAGACTGCTTTCCAAAGTGGTTGTATAAGTGTACATTCCCACCAGCAGTGTAACAGGGTTCCTCTTTCTCCACATCCCCTCCAGCATTTGTCGTTGGCTGATTTGTGGATGTGGAACATTCTGACTGGGGTAAGGTGGTATCTCAGGGTTGTCTTTATTTGCATTTCCTTCACCACCAGGGATGATGAACATTTCCTCATGTGTTTCTTTGCCATTTTTATTTCTTCATTTGAGAAGTCCCTCTTTAGTTCCCTTGCCCATTTAGTAATTGGTTTGTTAGGTTTGGGAGGGATTAGTTTCTTGAGTTCCCTGTATATACAGGATGTTAACCCCTTGTCTGATATATTGCTGGTAAATATTTTTTCCCAATTAGTTGGTTGTCTTTCTAGCTTAGTTGCGATAGATTTAGCTGTGCAGAAGCTTTTTATTTTAAGGTAGTCCCATTTGTCGAGTCTCTCTCCAACTTGTTGTGACCCTGGGACTCTGTTCAGGAAGTTCCTTCCTGTGCCTATTAGTTCAAGTGTCTCTCCTACTCTGTCCTGGAGTAGTTTCAGAGATTCAGGTTTAATGTTAAGGTCTTTAATCCATTTTGAGTTGATGTTGGTGCATGGTGATAGGCTGGGGTCCACTTTTAGTTTTCTGCATGTGGCTGCCCAGTTTTCCCAGCACCAGCGGTAGAAGAGGCTGTGTTTCTTCCATTGTATGTCTTTGGCTCCTTTGTCGAATATCAGCTGGCTGTAGGCCTGTGGATTTATATCTGGATCTTCTATTCTGTTCCATTGGTCTTCGGGTCTGTTTTTGTGCCAGTACCATGCTGTCTTTGTGATTATAGCTCTGTAGTAGAGTTTGAAGTTCGGCATGGATAGCCCTCCCATATTGTCTTTATCCCCTAGAATTGTTTTGGCTATTCTAGGTCTTTTGTTGTTCCATATAAATTTTTGGACTGTTTTCTGTATTTCAGTGATGTACGTCATTGGGATTTTAATAGGAATTGCATTGAATTTGTATATTAGTTTTGGAAGTATCACCATCTTTACTATATTAAGTCGGCCTATCCAGGAGCATGGGAGGTCTCTCCATTTCCTAGTGTCTTCTGCAATTTCTTTCTTTAACTTTTTATAGTTCTCATTAAATAGTTCTTTTACATCTTTGGTTAGGTTAAATCCTAAATATTTTATTTTTTGGGAGGTTATTGTGAATGGGGTTGCTCCCTTTATTTCCTTCTCTTCCTGTGCATTATCAGTGTATAGGAAGGCAACTGATTTTTGTGGGTTTATTTTGTATCCTGCTATTTTGCCGAAGTGACTTATGATTTCTAAAAGTTTGGGGATGGAGTTTTTGGGATCGTGGAGGTATAGTATCATGTCGTCTGCAAAAAGGGATAGTTTAACTTCTTCTTTCCCTATGCGGATCCCTTTAATGTCTTTTTCTTGCCTTACTGCCCTGGCTAAGGGTTCTAGGACTATGTTGAAGAGGAGTGGAGACAGTGGACATCCTTGCCTTGTTCCTGTTTTTAGGAGGATTGGTTGTAGCTTTTCCCCATTAAGTATAATATTGGCTATTGGTCTGTCATAAATGGCTTTTATTGTTTTAAGAAATGTTCCTTCTATTCCTATTTTCTCCAGAGCTTTTAGCATGAATGAATGTTGAATTTTATCAAAGGCCTTTTCTGCATCTGTGGCGATAATCATGTGATTCTTGACCTTGGCTCTGTTGATATGCTGGATTACATTTATTGACTTATGTATGTTAAACCATCCCTGTGTCTCTGGGATGAAGCCTACCTGATCATAGTGTATTTTTTTTTTTATGTGTTTCTGGATTCTGTTAGCTAGAATCTTGTTAAGGATCTTTGCATCTGTGTTCATCAAGGAGATTGGCCTGTAATTCTCCTTTTTGGTTGGGTCTTTGCCTGGTTTGGGGATGAGTGTGATATTGGCTTCGTAGAATGAGTTTGGGATAGCTCCCTCCTTCTCTGTTTCTCTGAAGAGCTTGAGGAGTATGGGTATTAGTTCTTCTTTAAAGGTCTTATAGAATTCTGCTGTGAATCCATCTGGTCCTGGGCTTTTTTTTGTTGGAAGACTTTTGATAGCTTCCTGTATCTCATTATAGGATATTGGCTTATTTAATTGGTTAACTTCTTCTTTGCTCAGTTTGGGTAACTTGTATTTCTCTAAAAATGCATCCATTTCCGCCAGATTTTCTTCCTTTAGAGAGTATAGCTTTTGAAAGTAGTCTGTTAGAATTGTTTGGATATCTTGGGTACGTGTTGTGATGTTTCCCGTGGCATCCCTAATCCTATTAATATGGGTTTCCTCTCTTCTTTTTTTAATTAATCTTGCCAACGGGCCATCAATTTTGTTTATTTTTTCAAAGAACCAGCTTTTTGTTTGGTTTATTTTGGTTATGGTTTTCTGATTTTCTAATTGGTTAATCTCTGCTCTCAATTTGGTTATCTGGCTTCGTCTAGTAGCTTTAGGTCCCATTTTTTCTTGTTTTTCTAGCTGTTTTAGTTGCAACATGAGATTATTTACTTGGTCTGTCTCCATTCTCTTGATGTGGGCACTGAGGGCAATAAATTTGCCCCTCAGGACTGCTTTTGCTGTGTCCCACAAGTTTCTTTGTGAGGTGTTTTCATTTTCATTGAGTTCTAGGAAATGCTTTATTTCTTCTCTGATCTCTTCTGTTACCCAGGCCTTGTTAAGGAGTGTGCTGTTCAATTTCCATGTATTAGAGAACTTTCTGCGGTATGCTTTGTTATTGAGAGCTAGCTTGATTCCACTGTGGTCAGATAGGATACAGGGGATTATGTCGATCCCTTTGTATTTGCTTAAGTTCCTTGCATGAACTATGATATGGTCTATTTTGGAGAAAGTTCCACGAGCTGCTGAGAAGAATGTGTACTGTGTTGTTTTAGGGTGAAATACTCGGTAGATGTCAGTTAATTCCGCTTGAAGTATGGCCTCACTTAATTCGGTAGCTTCTTTGCCAATCCTCTGGTTGGTAGACCTGTCCTTTGGTGAGAGTGGCGTGTTAAAGTCTCCTAGTATTATCGTATTGGGATCTATTTTATTCTGTAAGTTTGAGAGCATTTGTTTAACATATCTGGGTGCACCGATATTTGGGGCATATAAGTTGATGATGGTTATATCCTCCTCTTGGATTGTTCCCTTTATTAATATGTAGTGTCCGTCCTTGTCTTTCTGTACTGATTTTAGTGAAAAGTTTATTTTGTCAGATATCAGGATAGCTACACCTGCTTTTTTATTGGGGGCATTTGATTGGTAGATCCTTTTCCACCCCTTCACTCTGAGTTTCTTTGTATGTTTGGCTGAGAGGTGGGTCTCCTGAAGGCAACAGATGGATGGGTCTTGTTTTCTGATCCAGTCCTCAGTTCGTTTTCTTTTAATTGGCGAATTCAGCCCATTTATATTAAGAGAAAGTATAGAGAGATGCATTGTTGTCCCTGCCATTCCGTTTTCCTAAGTTTTTCTTTTTTCCTTTCCTCCTGTGCTTGCTCAGTTAGACTTTGAGTAATGCCTGTTTGGGGCAGGTCCCAGTTCCTGGTTGCTTTCTTCAGGTTGTGTCCCCCCTCTTAGAATTCTTTGTAATGCTAGCTTAATGTTTATGTATTCATTTAGTTTTTCTTTGCTATTAAAAGTTTTCAGTTCTCCATCGAATGTGAATGCTAGCTTTGCCGGGTATATCAGTCTGGGTTGGCAGTTATTGGCTCTCAGGGCTCGTATGGTGCTTTCCCAGGCTTTTCTTGCATTCATTGTTTGTGTGGAGAGATCTGCAGTGATTCTAATTTTTTTCCCATTGTAGTATAGCTCCTTCTTCATTTTTGCTGCATGCAAGATTGTTTCCTTATTATTCAGATCCATCATTGTACTATAATGTGCCTAGAAGTGTTTCTCCTGGGATCTTGCTTGTTGGGTGTTCGATAAGCTTTTGTGATGTAGTTAAGATGGTTGTTTTTGAGGTGGGGAAAATTTTCATTGACTATCTTGTTAAATAGGTGTTGCATTCCCTTGCTCTGGAATTCCTCACCTTCGTCCACTCCGATTATGCGAAGGTTAAATTTTTTAGCATTATCTGCTTGCTCTTGAATTTCCCTTTGGTTTAATTTGAGTGATTTTTCCATATCTGTCACTTTTTGGTCCAGTTGGTGTATTCTGTCTTCTGTATCTGACACTCTACCTTCCATTTCATTCACTCTGTTGACCGTGGCTTCTATTGTGGTTTGCATGGTGGAAATGGATCCCTTTATGGATTCAATGTTGGTTCTCAGAGTACTGATCTCACCTCTCAATGAGGTGAGATCAGTATGCATTACCTCTAATTTGGCGTTTATCTCACTTCTTACTGAGGTTTGTGCAGCTTCTATTTTTGCATCCAACTTTTGTTTGATGTCCTGTATATCTTTTGATAGTTCATCCTTGTGCTCTTTCAATTTCTGATCCATTTCTCCCTTTATTTCTTGAGTCATTGCCTCCAGCAACCCTTGGATGTAGTTTTTGTCTTCCATTCCTGCTTTGCTCCCACTGGGGCTCTCCCCTGCGTGGCTGCTGGCTTTTGAGGTGAGCTTGCTGTCCTGGGTAGTGGTAAACCTTGTGATTTTTCTCTGTGATTTTCGCATGGGGGTTCAGGAGACTGCTCTTCAATCTTGTTTTGGTGTGTCTGTCTTTGCTTGGTTGCTGATTCTGTATTGGTAGAGAGAGTCTGTGCCTGATCTGGATTCTGTTGGGAGCCTATTTCCAGCTGCTATTCTGACTTACTTAGGATTCTCAGCTCTCTGCTGTAGCAATTCCTGCCTTTGGAAGGGTTGAGCAGCCTAGACTGCTTGTGTTTGCTCCTGCGGGTGCTCTTGGGAAGATCAGATGCTCTGGATGCACTCTCCCAAATACTGGAGTCTGCTATGGGCTCCTGATGTGTTTTTGTTTGTTTGTTTTGGGCTGGTTGTGGGCTTGAACTCTAGGTTTGGGTGCTGTCCCTCAGCTCTTCAGCTCAAGGCTGGTACCCTACCATTTGAGTCACAGCCCCACTTCTGACCATTTTTGCTTTGTTCAGGTGCCGGTCCCCAGGCCTGGTTCCGGCCCCAGCCTGGAGCGTGCTCATTAGGCCTGTGCTAATGTGTATACCACCTAGGTTATGCAGCCTGGAGGACACAGTTCAAATTTCTTTTACTGTTGGTAGTCTTGACCCAGGGGCGCTGTTCCTGGCTTGGGCATTTAAGCTCCCTTCCAGGGGCGCTCTTGCTCTGGCCTGGCCAGCAGAGTGTGCTCCACCGGCTGGTGGAGCTCTCGAACAGTTCCCAGTTTTAGTGGGTCCTGTGGTCCGGGTGTTGGGGTAGGGAGTCTAGGTCAGTGTCTGGGGATTCCCTCCAGCTCTGGTCTCCCTTGAGGGATTCACTGTCCCCTGTTGGGTACTCACCCTGTAGGTCGTCAGTTGTTGTTGCAATCCGAGTTCAGTTGGGGTGGTTGCGGGCTGGGTTGGGCGGCCCCCAGCCGGGTAGTTGCGATCGCGATTGTGCGGGTGTTCTGCCGACAGGTCCCTTTGTCGCGCTGCTGGTGCCGGGCGGCTTTGGCGGGATGGAGCCTCTCCGCTCCGGTGGAGAGTGATGGGTGGGGGTGGGATCCTCGTGGAGACTCCCGGCTGTTAGGTTTCTCTGTTCCTGGCGATCCGCTGTTCTGCAATCCGGTACCTGGTGATCTGCAAGCGGCCCCCTGTGTCTCTGTGGCTCTGGCAGCCCCCGCCGGGCCGGCTGGCCGGCGGCTTGGCGCACTGCCGCGCGGCCAGTAAAGGTTGGGGGAGTGGTCTTCGCTCTTCTCTGTTCTGAAATTCTTCTTTTCCTCTCTTTCTTTTTTGTTATTTTCCACCTCTGGTTTTTCTCTGAGTGTTCGTCTTTTTGTTGTTGTCGGTCTCTTGGGGAGATTAAAGGTTGGAACTCGAACTCTCTTTTTGGTTGGAGAGAGCTGTGGCGTTTCCCTACTGCCCCGTCGCCATCTTGGTCCCCCCTCTATGTGGAGCCTTTTGAGGAACCTCCATACTACTTTCCAAAGTGGTTGAACAAGTCTACACTCCTACCAACAATGCAGTAAGGTTCCCTTCTGTCCACATCCCCTCCAGCATCTGTTGTTATTAGAGTTCTTGATTATAGCCATTCTAACTGGGGTGAGGTGGAATCTCAATGTTGTTTTGATTTGCATTTCTTTTATGGCTAGAGAGGTTGAGCACTTCTTCATATGTCTATTGGCCATTCTTATTTCCTCTTCAGAGAAGTTTCTCTTTAAGTCTTTAGCCCACTTATTTGTTGTGCAGTTGTTTCTTTGAGGATTTGTTGTTGGGGGATTTAAGTTTTTGAGTTCTAGGTATATTTTAGATATGAGACCCTTGTCTGTTGTATGGCTAGTGAAGATCTTCTCCCAATCCGTGGGCTTTCTATTGATCTTGCTAGCTATGTCCTTTGCCATGCAGAAGCTCTGCAATTTCATGCAATCCCATTTGTCCAACCTTTCTTTGATTTGTTGTGTTTCTGAGTCTCTATTAAGAAAATTTCAGCCTGTGCCAAGGAGACCTAGAGTTTCTCCTTTTCCATCCTGTAATGTTTTCAGAGTGTCTGCTTTGACTCCGAGGTCTTTGATCCATTTGGAGTTGATTCTGGTGCAGGGTGATATATAAGGATCTAGCTTTAGTTTTCTACAAGTAGTTAACCAATTTTGCCAGCACCATTTACTGAAGAGGCTGTCTTTCTTCCATTCTATTTTTTTAGCTCCCTTACCGAAGATTAGATGGTATTATAGGTCTATAGGTTCATTTCTGGGTTTTCAATTCTATTCCATTGGTCCTCAGGTCTGTTCTTGTGCCAGTACCAAGCTGTTTGATTACTGTGGCTTTGTAGTAGAGTTTGAAATTTGGTATTGCTATTCCTCCAGCACTGTTCTTTCTGTTGAGGATCGTTTTTGCTATTCGGGGTCTTTTATTGTTCCATATGAATTTTTGGATTGCCTCTTCTATTTCCTTGAAGAATGAGGTTGGAATATTGATAGGTATCGCATTGAATTTGTAGATAGCCTTGGGAAGTATTGCCATTTTCATGATGTTGATCTTTTCAATCCAGGAGCATGGGAGTTTTTGCCACTTTCTAAGTTCTGTTTTGATAGGAATAAAGCATTTTTTTAGAAATAAGTCAGACAGCAGGTCTTGTGAGCTACTTCAACTGTTTCTCATGTTTGGATGTCAGCCAACAAATCTCACCAACTCAGTCTATCTGATGTTGGAACTTGTGATGCTTAAACAATGCTGGACTGACAGGGAGGAAGCAGTTCTGACACATGCAGCCACTGGTGAAAATTGCTTTAAGTGAACTGAAGCCAGACTTGGATTCAAATCTCTTTGTGCCTTTATCTACCTGCCAAAATTGGGCTTTGTGTTTGGCACATTATAGGAGGAGACTTCTTATCCCTAAGATCTCTTGCTACTACAAAATGTATGGGAAGGAAAACATGGTAGCTCCATTAGTATTCAAAAACACTTCAGCCATGCGCGGGTGGCTCACACCTGTAATCCTAGCTACTCAGGAGGCTAAGATCTGAGGATTGAGGTTCAAAGCCAGCCCAGGCAGGAAAGTCCATGAGACTCTTATCTCCAATAAACCACTAGACAACCGGAAGTGGCACTGTAGCTCAAGCGGTAGAGACTCGCCTTGAGCTGAAGAGTGCAGGGACAGTGACCAAGTCCAGAGTTCAAACCCCACAACCCACCAAAAAAACCACCAAAAAAGAAAACCACTTCTCAAGGTTTGGCAATTAGTTGTATTCTTGGCTCCTCTGTTAGCCTCTAATTTGCTCATTTCACTCACAATGACTTTCTCACTGACACTTACATAGACATAGGTTTCTTCCTTTGAACAGACTCTGTCTGTCACCATTGTTGAGATCTTTTCTCTAATACTTGGCAAATTTGGTTACTTTTCATCTGGGGCCTTAGCTGAAAGCCCATCTCTTTAGAAGCTGCCCTTGATCTCTTATCCAGAGTAAGCACCTTACAATCCTGTTTTCCATTACAACATTTGATTTATTCCTCTACAGAGCTTATTTCATAACACAGATCTATCTGTTATATTTACTACGTTATCACTCTTTCCTTCTTGACTATAAGCTCAAAATGGGCTGGGAATTACCCATATTCCTTTTTACTCTATCTGAAGAGCCAGGCTTCTAGGAAGCCTTTTAAATGCCTCATCTGAAATAGAAAAGTCTGCTGCTTCTTCTGTATCAGTCCTGTTCTGGGCACTGGGTTGTGGAGTCATACAGAGCCTAGATCTCAGCTCCCCCTTACTTCTTGGTCAAGTATCTTGTGCATTAAAAAAAAAATCCAAAAAACAACCCTACCCAACTGTGTATACTCTCCCGTACAGAACCATGCAAAGTACATGACAGATTATAGAAACTTAATATTAGTGGATGAATTAATCAATTTTATCAAGGTATAATTCACTTACAATAAAATATGTTGCTTTAATTGTTCAGTCCAATACATTTTGGTAAATGCATGCGCCCAGATAACTACCATCACAATCAGGAAGCAGACATTTGGGATTGGAGGTGTGGCTGCATGATAAAGTGCTAGCCAATGAACAAAGTATCTAGTACTGGGTTTGAGTTTTGGTCTCACAAAAAAAAAAAAAAAAAGAAAGAAAGAAACAGACATTCTTTTTTTTTCTTTTTTTTTGGGGGAGGGGGGTCCGGTCGTGGGGCCTGAACTCTGGGCCTGGGTGCTGTCCCTCAGCTCCTCAGCTCAAGGCTAGCGCTCTACCACTTGAGCCATAGCACTACTTCTGGCTTTTTTTCTTTTTGCTTAAGTGGTGCTAAGGAATCGAACCCAGGGCCTCAGGCATGCAAGGCAAGCGCTCTACCACTGAGCCACTTTCCCAGCCCCAAGAAACAGACATTCTATCACTCACAAAACTTTCCTGTTTCATCTTATGCTCCTCCTCCCTAACCTAAAGCAAGCATAGAATTTAATTTTACTTATATTTCACCTTTTTCCAAAACATTTTAAAATGACTTTGAAAGGTCTAAATATGTCAAAATCAATAAAAGAAGGAGAAATAAAAGGAAAAGGCAAGATTAAGAGGAGACAGGCAAATATGCTAAAGTATGAGAGTAGACACATGCCTGCAATAGAGATGGAAAGTTGAGGACTTGTACTGAAATCATAATAAAAGCAGAAAGCTTCTTGCCCCAGTGCTAGGAACTGAGATACGCCTCATGCAGGTCATCAGAATGAAGGTTTTAGAAGATTCTCTACACTATGTCCTTAATGAGTTTCACAACAAATAAAGCAGGAATTTTATTTTATCTGGAAAGTCTTTCCTAGACATTCCTACAGCAAATAATACTGTCGCTAAATAGCATGAACTCAATTGGGCTTTTCAGAGAAGGGTGGAGAAAATAGGCCCAGGTTTTCTCTTCTGGTGAAGTTCTGGTGTTTCCCTATGGGCAGAGGCATTTGCTTTGAAATCCAGATAAGCTTGCGGGAGAGGGAATGTTCAGTTAGGAAACTAAAAAGATCCTGAGTAGAATTCCTGTCTACATCACAGTTTCCCCACCAGGCCTGAAGGGAGGCTGCTGGGCTTAGGCCGCATCTGAGGAAAAGTCAGGAAATTCTTTATAAACTAGTTTTGGAGTTGGGCTACCAGGAGCCAGAGCTTCATGGAAATGCCAAATTTCCACACACTAGAGCTGACATTTTTAGTATGAAATATATTGTGGGCAAGTGTCAACAGTTTCTTTCCTACCTCAACCACAGAAATTTCTTACCAATGTTCTTGGAAGACTAAATTCTGAGCCTTATCTCCCTGGTGATGGGATCAAGAGGAATAAATTCTCCCTTTCTTACATTCCTAAGCACTGAGTTTTGTACCGCCCCCCACCCCTCCCAGTGCTGGGGCTAAAACTCAAGGTGGTCTTGTGCACACTAGGCATACTCTACTACTGAGCTGTATCCCTACCCTCCTCAAATCAAATGGCCAAGGCAGACAGGACAAAAGTGCACCTGTAACTGGGGAATGTAGTTCTATGGGCAAGTAAGGTTCCTGAGCCTGAGGCTCATAATTGACAGCCTTTTCCACCCCACCATGGGGAATACCTGGGCAAAACAGGCTCTGTAGGATAAAGAGTAGCAGAGAATATGTGGTCTGCAACAGATCCATGCTCCCAAAGGGGTAAGGAAGGAGGAAAAGAGGGGAGAGGGGAAGAAAGAACCAAAGAGACAAGGAAGGGGAGAGAGAGCCTAGCTAGGCATCCTTCCCTAGTTTTTCCTTCCAAACTCACCAGTTAGGTGAGGAACTCCCCCTTGGGTTCTCAGAACAATATATTTCCTATGTGTGGGTTGAGATAAACTAGCCCCCAAGCCCCAAATACCACTGAAAGAATAGAAGGCCATAGTGACATTGATCATTTAAATATGGATAACTGCCTGCCCTAGACAATAATTTTTTTTTTACAACATCTTAGGTGGTTGAGGTTAAACTTTTCAGAACGTGTAGATAGCCTATTTTCTCCTATTTCTTCATAAGATGACTATAACTGCTGTCCATTATCTATGTAGTATAAAGGAGATACTACTGGATTGATCTGGATTGAAAGAAGGAGATGGAGTCCAAACGGAACAGTATTTTTACTTTGCTTAATATTTGTCTGGTCCTTTAAGGTCATTCTTGCCACTCCTTGGTCTGGAATTAGTATTATAAATGAGATTCTGCAAGAGCATTAGCAACTGCTCCTGTTGCTTGTAGTTATGGTTAATGCATAAAAATAGTTCTCTGAAATAGAGTTTTGTTATATAGTATTTTCTATTTTCCAACTCTCTGTGTGTGCACACGTGCATGTGCACGCACATGTATGTGCATGTACACCCACTCCTGGGGCTTGAGCTCAAGGCCTGGGTACTGTCCCTGAGCTTCTTTTTACTCAAGGCTACCACTCTACCACTTGAGCAACAGCTCTACTTTTGGTGGTTATTTCAAGGTAAGAGTCTCATGAGGGCTGGGAAGCTGGCTTAGTGGTAGAGTGCTTGCCTTGCAAGCATGAGGCCCTGGATTTGATTCCTTAGCACCACATAGGCAGAAAAAGCTGGAAGTGGTGCAGTGGCTCAAGTGGTAGAGTGCTAGCCTTGAGCTGAAGAGCTGAGGACAACGCCTAGGTCCAGAGTTCAGGCCCAACAACAACAACAACAAAAAAGAGTCTGATGAACTTTCCTGCCTGGGCTGGCTTTGAACCATCATTCTCAGATCTCAGCTTCCTGAGTAGGTAATATTATAGCTATGAGCCACCAACACCTGGCTTGTCCCCCTATGATTTATTTCAAACCACCAATGTGGGATGCCTTTACATGTAGAGCTGGGAAGAAAAATCCAATACCATACTATTTTATGATATAATTTAAGCTTTTAAAAAGAAATTCTTTTTCTTTGGGTGGGTGTACCTTACTTTGCTTAATATAGGTTGCACGGTTTCCCTCATTTGTTGTAACTAAAAAGTGCCTTTACAAGTAAACAGATAAAAGACCAAAAAAAAAATACTTGGACATGATAAATTACACAGAACTCTAGACATTCACACAGTGAGACCAAAGGAGGATATTCTTAAGACAGGATCACAAAGGTTTAATAGCTATGGGCCTACAATCATATAAAATAACCTTTTAGGTTATTTTGCTTTTTTTCTCCTTTGTTGCTGTTTTTTATTTCTGTAACTTTTGTATCTAAGTCTTGAGGATGATAAACGGGAACACAGAAAAGGTGGGGAAAATGGTGAACAGTGATACTCACTAGACACTTTTTTTTTTTGCCAGTCGTGGGGTCTGAACTCTGGGCCTGGGCGCTGTCCCTCAGCTCTTCAGCTCAAGGCGAGCGCTCTTCCACTTGAGCCACAGCACCACTTCCGGCTTTTTTCTTTTTGCTTATGTGGTGCTGAGGAATCGAACCCAGCACCTCATGCATGCGAGGCAAGCGCTCTACCACTGAGCCACCTTCCCAGCCCACGTGGACATTTTTAAACTGACCAGCAGAGACCAGCAGCATTTCCATCCTCAGACCTCCTCAGGAATCTGTCACCCCTCACATTTGGTAACTTTATCAAGTAGGCCATGGGGCGCTGCGTGTGAGGCCCGGGCACAGCTGTAACCTGAGCCTTCACCGGGAGTGGCGCTGGCTTGTCCCCAAGGAGAGAGCAGCTGCTGGGGCACAGAGCCGGCTGGAGCCCAGGACTCCCCCCCACGTGCCTGCCCAGGAGCCACAAATCCCCAGGATTTGTTTTTCACTTTGGGTGTCTGGGATGGGGGCAGCATGGGCGGTATGATGGGCTGGCACCCGGTCCACCACCTTCTCTTGATGCAGGACTGAGGGGCTACAGAGAGATGTCATCTCGGGGACAGGACAAGCCTGACCGTGTGAGGCCTCAGGAGGAATGGAGGGAAGGCTGGAGTTGTCGCTGAAGCACTTACTTCTGGGTCCTGCCCTAGGGACTGACTCCTGAAGCCAGAACCAAGGGAAGCCTCTGGAAGTCCTTTTTCACACTCACCACGCAAGAGGCCCCTTCGGGGGACCCCTGAAGGGCAGGCCCCGGGAGCTTGCATTCTACATAAAGGGGCAAAGTGTTGCCACTGAGTGCTGTCCCCTGTCTTTATACCTTATTTTGAGACTGGTTATTGCTAAGTTGCCCAGCCTTATAGCATCCTAATACTGGGGTCACAGGCACAGACCACCATACCTAGCTTACATGGAGATTTTAGCAGGAAGATTTGTACATTATTTTTTTTTTCTTGGCTCCATAGGTTATATACACTAAGGTGATGTTTCTTGTTTGCTTAATTTTTGTTTTTACAATGCTGGGAAATGGAACCCAAGGCCTCTTGCATGCCGGGCAAGTGCTCTACCTCTGAGCTGTACCCTAGACCATGCATTTTGAATTGTTAAAACTCATAAAGACTGTCTGTTGTGCTGTTCCTAGGTCCCTGGGCTGCCTTGTTGCCTGGGAACGTGGGAACGTGGATGTGTGCACAGAGGATGGACAGATGTCCTCTTACCATTGGTGTAGTCCGCTCTGCCATCCAGAGCTACGGGCCATATCTCTTCTTCCCCATTGCTGCTTCCTCCTCTTGGACCCCAGGCCAAGATGGCGTCCTTTCTCTGGCCACCTGCCCTACCCTCTCTTCTCTGGCTCCACAATATGCTCCTTCAGAGAAGGCTCTGGGAGGAGGAGCTGCACGAAGCTGGCAGCACTAGGGCCTCAGGGTCTGAAAATGTGGCCTTGATATTGTTGCCTCTCCCAGGCTCCTTAACACTCTGTGGCTCATTCTATGCCCAAAGATGGTAACCTGGTTCCAGAGGGAAGAGCCTGCCCTTCTTGTGTGTGTGTGTGTGTGTGTGCATATATATATACACACACATATATATACATATATATATATGCATGGGGGCGGGGCATGCACACATGTGTGCGTGCCAGTACTGGGGCTTGAACAGATCCTAGGCTCTGTCCCTTAACTTTATCTCTCAAGGATGGCCCTCTACCACTTGAACCACAGCTCTACTTCTGGCTTTTGGGTGATTAGTAGGAGATAAGAATCTCATGGATGGGGCTGGGAAGGTGGCTCAGTGGTAGAGCGCTTGCCTTGCATGCCTGAGGCCCTGGGTTCGATTCCTCAGCACCACATAAGCAAAAAGAAAAAAGCCGGAAGTGGCACTGTGGCTCAAGTGGTAGAGCGCTAGCCTTGAGCTGAAGAGCTGAGGGACAGTGCCCAGGCCCAGAGTTCAGGCCCCACGACTGGACCACCCCCCCCCCCCCAAAAAAAAAGGAATCTCACGGGTTTCCTGCTAGGGCTGACTTTGAACCTCGATCCTCAGATCTCAGCCTTCTGAGGATCTAGGATCACAGGTGTGAGCTGGCCCAGCACTCATGTCAGAGCGTGCCCTTCTCACTTCTCCAGAGGTTCTCTGGGCTGCCACCCCGGTCGGGAAATAGATCTATCTCTGTGCTTCCTTCCCTTTGTGGGCAGATGCAGGTGGAGGCGGTCTCTCTTTTTAAGAGAGAGACTCTGATCTTCTACATCCAGTCTGTATGCCATGCTATCAGTAATGCTTGAAAAAAATGCCCATCAGTCTTACTGCTTCTCTTCTTAAGCTCTTCCAACATCTTCCCCTTCCACTGGGAAGAGAATCCACATCCACCTGATCGTTGTGACTTCTCCATTCTCATCCGCTACTTTTCTCTGGCTTTGCAGTTCACATCCACGCCCTTCCTTCCACAGGACCTTTGCAGCTGGCTCTGTCTGGAGTGCTTTCCCCCTGGAGCTTCTCAAGGCTGCCTCTTTCCCTGCCCAGAGAGCCTCTAGCTACCTAGCTAAACGGCCATCCTCTCCCTTTATCCTACTTAGTCTCCTCACCCTGCTTTGCCTTCTTAGCATGAAGTGTCATCTTATAGTTATTAATCTACTTCTTTACCAAGTGTCTCCTCTGTCTAACCAGAATATCAGCTCCAAAAGGCGCCAGCAACCTGTTCCCAGGTGTGTTCCCAGGTGTGTCCAGAACCTGGCATGTGATTGGTCTTAACAAGTGCTTACAAAGGAATCTGAACCTAGTGGCTCAGCCAGGCGAGGAGTGGCAGCTCACTTCCAAGGCCCTAAGATACTAAGGCCCAGGGCTTACACAGGGGAGTTGGGTTTCCTGGTGAAGGAGTGGATGCCAGCCGCCTACCACCCCTGCCCTGCCACTTTCCCATGCTTTTGTCTCTAGTTTGTACCTGCTTCTTATTTCCTGCTTTTCTCTCTGCAAACTTTTTAATCAAACCTGCTGTCTTCATCAGTTCGGTTTTAGGATGTCTTTCACATAGATTAGAATATGTTGATACTTTATTCGGAGTTTAAAAAGCTGAGGAAGAATCAAAACAAAAATACTAGGCAGATAGAGACAGCCCCTCCTTCTTCCTAAGGGCCCTGGAAGACAGCTAGTGTCTTCAGCAGACACACATGGCCCTGCCAGCCCTGGAACAGACTTGCTCAGGGGACAGGTACCCATCCCCTTGAAATGAGGTGGACGGAGATCCAACCTGGTGTCAGAATAACTGACTTTCCCAAGGGGATGGAAAAGGGGGACCCATGGGTGCGACAATGGGTTACCAATTTCTGGGCCCTCTTCTTGCCCTTTTGCACTGATGAGTCTGTGTCCTCCTCCTCATCTTCCTCTTCTTCCTCCTTCTCCTCCTCCTCCTCCCCCCTTCATGTGGCATTAGGGGACCCTCACAGCCAGGAATTCTAGTTAGGGGCTGTGTCAACCTGCTAGTGGCCAAGGGGCCATCCTCACCTTCGCTGGCTCCTTACTTTCACTTTCAAATAAATTTTGCCTCTGCTTCCACTTTTCCTGACTTATGACTCTTCATTTGGTAGAGAAAAGAAAGGACCCAAGATCCCTGTACAATGTCAAAGCGACCAGATCCTAACCTGGCTTCCAGTACAGGAGACAGTCTCCTTGCTAATTGTCAATTTGGGGGGACTGGGATAATGTAGCTGGGGGGTGAAGTCACGTGATTGAATGGGAAACAATAAAAGCCCTGACAGTTATAAAAAATGAAACCTGAATTAGAGATTATTTTTTTCCCTTGGGCTATTTATGAGCCTAGTAGGATAGTTACTAATTAGATCAATGTAGCCTAAACAATCTTGTGAAAAGATACAGCCCGTTAATGTAATTCCTTTGTTAAATATTGCTCAAATCACGTAGAAATGGTTGTTCAAGGGAAGTGAGCTGATATTTGCTGCTTTGCCAGTTTTCTGTTGTTCATATTTGTGTTTGTCTGTGGTATTATGAACTTCATGAGATTGCCCTTCCACAATGTAAGATTCTTAATTGAATGGAAATTATTGCTGAAATTCCTTGATAAATAGAATGAGTATTTCTACACAAATTAGAAATGCCAACTTGTTCATAACTTCCCCAAGATTTCGTTACAAAATCATCACAGTTTTGATCACTGTCATACATAATAAAAACACATCCCACTCTGGAAAGAAAAGCGTTCTTCACGCAAGTTCAGGATTGACAGGGGAGCACACTTGAGAGCCAGTGCTGTGACTTGAGCTATGGCCTCCAGCCGAGTTTCTACTTTGCTTTTCAGATAGGGTCTCACACTTACGCCCTGACCAGCATCTGACTTCAACCCTCCAAGTAGCTGGGATTACAGACTTGTGCTACCACTACTGGTCCTTTTGCTGGCGGTGCTGAGGATTGAACTCAGGGCCTACCTGATTGTTAGGCAAGTGTTCTACAACTTGAGCCACACTTGAGCCCTGCATTTTAGCAAGTTTAGCTGAGAGGAAGAAAGGAAATAATTAAGCAGTTTAGATGTTAAGTGTTGTATAAGAGCTTCCTTGAAGTAGGAACTATCGCTATCTATTCTATCTGTCCTATCTCGGTATCTAGGTATCTATCTATGTATCTATCCATCTATCTATCTAATCTATCTACTATCTATCTTATCTATCATTATATTATAATATTTAATTTTTAAATTTTTAAGTTTTTGCTGGGTCTGCGCTTGAACTTTGGGCCTGGGGGCACTGTCCCTGACCTTTTATGCTCAAGGCTAGCCTTTACCACTAGAGTCTCAGCTTACTTCCAGCTTTTTTGTGTGTGATTAGTGAAGATAAGAGACTCGTGGACTTTCCTGGCCTGGCTGACTTCAAACTGCGATCTTCAGATCTCAGCCTCGGAGTAGCTAAGATTACAGGTGTGAGCCACCAGCGCCCAGCTTGCCTATTATATTTTTACCAGAGTTTATGGTTTCACCTCACAGTCCTGGCACATCACAGAAAACACTTTCATCACATTTTAAAGCATTTCTAAAAGCTTCAGATCAGCTCCACCACATTCAGAGGGATGGAAGTTTCAGACGTCTCTGAGCAGAGCCTTATGTTTGGAAACAGGTCGCTTTGCATCTGCAGTTCAGACCTTCTCCACCTGACCTTCCAAACTTGGCCCATATCAGCCTCTCACTCATCAGCCCGGTGTTATGACAAGTAACACGCCCGAGTGGGATGCTTGTATTCTCTGTCTCTGTGCCCAGGCTGGGAGGCCGGGCTGGTGACGGAGGCAATCAATCTCAAGGCTCCTTCTAGATGTCCCCAGTGTCTTGTCCTCCCTGCAGGCAGGGTCACAGACTGTCCTTTGTAATGTTTATGTTTGCAACTGTAGAGTTTATTCTTGGGCAGAAAGCATGAATATTTGTCTTAAATAACTTCAGAATGGGAGCAGACAGAGTAGGGACAAGAGGAAACCATCAGCCTTTCTTTTTTGGCCTCCATGCTGGTGATTGAACTCATGGCCTACAACATACCAAGTGTTGGATGACCCTCAGCCCTGCGCTGACTTTTCAACTTTGGCAGCTGTGATGGATGGGAAAGGATGTGGACTGAGTCACCCCCACTGAATGCCAGCCCAGACCTTCTTCCACTTAGAGCCCAGCAATGTCCTGGGTCACCACGACACCCAGCGCCATGATGTCACATTCAGCGGTGGTGTCTGTCACTGGCAAGCCGTGACCTGCTTTCTCCATCTGCAGACTTGATAATCCAGACTCGCAGGGACCGCGGGAGAGTCCAAAGGGCCATGGAAACACGAGGCTGGCACTTAGTAGGTCAGCAAAATGAATCTTGGAGAGTTGGTACCTGGAGCCCAGCAGCTGCCCCCATGTCCAGAAGGTGTTTGTGTGTGCTACTGTTCTGTCTCCTGTGGGGTCCTGGAGGAGGGGGGTCCACACAGCTTGGGAGGGAGAGGGCCCCCCAGAGCTGCAGCCCCACAGAGGAAGCACATTTTCTGCTTTTGGCAAATGAATCTGGACTGCAGTTTCTATGGTTGTTAGCAGAGATCGTTCCAGAAGGTTGAGTACCTTCCAGAGGAAGAAGGCCATGTACTTATTATCTCTTTCCTCAAGTGCCATTAAAGACTTGGGGGAAAACAAAACAAAACATCATAGGATGTGGCTGAAATGCAGACCCTCCCCCACCAACCCAGAAGCTTCTCTCCATGTAGCTGGAGCTGCTCCCCGACCTTCCCCAGGGGTTCAGCGCACTTGGACCCCACTGGTCCACAGGGTGGCGAGAACCTTCACCTTCCTGACTTCTTACAGCTCCCCTCTGGACCACCCTGAGGGACTCAGCCGCAGGTGCCCAGGGATGGGAAGGGGGGGGAAATACCGAGCACGGCCCTGGCAAGGCTTGCTGGGAAGCTAAAGAGATCATTTTCCATTTCTCACTTCTTCAGCATGTGAAAACCATGGGCCTGCCTGGCCTAGTTACCGCGTTCTGTCTCCGAAGTGTTCTGGGTGCTGCTCAGCCTCTGCCTTGTGAGCGCTGTGTGAAGATCTCATCCTGTGTGACCCGTCCATCCCTGGGGCTAGGGGAGGTGGCGGGGAGGTGGCGGGAGGGAGGTGGCAGGAGGTAATGGAGACTCACAGTCCCAGCAAGCACTCCTTGGATTATCAAGGCCACTGTTTCAATACTGCCCTTAAAGACGCAAAAATAAAACCCCAGGACTTCCGCTATTATTGTCTGCCTACCGTCTATTTTTGTGACCAACGATTACACTGTGAGGGAAAATGAGCTGCAGAGAAGGGAGCTTATTTAAGTTCTTCCCCCAGATAAAGATGTGTATGCATTTTCTAATTCAAAAAGCACCTGCTCCTCGAATTCCACGACGGGTATAAATAATGAAAGAAAAAGAGCTTGGTGCCGGCGACTCAGGCTTATAACTGCAGATACTTGGGAAGCAGAGATTGAGAGGTTCAATGCAGGGGGAAAGTCCTTAAGACCTCACCTAAACCAATAAAGAGCTGGATATGGTGGTTCATGCCTGGAATATCAGTTGAGCAGGAAGCTAAGGTTGGGAGCTCTGCAGTTCCAGAAAAACTTGACCATGAACGTTCATCCCATCTCCACAGCAAAAGCAGGCTGTGGTGGTATGTACTTGTTATCCAAGCTAGGGTGGAGAACATAAAAGGAGGATTAAGGTCCAAGCTGACCCCTGTAAAAACTGAGACTGTCTTTCAAAAATAACCAGAGCAAAAATGGCTGGGTGTGGGGCTCAAGTGTAGAGCTCCAGCTGAACAAGCTCAAAGCCCTGAGTTCAAACCCCAATACCACCAAACAATAAAAACAATGCAATAGCACAGGACAGCTTTGAGATCTGGAGTTCCTGGGGTTCAGAGCATAAGTAGTGCATTAGGCTCAAAGCTGAATTCCTGCATTTAAGAAAAGTAACTGGATTGATTCGAATGCAGCTTCTCCAATGGCCGGGAATGGCCCCAAAAAGCAAGTTTCATTTACAACAGAATTGATCCAAGGCTACCATTTGGTTTGAGGTTTCCTAAAATTCCCAGTTGATGCTAATAAAGACCGTACCTTCTGAAGGAATCAGGCTCAACATTCTAGAGATCAAAGAAGAAGACAAGCAAACAAAACAGGTGTGTGCAGAAGGGATAAAACAATCTCAACCTGAAACCACACTGGCCACAGGCATCTCAGAACATATCTGAATATGCCTACAAGACCTGTTGAACTTTCTGTGGCTACAGTTAAAAAAAAACAATATATACAAAGCTTGAATATTGCTAAGAATAGATTTTAAGTATTCTCACCCTAAAAAATAAACATGCAAGGAAATGCATATACTCAATGCTTTTGTACCCATTCCATATTGCATATGTATTTTAAATTCCATGATGTATTATGCTGTAAAGTTTTTCCCTGTCAATTAAAGAAAAAATGAAAGTGACTCTTTCTCACAATGGAACACAACAATTTATTGTCTCAAAATTTTGGCCAGTGCCTCTCAAAGTGTGAGAAACTTGTGCTGGTGACTCATACCTCTAATCTTAAATACTTGGGAGGTTGAGGTTTGAGCTTTGAGGCCAGCCCAGGAAGGCAATCTGTGAAACTCTTATCTCCAGTTAACCAGCAAAATCCCGTAAGTGGTGGTATGGCTCAAGTAGTAGACTGTCGACTTGAGTAAACAAAAAACCTGAGTGAGCTCAAAGCCCTTGAGAAGCCCTCAGTTCAAGCCCTGTGATCAGCACACACAAATGCGCGTGTGCACCCCCATATCCACACCCTGGACCCCATCTTGTTGGTCCTGATAGAACCTTCAAGAATGAGGAGATGGCTGGGTGTTGGCTCACGCCGTAATCCTAGTTACTCAGAAGGCTGAGATCTGAGGGTGGAGGTTTAAAGCCAGACTGGGTAGCAAAATCCACGAAACTCTTAAATCTAACCACCACAATGCCAGAAGTGGAGCTGAGGTTAAAGGCTAAGACACCAACCTTGAGGGAAAAGGCTAAGGATCAGCACCCAGGTCCTGAGTTCAAGCCTGGTGGGGTGAGGAAGAGGCTTTGGAGAGGCTTTACAGCGGGCCTGGTCAGTGGCGCGGTCCCGGGACACAGTGCGGCGCTGGCGCCACCCAGTGGGCAAAGCGGGAACCTCAGCGCCCTCCCGCCACTGCACAGCAGGCCTCCACGACTCTTCAGGCGCACTGCCTGCAACCCAGCTCACTTCGTTCAAGATGGATGACGAACCCTTCTCTGCAGGGAAAGACCTGTCTTCCAGCAATAGTGCTGATGTTGACATCTAGCGTGCCAGTGGCATTTTAAAGCTCCCATGTTCTGGGCCAGTGGACTGTCAGCCCTGGCAGAATCAGAGAGGTCTACAGGACGATTTCCATATGGTATCTTGCAGTCCTGGGGTCTGCACTACTTACAGGCATTGCATTATGCACTGAGCCTCCCTCGTCCTTTATCCTGCAGTTCCTGAGACCTGAGCGAATCGAAAGCTACCTATGCACTCCTGTCTGCTGCCGGAGTAGCTGTCCTGTGCCAATCCCGGCCCTTTTCTGCCCACCTTCCAAAGGGGGAAGAGGTATTTTCTGCTGCTAACTGAGCAGAGGATGGAAAGCAGGCATGGGAGAAGGGGAGGTGTGTGTCTCCCATCTTTGACTGAGGATGCTGCTTTAACCCCTTAGGTATTAGAACACCTACTCTGTGTCCCTGTGTCCCAGACGAGGTGCTGAGGGCTGCCTTAGGGGTGAGGGGAACAGGACAGTGGTTTCTTGGTGACCAGAGCACAGCAGGTCTGCATATCCATCCAGCCTGAGGATGATCTAAAAGTGCCCACACCTGCCTGCAGGGCTGTGGGAGCCTCCTGGAACATGTGTTAGCTTTCAATCAAAACGACAAAAGAGCCAGGTGCTGGTGGCTCTCACCTACAATCCTAGCTACTCAAGAAGTTGAGGTCTGAGGATTGTGGTTCAAAGCCAGCTCAGGCACGAAATACTCTAATTAAGAACCAAAAAAGCCCAAAGTGGAGTGGAGCTGTGGCTGAAGTGGTAGATACTAGAGCCTTGAGGGGAAATAGGTCAGGGACAGCGCCCAGGCCATGAGCTCAAGCCCAGGACCACCCCCCACAAGGACAAAAGGACACTGGATTATTTGGCTTGTAATGTCAGTCCGCCCTGAGTGGTCCTAAGGTTGAGGTCTATGTCAAAGTGAAAAAGAGCATAAGCACGTGGCAGGGAAGGCTCCCTTCACAGTGCTCTAAGACAAAGAAGGAGGAGAGGGCTCACTGGGAGTCTTCATATCTACTTCAAGCATCCCCAGCTGGGTGACTTAACCTCCTGCTGAGGCCCACAAGTGGGAGACCAAGCCTCCAATACCTGGGCCTTTGAGGAACAGTTACTCGAACAATAGCAGAGCGCCATTCATAGAAATTCAGGCACCCAGCCAGGTGTGGTGGCATACACCTATAATCCCAGCACGAAATAGGTCAGGCAGGAGGATCTTGAGCTGAAGGCCAGCCAGGACAACCTATTGAGACCTTGTTTAGCAACAAAACAAAAGATCCCGTTACTAGGAATACACCAGAAATCCATTTCTGCTTATCTCCATTTTTTTGGCTTCTCAGGTGTTAACTTAACTGAAGGCTGCACAAATGTCACCTTATGCCTTCACCCCTAAGGCAAAAAGGCCCTAGCATCTACCTCCTCTGCTCTAGCATTGCTCGGGGCAGAGAGAAAAGTAGACTCCAGGAGGCGCTGCGGAGTTAAGTTCTCGGAGCAGCCAATCCCATTCTGGGCAATATCATCCTAGCAGCGCTGGCTCTCCTCTGAGGACCCTGCACAGGCCCTCGGCTTGTTCCAGAAAAATGACGTGTATAGTCATGCAACATTTTGCACATGATTTTAAAAGTGCCCACTGGGCCCCAGAAGACTGTCACAAAGCATTCTGGTGTGGTTCTCAAGCCTATTTCCAGCCACCAAATGTCACCACCTCTCCCAGGGCTGGACTGGACTCTGCTGGACTCTCCGTGTGAAGAAGGAGCTGCATTTCTCCATAGGCAAAGAAGGAATGCATTTTTTAAATGTGCTTCCTCTGCAGCAGTCCTGTGCTCTTCCCGTTCACCCGTGAGGTGGTGCTGTTCATCTGCAGTTCTCCAAGCACAGAGACAACAGGCTCATTCCTCCATCTCCATGAACCACCGCACTCCCCTGGTGTGGAAAGGCATTGCTTGCTGCTTTGCTCTGGGACTCCCTTCCTGTTTAGGGGAAAGCCCTGAAATGCCAGGCCTCCAACATCCCTTCTCTCCAAGGTCTGCAGCTTCCTAACTTGACGCTGCCAGGTGGGGGGTCTCTGACCCATGAAAGGAGAGAACTTATTTTCAACCATGGCAGCCCAGCCAAGACACTATTGGGGGCGGGGGGGGGGCAGCTTTCTGTGTCTAAGGCCCCCGTGTGAGCAGTGGATTCTGACTTGCTTCCTGCCTTGGGTTCTCTCACAGTGACATGCCGGTGGCTTGGCCTGGTGTGCACCTGTCCTGTGTTCTTAGTGGCCTGTGTGCTTCGGCGCTGAGTTCCCTAACCTCCCCTGAGCCTCAGGGCCAGGGCATAACCAACGCTGGGAATGAGCTTGGGCCAGAGTCAGACGATAAGATGGCTTTGTCACAGCCCCACGCGAGGGTCCATGCCCTCCCCCTGGGCCCACATGGACCTGTGAATGACAGGACAGCTATTGGGGGGTGGGGGATCCCCCTGGTGCCTGGCATGGGTGGGGAGGGGGGAGTCGGGGAAGGACTCTGCCTGGAATGCAGTTTCCCACAGCTTCTGCTCACATGGCTCCCTGCTGTCAGAAAGCCCACCCTGCTTTCTCACCACTCAGTCCTAGGCTCTGCTCCCCGGACAGGGTTCCTTGCCGTGGTGTTGGAAGCTGGCCCAGGGCTGCGGGTCACTTTGTGGGTGACTCACAGTCCGGCACACACCAGGAGGCCAATGCCCCTGTGTCCTCATCGCCTTCCCCTCTCCAGCTTGATGGAAACCTGCTGCCCAAGGAGCCAGCCTTGGCCCACGGGCGTCTCAGAACCCACACGCGAGGGACTCCAAGGTGACTCATGGCCCCAAGTGACTCACAGCAAACACAGTGAAGGTGACACCCAGCGTCTCCCCTGTGACTCACTTCACCACGTGCCCACTGCGGGCGGCCACCATTTCGCTGCTCATTCACCTAGCAATGGTTCAGCAGGAACAGACCAGTTAACCCTGGCCTAGCTTGTGCTAGCACCCCAAGTCTCGGCTGAGCTGTGCATCAGTTCCCAGAGAGCACTTGGCGCACATGGGCCCCAGGCTTGAGCTGGATTCTTTTTTTTCTTTTTTACCAGTCCTGGGGCTTGAACTCAAGGCCTGGGCGCTGTCCCTGAGCTTCTTTTGCTCAAGGCTACCACTCTACCACTTGAGTCGCAGTGTCACTTCCAGCTCTTTCTATGTATGTGGTACTGAGGGCTTCAGCATGCTAGGCAAGCACTCTACCACTGAGCCACCTTCCCAGCCCATTGGGCCGGGTCTTTGATGTAGTTACTATAGTGTGAGCCTGAGCTCCTTTGTCTTTCTGGGGCTCCCCAGATGGCTCTAATGTGCAGTCTGGGGCAACTGGGGGCTCTCAGGTGTTAGGGGAAGAGGAAACAGTCAACACCTCTCCACAGCCAGCCTGGTCACCAACGCACCTATACTCCAATTTGTACCTTCAACCGGTGAAAGCAGCTCAGCTCATTTCTAATCCTGCATCATCCACGATTCCGTTTCTATCCATCCTTTATTCTTGGGGTTTAGGAGTTTTTAAGTTTCTTCTTGATTCTGGGCGGAAGTGTTCGTTTATAAAACACCTCTGAGAGCAAAGTGTTACATTACAAAACAACAACAACAATAACTCAGGTATAGAAAAGTAGGTTGAACATGAACAAGAAAGATCTTTTAATTGCTTGTACAGAGTAATAGATCCTTAAAATTTGTTTTGTTTTGCTTATGCTAGTTTCTCTCATCATACTTTACTATATATCTTAGATACGTATTTGTTGTTGTTGTTTTGTAGTATCTTTGTTTTCACTTTATCAGCTTGAGGCTTTTGAACATAGCAGAAGTAAACAGATTAGTATCATGAGCTTCCATGGACCTGACCACTTCTAAGACTAATGGCAAGTCAGTATAGGCCAACTTAGACTGTCTTTGGTATTTGAAGGGAGTATCAATGTCACACTATTTTATCTGTATTTTAAAAAGTGATTCACTTTTTGTATCATAACCACAATTCCATTCTATGTCAAAACAAATGAACAATTCCTAGTGCTCATTGTTCCTAGTGTCTAATTGAGGTCATTCATGATTTTTTTTTTTTGTGCCAGTTTTGGGGCATGAACTCAGGGCCTGGACACTGTCCCTGAGCTACTTTTGCTCAAGGCCAGCACTGGAACACGTGAGCCACAGCACCACTTCTGGATTTTTCTGTTTATGTGGTGCTGAGGAATCGAACTTAGGACTTCATGCTTGCTAGGCAAGCACTCTACCACCGAGCCACCTTCCCAGTCTCATTCATGAATTTTTATGAGTTTGAGTCCGAGTCCAAATGAAGTTGAGAGTGAAGCAGGCTGACGTACCTCCCTTGTTTCAGTTTAAAAGCTATTATGTTTTATCTTGACCACTTTGATCTTTTTATCTTTCATTTTTGCTCTGTTTCATTCTTCTTTTAGAGACAAGGTCTATCTATGTAGCCTCTGGTTGGCCCAGACTCCACACAGGCCAGCTATGTGTTGGGGGTACTTTGGTGTATGCCCTGGAGATTTGTCCACAGTCTAGACTTTTGCTTTTGTCATCTCCAGTAACAAACTCTCTGTCCCTTTTCTTGTAATTTGGCACTGAGTCTGGCATGTTCTCAGATACAAATTTGCCTATGGCAGGATCTTCAATCAGGGAGACCTGCTTAAATAAATCTGTGATATTAGACACTATACATCATCCATGCCCAAATTTCTAGCTCATTAAACAGATCAAAATGTCCATTGAGTAAATTTCCAAAATTCCTTTGGTTCATTTCCATGTTTCACAGGGAAGAGGAAGGAGAGAACAAGTTATCACCCTTAGTGAGTATCATTCACTAACTGCTCCCTGGGATAACTGGTTAATTTACCACCTTAAAAAGTCATTAGCAAGAGAATGGGTTGGTTTCCTCATCTCCTCCAACAGTGAGGAATTCAAGTTTGGGGGATCATTATGAGTTAATTCTACACAACTGAGATGCTTCAATCCTTTACAAGGTGGACACTCCCGCGTTCCCAGTGCCTACTGGATGTCTCTTGCATTTGGCTCCTGGATCCCTTAGACACAACTCAAAAAGTGGGCAGGCTGTAGGACCCACCCCTTGTCTAGTCTGAGAATCAGTCATTGCTCTGAGCAGTCCTGACTCCCTTTAATAAGAGGTCGCATGTCCAAGTCTCACTCTGATGTCAGGAGTTTCCTTATTCCTTTATTCGACCAAAGTGCCTTTGGATTCCATTGCTCTGTTTGGTCTTATACCCAGAGTAAGTGCTGAGACCACACAGCATCTGCACAGGATGAGCATGAGCACGCACCGGTGTAAGAGCTTTCTGGGGGCACACTAGGGATGGACAGGGAGTCTGCGCGGGCCTTGAAATCTCCCATAGGTAGTTCGGGAGCTGAGAGAGAGAGGATCTTAGTAGTTTAGTGCTTCTCAAATTTCAGTGCATGCTGAACTTTCGCGGGACCACGTGGGATCTTGTTACCATGCAGATGCTGTGTGCGCCTCTCATGAGCTCCCAGGTGATGGGGTCTCCAGGCAGGGTGAACTCACCGTGCTGGCTTGGCAAGCAATGAGTGGTAAGTGGTGTGACATTAGGTGCTAAAGGAGCTAAAGGAGCCAGGGCAGGGTGAGGACAGGACAGTTTGCTGATACACACACACACACACACACACACATACACACACGCACATGCACGCACACACGCATGCACACACACACACACACACACACACACATTCTTTTCTAACTGAGGAACCAGAGTAACAGAGTTGCACTTCACTTTGAACAATTACTATTAAAGTATAACATACATGCATCAAAGAGTAAAAATCACCAGGGTGCAACTAATTTTTTGAGATATAATTCACACTCTGTGTGTGTGTGTGTGTGTGTGTGTGTGTGTGTGTTAGTTGTAGGGCTTGAACTCTGGGCCTGGGCGCTGTCCTTGCGCTCTTAGCTCAAGGCCAGTGCTCTACCACTTGAGCCACAGCACCACTTCTGTTTTTCTGAGTGGTTTATTGGAGATAAGAGTTTCATGGAATTTCCTGCCTGGTCTGGCTTTGAACCTCGATCCTCAGATCTCAGCCTCTTGAGTAGCTAGGATTACAGGTGTGATTGGCAGCCAACTCCTACATCATTTTTAAAGCATATAATTCAGTGGTTCTCAGTGTGTTCACAGAATTGTGCGACCATTACGACTAGCTAATTCCAGAGCATTTCATCATCCCCAAAAGAAATTCCAAATCTATAAGCAGACTTCTGCTTCCCCTCTCACTACCCCTGGAAGTCTCTCACGTACTTCCTGTCTCTTGGACTTGCCGCCTACGAATGTTTCATGTAAATAACCTCATACAATGTGGAACCTTTTCTGAGTGCCTTTTTTTCTTTCTATTCTTTTTTTTTTTTTTTTTAACCAGTATAATGTCTTAAAGTTTTATGGGTTTGAAGGCACATACCAGCAACTCATTTCTTTTCATGGCTGAATAATATTCCATTGTATAAAGAACATTCAAGCTGACTCCATCTCGAATAATGTTGCTGTGAACACTGACATCTGCCCTTCTTTGTGGATATGTGTTTTCAATTCTTTGGAGCACTCACCTCGGAGTGAATTGCTGAGTCTTGTCATAGTAATAGTATGCTAGATTTTTTTTGTTTTTGAACTTGGCCTCAAATTTGCTAGGCAGTTGCTCTTCCACTCGAACCTATCTCTAACCCAAAACATTAGCTGTCCGAGGAAGTGCCAAACTGTTTTTCAAAGCACCTGTAGTATTTTACACGCTCATTTTTGAAGGTCTGGGGCTTTTCACCCTGTAGCCCTCACCATCTCCCCAGTCCTTTGATGAAGACCAGGCTATGATCAGCATCCCATCTTTCCTCACCCCAGAGGTGACCCTGATGTTGACTTGTGTCATCAGCAGGTCTTCACATCACCTCTGTTCCCATCTTGATAGCCGGCTGGAGCTTGAGAGACGGACCTAGGGTCGAGCTCCCTCTGCTGAACACAGCATTGGCAAAGACCCAGTGAGTGAGAAGGGAACCCCAGCTTGACTTTCTGCACCGCAGGTCCCCACATTTTCCTGTGGCCCAACCGAGGCTGGATGAGCCAACAGGCTCCCTTCTCTTCCAACAAGCAGGTGGGCTGGGATCCCGTGGGATGTCTTGGCTGTAAACTTCCACCTGACAGGCCACCTTGAGGCTTGCCTATGGAGGGAAAGATGGCGTCAAGGGAGGAGCCTGCTGGTCTCTGTCCTAGACCCCGGGGGCGTCCGCCCAGCCTGCAGCGTTGAGTCAGGGCTCTCTGAGCCTGTCTCCTGACAGCAGGGGACTGCTGAGTGGGTGGTTCCGCGGCCTGGCCATCTGGTGTGCAGCACAGGAGGCAGAGCTGAGGGGACAGCGCTAGGCCCCGAGGGCTGCCAGGGGCTGGGCCCTGGAGAGTCAGGCCTGCAGCTGTCACCTCCAGGCTCTGTGCTCCCAGCTTAGCAGTTTTCTGGCTGTCTTTTTCCCCCATCTGATAGCTCTCTGGCCTTGTGGAAGCACATACATAGAATTTTATGGAAATTACTGTTGCAGCCGCTTAGAACTGCTTAGAGATAGTTCCTCCTGACCTATAACCCCGGACTTGCCATTCCCTCACCCCAGGAGTTGCTCCGCCAGCTCTTCTACAAAGCTGTGGCAGAATAAGAGCTCCCTGGCAAGTGCTCAGGCCTCGTTCTCCAAACACCATGCTCAGCACAAACAGCCTGAAATTGCGTCCTGCCCACTGAGACGACTTGGGGGAAAGCATTAATAGATGCGAATGTCCTCTGGAGGGCTGGGGCTACTCACGTTGGGGTGCACGGTTCCATGGTTTGAGCTCCTGCCAACTCTGAGCTGAGAGGAACTCACAGGCCTAGGAATGTGGACAGGGATGCAGAATAGAAGGCTGGGGGAAGGGCTGCCATGCTGGGCAGGCAGACTGGAGGTGCTGAGCAGTCCTGTGGCGGCCGTGCTGTCCTGCAAAACAGGGATGAGCCCCAGGTCAGGGTCTAGCGAGCAGTGGGAGGGTGCCAAAGCCAGCCTTCCAGGGGTTCAGCATTCTATGCACACCAGGAAGAGATGAACCCCATCTCCTCTCCCTCTCCCCATGGTCCCCTGAGTGCTATCTTTTATTCTTTCCACCGTCCTTCCCTTATTCTCTTTCTTTTAATTTGATCCTAAACAGAAGATTGATGTTTTACTTTTCTTTCTCTCACTTTCCTTCTTTCCCTCCTTTCCCTCCCTTCTACCTTTTTTCTTTCTTTTGTGCACGTGTGTGTGTGTGTGTGTGTGTGTGTGTGTGTGTGTGTGTATGTGTGTGACACACATGTGTCAGTCCAGGGGCTTCAACTCAGGACCTAGGCCTGTCCCTTTTCCACTTAAAGCTAGTGCTTTACCACTTGAACCACAGCTCCACTTCCAGTTCTCAGTGGTTAATTGGAGACGAGAGTCTCACAGACTTTCCTGCCTGGGCTGGCTTGAAACCATGATCCTCGGATCTCAGCTGGAGACAGGATTACAGGCTGAGCCATTAGCACTGTAGTAATTTTTCTCTTTATGAAGATGCAAAGGCTTTGGGGGATCATGTGGGCACCCGGCCATTTCTGTAGACTCACACAATGAGGAAACATATTGTCTAGCTCTGTGCCTGGCTCAGGAGGAGTTCAGCAAATGCTGGCTGAGTTTGAGTTCCAAACACTGGATTTGGGTGTGGTCTTTAGAACTATCCACATGTGGTAACCAGTGTTTTTTCCATAGGCACAAATCCTCAAAGAAACAACTGCCCAATAAATAAGTGGGCTAAAGACTTGAAGAGAAACTTCTCTGAAGAAGAAAGAAGGATGGCCAATAGACACATGAAGAAATGCTCAACCTCCCTAGCCATAAAAGAAATGCAAATCAAAATAACATTGAGATACCACCTCACCCCAGTTAGAATGGCAAAATTCAAGATCTCTAATAACAACAGATGCTGGAGGGAATGTGGCCTTCCCTCCTCTGCTCCCTGAGAAGGAGTGAGGACGTCAGGATTCTACTCATGCCGAGTTTGGTTCCTGGGCTGTCTCTGGTCTGCGAACTGCAGGATGAAGATGTCCGCTCCTTGTCAATTCTTGCTGTTGTTGAGTAGAATCTGCTCGTCTGCTGCATCTGGCTCCTTTGTCCTGGACTCTCTGTGATTCAGGTATGGCTGCGACCATCGCCACCACTGCTGCCGACGCGGCGGTGGTGACTGCTGGCAAGAGCTCAGATCTGTCTCCTTGCCTGGATTTTCCCTCTCTGGCCTAACTCTCAGTCCTGTGATGGCACACTTGGTGTGATTTTCTGGCTTAGGACTGTTCACTGGAACCCTAAAACTGCTTTCTATGTGAGAGCTTGTTTAGCTTCTAGCTTCTATTCCACCATCTTCTGGAACAATTATTCTATTTTTCATGTACATCTACCATTATTGGGGATTCAATTCAGGATAATACCATTTTGCTTGGCTTTTTCATCAAATCTCCTGTCCTACCACTTGAGGCATACTCTACTTCTAATTTTATGCCATTTATTTTGAAATAAGAATCTCTCAGCTTTGTCTGCACATGAGGCTCCAAACACCAATTTTAGGTCTCAGCCTATTGAATAACTAGGATTATAGGCATGAGCTATTGAGATCAGACTTAATTTTATTCATTTATTTGATTCACATCAATAAGGAAAAAACCTGAATGAAAGACCTTAAAAGAACTTTTATATAAACTCAGTCATCAACACAAAAAATTTTGAATAATTGAGTTTATTATCTTTTTAAGATTTTTAGAACATTGATTAAGCTTAAAGTACCACTGTAGAACAGAAAAGTAGGGAAAAATTTGATCTTTAATATATTTTCTGATTATGTAAATTAGTTTATTTGTAAAGAAGAAAAGCAAATTCAATATGTAATCTATGCATTCCAGTCGAATATATGTATCCCATACATTTCCACTAAATAAAGATTTCACCTTTAAGGACTTTTTTGTTTTGTTTTTCTTTTTTAAACATCAACTTTATTTTGGGAAATTGTATGTGCATTATTCTTATGAACTGATTTGGATAATAATATTTTAGGTATGCAATTTTGCACTTATTATAATAATAATTTTGTCAGTCGTGGGGCTTGAACTCTGGGCTAGGTGCTGTCCCTGAGCTCTTCAGCTCAAGGCTAGCATTCCAACACTTGAGCCACAGTGCCATTTCCATCTTACTCTACTTATGTGGTGCCGAGGAATTGAACACAGTGCCTCAATGCAAGCATTCTACCACTGAGCCACCTTCTCAGCCCAGAGGGTTTTTTTTTTAAATGTATATTTCTGACTTTTTGCTAACAATCCTAGTAGAAGGATTTCAGATCTTCTAGGAGCACTTTCTTTAGTTTAGTTCAGTTTTGTAACGTTCATATCTCCAATAAACAAAGGAGGAGGTAACAATGTTTGATAGGAAATGTACTCATTAACTTACTCATGTAACTGTAACCTCTCTATACAGTAACTTTACAATAAACAAATGTATTTTAGAAAACATTATAAAAAGAAATTTTTAATGGAGAGTCTTCTTACTAGTTATAAAAAACAAATATTCCAGTGTAAAAACTACACAAAATCTTACTTATAGCTAAGTGTCATAAGATAGTGTTTTACACTCATGGACTTTGTGGGTCAAGACTTTGACTTAGTTATGACTTGTCTGTGCTCTACGATCTGTAGGACCTTAAGCAAAGGCTTTGGGTAAAGTTGTCTAAAACCCCCCTCACCTATATAGAGAATAAACCTTGGCTGTTGATTAGAAGTACTCTAGTGGTTGAAAGAGAGGAAACAGAGTCAGAGAGACAGAGTCTACATAATCTTTTATTACCTACACTGAGAAGTCCTGTAGTAATTTTTTACATTGAATTTATAATAGTCAGTAACAAAATGCCACAAGGTTCTTTTGTTGTTGTTGCTGTTTGGTCCAGGACCAGGAATTGAACTCAGTACCTCATGGTTTCACTATTACCTAGTGTTCTACCAACTGAGCCACTCCACTAACCCCACCACATGGTTCTAGGAAAGGTTTTATTACCCATCTCCTATCAGACCTTGTTTTAAATAATAACTGAATTCACACAGAAACGTTAGAGAGCATTTTTCCTTTCTATTTTGTAAGTAGGAAAACTGAGAAACATAAGAGGAAAGTGAATTGCCAACTCTTACACATCTAATATTTGGCACAATCAGGATTTCAATGCTGGGAGAGGAGCTCTAGAAAACATGATCAAAGACACAACACTTAACTATCTTTCCTTTCAGATTTGATGGGAAAAAGTTCTATGACTTTGTAAAAGACTGAATATCAACTTTTCTCAAGAGAAAAGAGAATAATGTTCAAGGGCATCATTGAACTATGTTCATCATGGCTGAACATAATAGAAATAATCTTGTGATGATTCAGAAACAGTTTATGAGAAGAATATGTTCAAATGCCTTCAGCCTATGAAGCCGTCATTGTTCCACAACACAGATGGGCAAAGTAGTTCAATACTTAATGTGTCATTGGTTTTATCTTAGAAGAGCCTGCATGAGATTCAAGTAGAAAGAACTATATATAAGGTAGAATTCTCCAACAGAATGACCAAGCCTGTCCCACACTGCCCTTTACAGACTTAATCAATAAATAAGGTAGTCGTCAAAGCAACTATTTTCTCTAACAAGAAACATGTCAAAGGCAAATTGAAATCTGGGAGATGTGTATACCTAGGCCTAATTCTTACCCCTTGAGGTCTCTGGGACTTCAAGAAGGCAAACATCTCTCCAGCTAAAGGGAGTTCCCTGAATTGAGCAGCCAAACAAGGAGTGAAATTAGCCTTCAGACCATCTTGACATGATATAACCAGAAATTTTTAAAAAAGTAAAATAAATTATAATAAAAGAGGAAATATTAAGAAATATATTTGGTATGAGAAGTTTGCAAACAGACGTTTGTAGTTTGATGGTGTTGAATGCCAATATGAGTCAGATGTTTCTGAAATTAAAGAGACTAGTGAATCATGTTTTACGATGTTCTTAGCTGAAATGTAGTTTTTTGAGAGCAGAGTGTGGGCTTACCTAAACTTCAGAGTTTTATCATTTCTGTATGATTAATTAATGAGTGTCAAAAGTACTAATAGTGTTTGTGAAAGGTTTCATCATGGAATATAATATTTATAAGCAAGAAAGAGAAAGATGAAGGCAATAATGAATAATGAAAAATGTATAGTTTGGTATTATTCGTTTGCCATAAATCTCTTTGGGTACCTTTTCCTTCCTAAAACTTCACAAAAGTTTTCTAAGTGACTATTTATGATTGTTTTCTGTGAATAGTTCTGACTTATAAGGGCTTTTAAAGCATTTATCTTTGGTTACCATTACATTCTAGTGACTTTGCTATGATGTTAATTCATGTGTTGTTAATGGCTCATCTTCATGATGATCTCCCTTGAAAAAGCATTCTAAAATTTAGAGTTAAATCTTGGTCTCTTCTTCTCTCAGTATGTTCATTCTTCCTGGAGACTTTATTTTCCTAAGAAAATACATTTCCATTTTAGCTGAATTAGCTGATGGATTAAACAATACTATTAAAATATTTAATATTAAAATATTTAAAAGTATGACACAAGATAATCTGAACATTATAAAATGAGACGCATATTAAATACAACATTTGAATAATTACATATTGGTGAGGGTCAGCAGAACTCATTCTGTTTATAATCTTTATGCCCACCTAAGAAAACGACTTCTTTTGCAGGTACTATTTGGAGGAGGTAAGAGACATATTTGTGGTGATAGCATTCAAATTTTCAAATTAGTTGGATGGGTGAAATTAGAAATGCAGTTTCTAGCTTAGCAACTCAGTTCACGCTCTTGTGGATGTTGAGGCAGTGCCTGCCTTTATGTCCTCCATTTGATGTCAGCCATAGTACTAAATTTAAAATAAAGCCAGAGAGATGTGTGTCTGACAAGGTAAGAAGAGTAAGAACCAGTTTCACCTCTGGAATCATCCTAGTGAAGTGCTTATTCTGGGCTTTGAGCAGAGCTGTTCACCTCTGCTTTGAGCAGTTCCTTGCAGGATGACCTTCCTGCCAGAATTTCAGGGGTGTTGAGAGCATCAGTCTGCTACTATAATCATTAAATTCTTCCTCAGGATTGCACTTCATATGAAGGATATTCAAGTGTAGGACAGACTTTCTATTCCTAATGACTTTGAAATTGCAGCTTTATGTTCTCAGATAAGATAAAAACAGAGTAGAAATAAACAATAGTTTATTATGCAGAAAAGGCCTAAGTTTGCTCAACACCATTTTCTACTGTAAGAGATAGAACTAATGACCACAAATCTATAGTATATAATAAGAAGATAGGACTATTAAAAAATATGCATCCCCTCTTATTTGACTGGGCAGGAACTAAAAGATTCCATGGGTTAAAAGTAAGGTGGAATGAATGCTAACTGACCACTTGCCTTTTATATATACATAGGAAGTATTATCTATTGTAAAAGGCAATCAAGACTATTGGTTACGTGGAAGTATAGCACAATCCCCTAATAATCTCCATAAAGTACAACTAAATCTTATTTTAAGCCTTTTCTCTAACCTTCACTTCTTTTCCCTGCTTTCTTCTTTTCTCCCTCTCATTCCTTCTTCTCTATTTCTGTTTTTTCTCATTATCCCTCTTTCTTTCCATTTCTCCCTTCCTTTTCTCCTTCCTTTCTCTCTTATTCTTCTCTCTTTATAAGACAGTGTATCCCAGGGTGGTCTGCTCCTCATAATACTTGACTCTTTGGATGCTGAAATTACAGGGGTGCAGTACATTCTGGGTATTCATCTGTTTCTTAATAGACTCTGCAATAGCCAAACTGATTAGAGATATTACCAGATATTACCACCCTGAACACCTTGTTCCTTTGTGTTCTGTTTGCTTTGTGTTAGGGGGAATTTTTACTCTACTCATTTTATCTCTTTAAATCCTTAAAAGAGAAAATGTAAGGTTTTATACAAAGACTAAAATAACAATTGAACCAAACAATCCTTAATCCTTGCTATGATATATTTATTATATTTGTAATATACAAAATAACCTTGCATGTTAGGTGTTATTAATACTCTACTAAAATAAAAACTTTGAAAAGATACTGGAAGGGCTTAAATTTGGGGTTGGAAAATCTATTTTATCTCTAAGTTATATGGCCAAAGCACAGAAACACCAAGTTGCAATTGGGTGTGCTTCACCAGAACTATATCCTGAGTGAGCAGTTACTGGAAAACCCTCTAACATTCTATTTGAAGATTTGCTTCTAAGAATTATATTATTATTTCTGCTTCACAAATCAAGGAATCAGAATAGTAAGTGCGGCGAATGCCTTCTCGGCCAGCGAGGAAGAACGACCACCACACCAGGAGTCTTCTCAGATCACACTTTATTGGAGAGCCTTCTTCTTTGTAGGAGAGCTTGAGCGCGAGAGAGCGTGCACAAAAAACATGGCCGCTTATATAGGGAATAGGGACACGTGTCGTTCTATCATTGGTCGTCCGCCTTTCACCGTCACCAAGTGCCACGGGATTGGCTGGGGACTTTACGTGTCTCGGGCATGCGCAAAGCCCAGGACTCACCGTCCCGCCAAGCACTGCCTAATATGGAATTGTTTACCTCAAAGCAACAAGGGAGCGGGCGGCGTCTAATTGCGTTCGCCCCGGCTCCCCACAGTTCCCCCTTTTTGTTTTTTGGCAACAGGTAAGAGTAGAGGTTGGGCCTCTGTCTAAAACATTAATGAGAGGACCTTGCACTGGCCTTCGCCTGAGGGGCGCCTTCCCCAGTGATGACCAGGCCCGTCCGATGCCTTTTTTGCAGAGGTGGGATCTTGGGCATCAACCCACTTGCAGCCCAACATGCTCTTCTTGAGGAGGTGGTCCTCCTCAAGTGCAGTGCACTTGCCTCGCACCCTGTCCCAAATTGCAAGTTGCATACCTGTCCCGGTGCAATGAGATCCCTTGATCCCTCGGGGTGCAAAGGCTATGCAAGCTTGTGAGGCTTAATGGCCTCTAAGGGCTGAAAGCCAGATCTGGGGTGAGGATCCACTCTCCAAAGCGGCTAATGCTTGCGAGATAACAACCTTGTCCCTTCTGGTTTGGGCTCGAAGGCGACAGACCAACCACAGGCAGACCACGCATCCTCCCAGGCAGCAGGCTAAAAACATTCCGACTCCCACCCACTCTTTAAACCAGGAGACTGCAGAAGAGATCCACGACTGGAGTCCCTCCACCAATCCAGGGTCCACTCGCATTGAGTTCACGGTCACAATGGCGATCTGCAGCTGATCCAGCATATCATCAAACTCACCAGTCCAGTTACCTAGAAGATAACTCGACAACTGTTTAGATAAGTTTGCAGCTTGGGTAAGGTTATCATACTGAATGCTTGCCACACATAACCCCTCATACTTCCACTGACAGCCAAGCTGAGCAATTTGCCAAAGGGTGTCCACTTGTTCCTGGACAAGATCAATCCTTTGGTTGACCACCATTAATCCTCCTAGCAACTGAGAATTAATGCCCCTCTGTACATCCAGGGCATGGGCTACGTTGGCAGAAAGATTATTTAAGGTTTGTGCCGTTTGTACCGTATGGCTCATTGCAACGGCTGCTGTGGCAGCTCCTACAGCCGCCAAGGAAATAGCTGTAACTATAGCAGCAGAAATGCCAAAATCTCTCTTTTGTCTAAACAAGGTCAACGCATTGGAAGCATTAACGGGCACAGGCACCCAGCGAGGCATACAGGTTATCACGGCATATTCATATCTAGAAGCATTCCAACATTGAGCATAGAAGCAAGAACTATTAGTACAATTAGCAGGATCTATGTTGCTAACAACAAAGACAAATGGGGGATACACACAAACTGGGGTAGGACCATAAGTGATGTTATTATATGGCTTAACTCCGTCGTCATGACAGCCTGTATCGGTCCTCCACTTGAGTGGTGTGGCTGCGCCTGCTGAGATTGCAGTTAACTTTTCCTGTGGGTCCCAGGAAGCCCATGGTTTGGAGGAACTCCACCCAAACTGGCTTAACCCGATCTTTCCCCCACCAATCATAACCAGGGGCTCCAAGTTCATACAACTCCCATTCACACCACACAACAACCAATTGTCAAAGGGGTTAGAAACATATGCCTGATTGGGATTTTGATCAGTATAATTTCGTCCCTTATACGTCTGATTAAACCCCGTGCTTATACCAGGGGAGAAGAAAAAGGTCTTGTCTTTAGTAACCCAAGTCCCAGTACGGGACTGACAACCTGTCCAGGGCCAGGCATTTCCCGAATGTCGACCAACACAGAAGGGAGCCCACTTTGGAAAGCTAGGCAAATCGCCTTCCTCCCTCCTTGCTGGCCACCACCCACTGACCCAGGAGGCATTGGCCTGATAACAAAGTGGCCCACGAGGAATGTCAAACCAGCCTGCTGTCTGTGATGTAAGCAAAATGCATGAGGAATAAGAAGAAAGGGACGTATTTCGGACAAGTTGAAAGCACAGGCTTCCCTGCAAATCAAGGGACCTGTTGTCCCCCAGTGGGGCTTCCTCTGCATCTAGCAAAATATATGGGATATCCATGGTCCTGTTGGTCCCAAATAACCGTGGGAACAGTCTGGCATCATGTTTGACTGGCATCGGCCTCGGGAATACCGACAGGATTCCCCATCAAAGTTCCCCCTGGCTGAGGCAGATCTTGACCATCAGTAATATTGTCACACTCAACACTTTCACGATCATCTTCCTCCTTGTCCTGGTTTTCTTTGACAGGTCTCGTTAGCCGACTTGGAACCCAATGTGGTGTTTCTTGATCCTGTGGAAAAACACAAACAGCTCCCCTGGATCTCGTAATTACCGGATCCGGTCCATACCATTTATTATTAATAACATCCTTCCACATAACCATGTCTTTAGTATCCATGGGGTCTCTTGTCATATGCCGATCTGCGGCAGACTGGTCATTGTCATTTAGAATTAAAAAATTAAGGGTAAAGAGCGCAAGAGAAAGTCTTTCCCTGGGGGACGCTGACTCAGCAATTCCCCCTTTTTGTTTTTGAAGCATTTCTTTTATGCTTCTATTAGCTCTTTCTACTATACCTTGTCCTTGAGGATTGTAGGGCAATCCTGTGGTATGGGCAACCTGCATTTGTGCGCAAAAGGCACGAAAACCATGGGAAGTATAAGCAGGGCCATTATCCGTCTTAAGTCTAAGGGGCTTTCCCCAAGCTGCCCAAGCTTCTAAGCAGTGTATTTTGATGTGAGACACCTTTTCTCCTGCCAGAGGTGTAGCATGAATGACACCGGAAAAGGTATCGACAGACACATGTAAATATTTTAATTTACCAAATTCTGTTAAATGAGTCACATCCATTTGCCATAGGGTGTTTGGTCTCAACCCCCTGGGGTTTACCCCCACATGGGGAGGATGAAGAAAGGTAACACAAAATTTACAGGCTTTAACAATATCTCTTGCCACATGCCTAGGTAAATTATATTTTTTCCTAAGGGTATTTGAGGGTACATGATACAATCTATGAAAGTCCTTTGCCAATTCTACAGGATCAGAGCCACAGCCCGAGTTGCCTGGTCCACCAAATCATTACACCTTGCCATCGGGCCCAGCAACATAGAGTGGTTGCGAATATGTCCAATATAAAAGGGGTGCTTTCTATTTAGAATAAGGGATTGAATCTGTAACAAAACATTAGAAATTGTACTGGCCTGCTTAATTGAAGCAGCAACTTCAAGGGAGGCAACGGCATTTACAACATATAATGAATCAGAAAATAAATTAAAAGGTTGATCAAATCTTTTAAAGACTTCAAGCACAATTAAACTTTCAACAGCCATTGGGACATTTGGGCGAAAGTTAAAGATCACCGGCTGTTTGTGTCCTTGAACAAAAAAGGCACCTTGTCCAGATTTAGATCCATCCGTAAAGATGGTCGGGGCACCAACTAGGGGCTCCTTTGAAGTAACGACAGGAAAATACACTAGGTTTTTACTAACAATGGCAAGCAGGGGATGCTTAGGATAATGATTATCAATTACATTTGGAAACGAGCAAACAAGAATTGCCCATATATCCACTGTAGCGGCCAAAATCTCAACTTGCTCACGGGTATATGGAATGATTAATTTATCTGGGATCTTTGCAAAGTGCATCAAACAATACTTTATGCCCAAAAGTGCTTGTTTAGCCACTAATTCAGGAAAATATTGGACTGTCTTTGCTCCCACCGAGTTGCCATGAAGCCACCACAAGGGGCCATTTTGCCAAAGAACCCCCGTGGGATAATTTTTCGTTTTTAATATACATAAATCGATAGGTAATTTTAAATCAACCCGTGAAAGTTGAGCCCTAGACAAAGCTGCCTCAACCTTTTGTAGGGAATTTAGTGCTAAAGGTGTCAGGGACCTAGAGGAGGTGACTTCAGGGTCACCCTCCAAAATGGCAAACAAAGGTAACAACTCTGACCGAGGGAGATAAAGAAATCCCCTTATCCAATTAATGTCTCCGGCCAATTGCTGAAAATCATTAAGTGTTCTAAGATGACCAGTTCGAATGGAAAGTTTTTGTGGTTTAATCTCAGTGGGAGAAACAATGGTTCCCAGAAATTGAACAACACTAGTCTGTTGAACCTTTTCAGGGGCAATAATCAATCCTTTATCAGCTAAGGTTTTTGACACCCGCCCAAACACTCTATGGAGAATCTCTATCGAGGGAGCAGCTAACAAAATATCATCCATATAATGGATAATCCGTACTTTTGGAAAATTTTTCCTAATAGGGGTCAATGCAGCTCCCACGAACAATTGACAAATTGTTGGACTATTAGCCATCCCTTGGGGGAGAACTTTCCACTGATAGCGAGCATCCGGGGTTTCATGATTAACAGAGGGCAAAGTAAAGGCAAAGCGCTCCCTATCCTTTTCATAAAGAGGTATGGAAAAAAAGCAATCCTTAATATCTAAAGCTAAAATAGGCCACTCTCGAGGTAACGCAGAGAGCAATGGAAGTCCCCTTTGGATGGGTCCCATAATTTGCATCTGGGCATTTACTGCTCTAAGGTCATGTAATAATCTCCATTTTCCGGAGGCCTTTTTGATCACAAAAATTGGGGTATTCCAAGATGACACTGAAAGCTCAACATGCCCCAGCTGCAGCTGTTCCTGGACAAGAGTTTGAGCTGCTTCCAATTTTTCTTGAGAGAGGGGCCACTGGGGAACCCACACCGCCCTCTGTGTTAACCAAGGTATGGGCACCACACCTTCAGTGGAAGCCTTGTTTTCAGAGGCCCCTACGAAAAACCCAAACCCTTTCTATCCTGTTTAGGAAGTGGCTCTATCGGCTCCTTGCGTCCTTGGAGACATCCACCAAGCCCCAAGGCCGGAACAAATCCTTGTTGTTTCATCATGTTCTGACTGGCCTCAGAATAATCATTAGTTAAAGTTAACTTCAGCTGTTGCTGCACGTCTCTTCCCCAAAGATTGACAGGGACGTCTACCACAAATGGCTGCATTTTTCCAACCTGGCCTTCATCCGTTCTCCAAGTCAATTCTTTTGCACTTAACTGTGGGGCATCAGCATAGCCCAACCCTTGCAAGGTCTGGGAGGATTTCTGAGTTGGCCATCGCTTTGGCCACTCCCCTCTTCGGATGATGCTTCTATCTGCCCCTGTATCTACCAGTCCTTCAAATTTTTTCCCTTCCACTTGGAGAGTTAGCATGGGTCTTTGGTCTAGAGTTATGGACAGGCATGTAAGGTCAACTCCTGTGGAGCCTAGCCCTTTATCTCCTCTCTTTATCTCCTTGGCAGGGAAGTTGCCGTGAAGAGAAGGCAAAAGCAGGAGCTGTGCGATTCTATCCCCGGGAGAAATGAACACCACTCCCTGGGGAACATGGCAGAGGACCTTGATAGTCCCCGTATAGTCAGGGTCAATCACTCCCGGGAAAATTATTAATCCTCTCATTGTGGAGGAGGAGCGTCCTAAAACTATTCCTACAGTGCCTTCATCTAGGGGTCCTGTCATGTCCGTCTCTACAATCTGGACTCCCATCTGCTGTGTTAATACCAGTCCGGAGGTGGCACAGAGGTCCAAACCTGCGGAGCCTGAAGTTGCTCTTTTTGGCTGGGGGGTTGTTGTGGGTGCTGTTCGGGAGCTGGAGTCTGAAATGCCCCATAAATTTTCGGGCCCTGGGGACGAGGGCCCTTCCTCCCGTTTTTTGGCTCTGGTTCCGAATCAGTGTTTGAAATAATTTGGGGGATAAGATGTCCATTAATGTCCCTAACTGACCTGCATTCGTTGGCCCAATGTTTCCCCTTTTTACAACGAGGACACACCGCTGGAGTCCTTGGCGGCCTGGGCGTGTTTCGCGCAGGACCACCATTTTGTGGGCACTGCCGTTTAAAATGTCCCAACTGACCACACCGAAAACATCCCTTTCCTTTATTATCTTTTGCGGCCCTGGCAGCTGACAAGACAGCAGCCGCCAGCCCCGCATTGGTCAGGGGGCCACCCACCTCTCTACAGGCTTTTAACCAAGCTTCCAGGCTTTGAGTTCTAACTGGGGTAATTGCCCTCTGACATTCCTTGGTGCTTTGTTCAAAAATGATTTGTTGTACAAATGGCATGGCTGTTTCCAAATTTCCTAACACCCACTCGGCTGTCTCCAGCATACGGGCAACAAAATCAGAAAATGGCTCATTAGGGGCCTGAGTGATTTTTGTTAGATTGCCAGCCGTCTCTCCCTTGTTTGGGAGGGCTCACCAGGATTTGTAAAAAAGAGTATTCACTTGTCGATACACTTCAAAGGGATATCCTGTTTGACCTACAGCAAAGGGTCCCTGCCCAAGAAGCATATCTAAGGTCCAATCCGGGTGCCTGTCATGGACATTTTGTCTGTATTGGGCTTGAGCCTTGTCCTGAACAATAGACCGGAAATCGAGGAATTGCCCATGGTTAAGACAGGTACGGGCTACCTCAAACCAGTCCGTGGGCGTCATAGCATTAACGGTCAGTCTTCGGAGCAGGGCAGTGGTATAATTAGCCGTCACTCCATAAGTCCGGACTGCCTCAACTAAATCCTTAAGCTGGGAGTAGGAAACTGGCTCAAAACTCCTCTCATTAGTAATTGGATTTTCAAAAACCGGAAAGGCCGCCGCCAGCCGCGACCATGTGCTCCCTTTTATAAAGTGAATCCGCCCCGCCGGCGGGTACGGCGGGTGGGGGCCGATGGGCGAGGGCCAGCTCCTTTCCTCCTTTCTGGCTGCTGCGGTACTCCCACCCCTAGTGGACGCCACCCCCCATATCTGTCTGCCTCATACTCAGCCGCAGCCTTTTCTAAGTCCTCACAGTCAGCTGGATCGAGCTGCTCTCCCTCCTCCTCTAACATTTCCTCCTCAAAGTCACCCACAGGGTCACTATTTTCTTGGTCCTGCACTTGCACATGTAGGGCTGAGAACCGGTTTGAAAATTCCTCCAAAGAAGGGTACAGGGGTCCCCTCGAGACCTCCTCTTTGCGGTCGTCCCTAAGACTCTTTTCCTTTTCCTTTTGTGAGGGCTGCAGTCCCTCCTGTTTTAACTCTTTAGGATCCTTTTGTCTTTTTTCCTTTTTCCTTTTTGGCCTATTTTCCTCCCCTTTACTGGATGCTGAATCCGATAGACTATCCTGATGCTGCATCAATGCCTTGCGTCCCTCCTGGAGTAAATCGGACCCTCCCTCCTCGAGGCAGGCGTGCACCATCCGCCAAAGGGGGAGGGTTGCACCAGTTACTTGACCCTCCTCCTGGGCCCTAGTCAGGTCCTTACCCAACTTGTCCCAGCAAGGAAGAGTGAGGTCCCTGGAAACCGTGAACCAGGGCGCATGTTCATGGAAATCGCCCAGAACGCTTTTAACGGTGCTTTTAGACACTCTTAGCCCTCGCTGCCTTAACAAAGCCTGTAAGGGAGTGTAAAAATCCGCTGCTCCATAAACGGTCCCCTGACTATTGCCCATGGTGCGCCCTTAAGGCGTGAGGCTATTAACAGCGGCACACCTTCCCAGGCTCCCCACAACGTAGGCAAGCACAGAGAACCACCAGAAAAACAAACCACAAGGGAAGAAGCAATGCAAGCAACCAATAATCTACAGTAAACAGCATACCGGGGGATACTTACTGATGTCTCCTCTCTGTGTGTTGAGTTCTGGCTCCTGTTTGGCCTCTCGCGTGGGTCCCGGGTTTCGGCACCACTTGCGGAGAACGCCTTCTCGGCCAGCGAGGAAGAACGACCACCACACCAGGAGTCTTCTCAGATCACACTTTATTGGAGAGCCTTCTTCTTTGTAGGAGAGCTTGAGCGCGAGAGAGCGTGCACAAAAAACATGGCCGCTTATATAGGGAATAGGGACACGTGTCGTTCTATCATTGGTCGTCTGCCTTTCACCATCACCAAGTGCCACGGGTTTGGCTGGGGACTTTACGTGGCTCCCGCATGCGCAAAGCCCAGGACCCACCGTCCTTCCAAGCACTGCCTAATATGGAATTGTTTACCTCAAAGCAACAAGGGAGCGGGCGGTGTCTAATTGCGTTCGCCCCGGCTCCCCGCAAGTAAGGAATTTTTACACATGATGAAATCAAGATTTGTATGCAGAGCATTCTGATTTCAAAATCAAAGAGTATGTATTGCATCTCAGAGTACAAACTGTAGGGATAAAATACTCTGTAGCATTCAGTCACTTCAAGTGGTTTATATCGTATCTCAGTGGGATATTTCATTTGCTAAAGAGAAATTGGGGGAACCCATAGTGCAAGGGTAACTTACATGGACTACAAAATAATTCTTTGGAATTCTTTCCATGAATTAATGATCAAATCTGATCAACCAAAGGGTTGTTCACACTGATAATGATATCAGGGTTGTTATGACGGAGAAATGATATTAAATAGGAAAATTAATTTGGCAGCAGCTCCGATGTAATCTGCGGCTTTTCCAATCATATGTAAAGCACATTTTCCTTACATTTAGGGAGATTTCTCTGACAATGATCTGTGTTCTCATGTGGTCTGAGTGAAAGCCATTTCCTTCTGTGCCATGATGAAAATTTCCTTAGTGACCAATTGGTGGTTGTTCCCTGATGCTCAGGCAGGATATGGCAGTAATGTGCAGGGTCTCATTCCAGAGTTGAGGTAACAAAACTGTATATTGTGGGGAAAACAGCGAAGGCATGATTTGTGGAAGAGAAATGTCTTTCAGATATGCTATCCTCATTCTTCCTATTAACTAGTTTTTCTTTTACATGACATTAAAATCTTTGAATAATACCAGATGTTAGTGGCCAAATGTATTCCATTTTAATTGGCATAATTTCTGAAAACTGCCAATGTAAAAGTTCATTAACTTTAATGACCTGATTTTGTACACACTACTGACTCTGTATTTTCAAATATATTTCTGAGAAACTACATATTACCTGATATCCTGTCAGCCAGAAAGCTTAGCTAATTGGCAAGAATGCAATTGTAGTTCATTGTATATTACTTCAAAGCATCACAAAATAGTTTAAAATAAATAAAGTGCAAGGCACGGGATAATGTTGGAATGCATTCGTCAAAGCGGATTTAAAAGTAAAAATGTGTTTTATACAGATGAAGCATTAAATTCTTACCTTGTATTATTTTCTGAATGTGGAAGCTAATTTTGTTTTCTTACAGAATTACCCTTTCTCAAACATCACAAATAACTACAGAGTTTGGAGTTGATGGAATTCTAGATCTCTTTATGTTTGAAGTATTGGGCACTAAACTTAAGGCTTTCTCATGTTAGACAAGTGCTGCACCATGCAAACTCTGTCCCAAACCCTGTATTCATTCCTTTAAATCTCTAGAAGAGGGCTAGGAAGGTGGCTCAGTGGTAGAGCGCTTGCCTTGCATAACTGAGGAGCTGGGCTTGATACCTCAGCACCACATAAGAAAAAAGAAAAAAGCAGGAAGTGGCGCTGTGGCTGAAATGGTAGAGTGCTAGCTTTGAGCTGAAGAGCTGAGGGACAGTGCACAGCCCCAGGGTTCATGCCCCACAACTGGACCCCCAAAAGAAAATCTCTAGGAGAACCAAGCAAAACCCACATAAACCTTACTTATAAACAACAAATATTACTAACTTCTGTCCTTTATTTAAACAGCTTGCTAAGTTGAGTTACAGACTTAGATTATGCTCCTTTCTTTTATTTTATTTTTCAGAAGCATCTCCTTTGGTTCTATGAAACACAGAGGGGTGAGACTAAATGGTAATTCAGTGGCCTATTGAAAATTTCAGAATAACAGAATTTTGTTGATTTAGGATAGTTCAGTTCACAGAACACTTGGTTTATGAAACTCAGAACTTTACTTGTCCTGAACTAGGCATTTAAAGACACTTCTATTTTGATTCACAATTACTTATCTTCTTAGACTTGACCAAATATCTTGATCATACATTAAATGATCTATTGCAAATCTGGCTTCAGACCATCTGCTAGTGGCTCATGCATCTAATTCTGGCTAGTCAGGAGGCTGAGGCAGAGGATCATGGCTGTAGGGAGGACAGATGGTTTCAGTAAAAGGCAAAAGAGACAATAGTGACACATCATCATCGAGGCAGTTTCTCATTATTTTACAGCCCAGGCAACAAAGTCCACTAAACTTTATTTCTAAAATGCTCAGCAAGAAAAGCAAGACTGGAGACAGGGTCCAAGTGAAAGAACACCAGATGAACAGGTAAAAGATACTGAGTTGAAATAGAGATGGGGGAAGAAAAAAATAAGGAAAAATAGACTCTCTCTTTAAATACTTTCATATTTGACAAATATGAGTAATCTCAGTAACTTCATAATTTTTATTTCTTTAAAAAATTCTGCATATGGATAATACCATGTAAATTCTTAATTCTTCCTCAGGCACAAAGCTTAAAATAAGTATCTCTGTATTGTCTATATATTTCTTCAAATTAACTGTCTGATTATTTGTCACTCTTTTCTGTTTTGCCTGCTTCTATAGTCACACTATATTCCCTAAAAATGGCTTCTTCAATCACGTGAAAGTTTCTTCAATACACTCTTGTATTTCTCTACATAGAGAACTTGTTTTCAGGCTGAGAAGGTGGCTCAGTTGTAGAGCACTTGCCTTGCATGACTGAGGCCCTGGGTTCGATTCCTCAGCACCACATAAGCAAAAAGAAAAAAAGCTGGAAGTGGTACTTTGGCTCAAGTGGTAGAGCGCTAGCCTTGAGCTGAAGAGCTGAGGGACAGCGCCCAGGCACAGAGTTCAGGCCCCACGACGGGAACCCTTCCCCCCGCAAAAAAAGAAAACTTATTTTCAACATAACCATTTACTATTTCCCATTCTACTCTGGAAAAGCTCTTTCCTGGAGTGAGTTGTTACTCTATTTATTAGTGCATGACCTTTAATAATCACATAACATTTCTGATAAGTTCCACTTCCCTTAATCAGGTATTGTGATGTTACTTAATAAACACACAGAAGTTAAATGTAAGCATATGTTAAACTACAAAGCTTCATTCTTTGGTATATTGTAGGCAACCAATAAATACATCTAGTTGTATCATCTTGGATTGTATTTGTCAGTGTGATAGAAATTTAGCACTAAGTTTCAGAAACTGTGCTGAGTATGATATTAAAAAGAAATAATATTTTTATTAGTTAGCGTGTTTTTGGTTTTTGTTGGTCGTGGGGCCTGAACTTTGGGCCTGGGCAGTGTCCCTCAGCTCTTCAGCTCAAGGCTACCATTCTACCACTTGAGCCACAGTACCACTTCCAGCTTTTTCTGCTTATATGGTGCTGAGGAATCAAACACAGGGCCTCATGTATGCAAGGCTAGCACTCTACCACTGAGCCAACTTACCAGCCCTTAATTAGGGTGGTTTAAGTGAGATGAATCATTGCATAATCATTAATTATTCATTAATGTATTAACTTATATACTTCATTCTAATCATAAAAACCAATTTCATACAAACTGGATGAATTCAATGACAAAAAGTTATTTCTTCCTTTTGAAGCATATCTGTGGTTAATTGCATAGGTAGGAAAGAAGACACTGGACCAAAATGTGACACATTATTTGAGGAAAGGATTACAGTTTATATCAATATTTGATCTAGACCTAAAAAATGTTGAGCAGGTAACACTAGAAGCTTCAGAAAGACATCATTAATAAGACTATGAAAGATAATCTTCAGATATGGGATGTAGGGTGAGAATGCAAGTAAACCACTTAGGATTTCAGTCAAAATAATTTACAGTAGGCATTGAAAAATTTGAAATTGATCCAAATCCTACCTGTATGCTGACAATTCATTACAATTTGCTCACAAAGCCCTTTCTGTGGTTTGATTTTTGTTCCTGCTGATTGTTTTTTCTTAAAAAAGAACCGGGGTCCATGTTCCTTTGTTATCTGTGTCTCAGACAAATATCAGTTTTAGTGAATTCAAAAAAATTTCATAAACTCATAAACTTTATAAATCAACAATGCACACATTATACTTCACATTAAAGGATATAAACTGACACATCCCTTATGAAAAATGGTTATTTCTGAAATCTATGTTGAAATAACTAAGTGCTGAATGTTACCTGAACTTGTTTTCCTATAGACACAAATTAATGAGTAAATAATTCATGAAAAGTCAACATACTTGAATGATTCATTATATTTTAGGTAAATTTCCACTTAAAATATATAAAATAAGACCTAATGACATAAGCATTCTATTTAATGATTTAAACCTGTTCACTTGTCAAATCAGAAATTAAGTGATGAAAAAGAAATAAGATCCTCAAAAGCAATTCTGAATATTTGCTTACAATTGCTGATTTTTTTCACTTTGAAATATGTATGTTAAGATCACAGAGACCATTAACACCATGACATTTTTTCTCAAAATGTTTCCCTTCTCTCTTTATGATAAGCTTTATTTTCTTACACTCTGTGGTGATGACTGCTTACTTGCATTATTTTTGTGAGGAACTAAGTTAGCATCTTGGCATTCCTATCTTACAATCTATATCCTGGCCTCTGAAATATTTTTATTTAACATGAAGTATTTAGGATTTATCATAACGCTTATTTATTTTAATAAGTAAGTTGACACACCTATATTTATCTGTTCAATAATGGCACAAAACATTGCATAGCTTTATAAGATAAATTAGAGAGCATGGCAAGTAGTTCACAGTAGATAATTTAGAAATGTTTTTAGAAAAAGTATAGAATCAAGGGTGCCAGCTCATATGTGTCATCCCAACTACTCAGGAGGCTCAGATCAGAGGATGATCGTTTGAAGCTAAGCTGAACAGAAAAGTCTATGATACTCTCATTTCTAATTAATCATCAAAATGCCATAAGTGAAGATGTGACTTAAGTTGTAGTGCACCAGCTTTAACAGGATATACCTAAGTAAGAGGGAGAGACTCCAAATTCACACTAAAAGCCTGTACACACACACACACACACACACACACACACACACACACACACACACACACACACAAATAAAAAACAATGCAAACACAAACCACAAAGACAGAATGTTACAAAATCATGCAAATATAGAGACACCTTTTTCTTATTTTTCTCCTTTAGGGTTAGTACATGTACTACTATATAGGCTTTATTTTTCAGTTACTTATTCATTTGTACTCGTTAAGCTCTAGTCTTTTGTGGTAGGAACTCTTTTCTCAGGAAGGTTTACTAAGAAAATAATGGAATTCTACATTCCTACTGACAGTGTATAAATTTCAATATATTTTTTCTTTCTTATTTTAATGTTCCTTTTAAAAGAAGCTACTTAAACCTTATCCAGGACACATAGGATTTTGAACAGGTTGCACTGCCCTGTGATAATATTTAAATAATACGAACCATCTTGAACTTACTACAGAGCTATCAGGCTTGCAACTATTTACAGGAAAGGTACAAGGATAGACTGTCCCAGAAGGGCTGCTTAATGAAACTTATTGTCTTCTTGAGGGGCAGGGATAGCTAAGCAATTTAGTCAAACCAGGTATACAGTTCACAACTGTACTTACATATTATGTGTTAAAATATGTGGCTGCAAATGCATACATGTATAGATAAACATGCTATTGCAATAGCAAAATAAAGATTGAACCATCACTTACTGCATAGATAATGAGTAGGTATATAACTTTGGCATTGATGTGAAGCTGAGGTCAAAGTTTAATTAAATTGCCGTGGTATGTTTCCCTGATTCAGGATTTGTAAGGCCCTTGGAGAGAACTGATAACAAACCTTTCAGAAACACTGATTACAAAGTAAGACAGACTGAATATTAATCACAGACTTTTACCCAAGAGACTCTAAAAAACAACTAGCATTATTACATAAACAAAGCAGAGGGAAGTCAAGAATACTTTGGGGGTGGGGGAGTCAAGTAACTGTCTTTGAATATAATAATTAAGATGCACTTGGGTACAAGAATGCTAGGTTATGAGCATTACAAGGCATAACAATTTACAGTGTCTCTAAGTAGAAAAGCGTATTGTTAAAGACGAGGGGAGATTTTAATCAATGCAAATGATAATTATTGAACTGCAAGTTAAAGACTCTGTTTAAAAAATACACTTTTCAAAAGAAGTATTTATGTTACATAGGACTCGTGAAATAAGAAGTACACTTTTGGAATATGCCTAAATAGACATATGTATACAATAGAAAGTATCAATATGGTTATATTAAATAATAAAATAGCAAAGGTGTGAAAGATGATGTTTATATTTTTCATCTGAAGAAACATATCTGTATTGATAAAAGTACATAGTCATAAAAAATGGACTACTACTTTATTCATTTGTTTTCATGATTGTTTTACATAGAATACAATTGTTCTGAATAGGGAACCAGTGCTTCATAGCTGTAATCTTACATGCTCAGAAGGTTGAGATCTGAAGTTCATGGTTCAATGCCAGCTTGGACAGACAATTCAAGAGACTCATTATTTTCAGTTAACTAAGGAAAAGTCAGAAGTGAAGGTGTGGCTCAAGAGGTTGAGCATCAAACTTGAAGGTAAAAAATTAAGCAAAATTGAATTCAAATTCCAGTATAGGATAAAAAACATAAATTAAATTAAATTAAATTAAAAAGAACATAATGATGCACCCAGAATTAAAATGCCTTCCAAGAGCAAAATTATACATATAATTTCAAGTTTTATGTATTTAAAAATTATTTTCTTGAATATCATTAACTATCATTACATTTAACAAAACATTTTCAATGTACTTTGGAGGGGTTTTTGAAATGTAAGAATTACCTTTCATGTCCATAATCCTCGCTACACATGAGCCTGAGATCTGAGAATTACGGTTCAAAGTTAGTCCAGACAAGAAAGTCTATGAAATTCTTACCTCCAATTAACCTCCAGAACATGGGAAGTGTTGCCTTAGCTTAAAGTGGTAATGTGCTAGCCTTGAGTGCAAGTAGCCTTAAGTGCAAGAGCTGAGCAACAGCATCCAGGCTCTTTGATCAAGCTCCATGACTGAATATAAAGGAATTATATTTCAGAATGTTTAATAAAACTTAAAAAGAAACTTTTAATTTCATACATTTTACTTACAACACAGAATTTATTTAATACTTACCACTAAATACTATGCATAAGACAATTCAATATAAAATGACTAAATTACATAGCTCTTTTGCACTGGATCTTAATGTTTTAATAGGAAATGGGCAAATAAATTTTATAGTACAATAGGACAACCCAGCCATAGAAACATATAATGAATTAAGGGTACCAGAAAATCAGCTAAGTCTAGTAGAAAAAATTGTTAAGGATACCCTTTATTTGAAAAATTGAACAGGTCAGGAAAAAGCACAAGGGATCTATGCAAAAGTGGAGAGTAGGACCAGAGCCAGACATTAACAGGAGTAATAGAAGAATTGTGAGTTACATTCTATCCCTGTTAAACACAGCTTACACCTTAGATACATAATGCCAAATATTGGGAATTAACCTGAAACAAAATTAATAGATAACACTCTCACCCACTTAAAATTAAATTTTAATGCATAAATTAAGGAAAGCATTTCACAATGGAATTATATGTAATTCAATAGGTACATTTCAAAATGTATTCATATAAAAAGAAGGAAATATTTCATATTCACGTGACAATCTGTAGACACATTATTATTAGTTGTGTGTATGTGTGTGTGTGTGTGTGTGTGTGTGTGTGTGTGTGTGTGTGAACAGAGGCTTGTATTCAGGGTCTGGGTGCTTGGGTGCTGTCCATTAGTGTTTCTACTCAAGGCTGGTTCTATACTACATAAGCCACTCTTCCGTTTCTGGTTTTGGTATGGTTAAAAGAAGGTAGGAGCTCAGAATGCCTTAAACAACAATCCTCATCTCAGTACCATAAACAGCTAGGATTATAGGCTTGAACCATCAATATGAAGAAAATAAAGGGAGCTTTTTGTTCTTAATCGATGTTATGACTAGAAAGAAAAGTTTACTAGCAGATCTATAAGCGATGCTCTTTTTACTATCACAGGAGTTCTGTTACAGGAGTTTTCCTTTCTCAGCAAGAGATATATATTCCAAGAACTTCAGTGCATATTTGAAAGTGGATACCTCAGTCTACAGCTAATACTGAATGCTCTGTGTGTTATATTTTTCCCTCTACATATTCAAGCTTAATGCCTTTTAAAAAATTCTCAACAAAGAATTCATCACACACTGTGTTTATATTATTTGTAGTTTGAGGCTTGACAGTAAAACTAACACAGATTTCACTTTACAATTTCATAAATTCATTTTTTCCCAGAATTCGGCAATCTCAGTACAGAATTTGGACTTTCCTAGGAATGTCCTAATAGTTCATATATATAGGAAGGGAGAAAATAAAGCTATGCATTGTATTGGCCCTAAGAATTTGACAAAAAAAGAATATGTACTTGTACTTCAAATTACAGAGATAAGCTATGAGTCACATCTGCTTTGTTCTCTTTCCAATAAGTGCATATATTTATATGCTTAGTTATTATTGCTGAGATGTTAAATTCCTATTAAGAACTTTTCACATACAGTTCTTTAGTGTATTCAAAGTGGGAACGTCAAATGTGTTTTGAGCAAATTACCACATAGACAATCATTATTGACAACTGTACCTGACATATTATTCCAATATTATTATAACAATTGAATAATTCCACTAAAACAATAGAAGTGTATTTTATATCTGAGAGATATTGACTAGTGGAAAGGTAGCTTATTCGGTATTGTTAAACTATGTACAAAAATAGTTCCTTTTCTTGGCAAGATGGGGCAGGGTGGTGTAAATTATTGTACAATTAAAACCCTAAGGACTTTTGTTTTTAAAGTTTCTTATTTAGTAGTCTTACAGCATGCCAGACTACATATTCTAAAATCTGAAAAAAATAAAAATATTGGTTCCAAGAATTTCAGATAAGTAATACTGAGATACTTGGTAGATAGATAACAGAGATAGAAGATAACAGCTAGATATACAGTGGGTGATAGATATATAGTAGATATGTAGATAGTCTATGTGGCAAGAGTTGAGAGAGTTGTGTTTGTGTATATATGGATATGTATATATATATATATATATTTCAATGTTTGAGTTCTTAAATGGACAAAAATCATTCATGTATTTCTCTTAATTTTCTGTCTTGAACCACTGAGACAATATGTTGCCTTTTATTTTATTTTATAGTAACCATTTGATATGAGTTAAAAATAAGTGAAGTTATAAACAAGCATAATCAGAGTGAAAGAAAATGAAATTTGTAGTGTGAACACAGTGCCATTTCCATATCACATTTTTTGCACTATAAGTAAATAAAGATGAAAGTAAAGATAACATTGAAAATAGCTTTTAATGAGTATACTATAATAAATAAAACAGAAGTAACATATTATTAGAGAATATAATTTTTCATGAGTTTAAGGAAACACTAATGGTGTAAATATAATAAGTGTGCCTTGTTATTAAAAAGCAACTTTATTAACGTATGCATTAATTGGAAAGTGAACGAACAGTTAAATACAAATGTGATTCAGATCTAATCTCCATAATTTGAACTACAAGTATCCAAAAAGTATAGGGATTCTAGTTCTATCGTTTTGCTTTGTTTTTACTTACTTCTAAAGCTTTATTTTCCAGATCCAATAAAAGACAGTTGAATTAGTTATATCTCTCAGAGATTTTTTTTTCTTTTTAGCACTTTTAACATAACCTATTCTTTTGATCAAATTCTCAGGCCCAGTACACTAATTTATTTGCTCCCTTTCTGCAGAAGTGGAAAATGCTTAATTAGAATAACATTTCTCATATTGAAGGTTGGTTGCTTTAAAGATTAATTACTTTCTTCCAATCTTATTTGGGATTGATTATAAGTTGTAGGGGATTTTTTTAAAGAATGTACAACAAGAAAATATAAAACTAAAATAATATTTTGGTTATTATTGCTGACATTTTAGCATTCCAAATAAAATAGCTATTTTCCTCACTCAAAGCATCATTGTAATTATCTTAAAGAAGAAAATGCTAATAATCCAACTAAAGCTCTATTCAGTAACATTTTCTGTGTAATGTGTAAAACAATATGTAGTTCTTAAAAATTCAATTAAACACACACATACATATGTACTAGACCAACTTGTAAGTATTTGAATGTGAGATAACATCAGTAAGATACTTGGGAAAGTTCTTAAAGTATTATAATGGGACATAATCCCTGTGTGTATGCAGCCGCTCAAAAACTATGTCTAATCAAATGGGCCCCAACTATACTTTTGACCTGAGATCTACCTGAGCATTAGCATATAAATTTTAATCCTTTAGGGACTGGGAAGGTGGCTAAGTGGTAGTGTGCTTGCCTTGCATGAACAAGGCCCTGGGTTCAATTCCTCAGCACTACATAAGGAGAAAAAGCCAGAAGTGGTGCCGTGATTTAAGTGGTAGAGCGCTAGCCATGACCTGAAGAGCTGAGGGACAGAGTCCAGGCCTAGAGTTCAGGCCCCACGACTGACAGAAAAAATAATCTTTTAAAACCAAAACTTTGTTAAATGAAATTTACTGGTTTATTTGAATAAAGAATAATTTGTGAATTGGGAAGCACACACTAAACAGATTTCATAATCAATAGAATTTGGGAAAGTTCCACTTAGCAGTGTCATTAGTGAATTTTGGAGGATCAAACAGAAGAAAAACTTTAAAAAATCTTATTAATTATAGTAAACATTTGCTTAGTTGCAGAATATCCAGTTGGCTGCCAATGATTGGCTAATTCTCAATTATGTTTATTTTTTTCTTTTTCATTTATTTTTATTGTAAAAGTACTGTACAGAGGGGTTACCATTACATAGGCAAGATAATGAGTACATTTCTTATCAAGCATTGTAGCCTCCTCCTTTGTTTACTCTTCCCATCCCTTCCCAGCGTCCCCCAGCATCCCCACCCAATCTTCCCCTCCCCACACCAAAGTTGTAAAGTTCGTTTTCAACATGACTACTTGTACTTCTCATTGTTGCAACAGGTCCACCTTAATCCTTATGTAAACGACTTGTTTTCCCCCTTCCCCTCCACAAATTATACGGACATCAAATACAGTGAAAGCAGGGGTTATACTGTGGGGGAGGGACATACAAAGCAACAAAGAAATAATCTTATAAATGCGTTAGAAACAAATGCATGAAAGAAAAAAGAGCATTTAAATACATATCTTAGGGTTCATTTTCCCAACATCACCTTATCTGACCTTTTCTGCTTGACTCATACATATACTAATTATTGCAAATAAGGGAAACCATGGACCTATATTTCTTTGGGCTTGGCTTACTTCACTTAATATATTTTTTTCCCAAGTCTTTCCATTTCCTAACAAATAGGGCAATGTCATTCTTTCTGATGGAAGCATAGAATTCCATTGTGTATATATACCACATTTTCTTGATCCATTCATCTACTGAGGGTCATCTGGGTTGGTTCCATATCTTAGCTATAGTAAATAATGTTGCAATAAACATAGTTGTGCTGGTAGCTTTAGTGTGGTCTTGTCTCAATTATGTTCAATTAGTTGAAACTTGCCTGTTAACTAGAAAAATATACTCCAAATTAGTTTTCAGTGTGTTTATGCAATAAGCATAAACATAGTTTATGCTTAAGCATAAACAATAAGCATAAACAATAAGCATAGTTATGTGTAATCTCAGTGTACTTATGGGTTACTTATGTGATTCATCAGCTTCCAACACAAACAGGTCCTGAACCAATGAGAAAGATGATTTCATATGCTACATCTTTCAGAAACCAACACTTAATATCTGAGCTTCCATTTAGATTTTATTAGTTTGTGGTATAATCTATTATTCACATGAGTGTGCTCTGATAAGTCAAAATTTTATTTCACTACAATTGATGATAACTAGCCATCTGCAAGGAGCTTAGAAACAACACATTTTATTCACAATTACAAAAATAAAAATATATTTTAAATATTATTACATAAAATATATGGAACTCAAACCAGATTTCCCTGACAAATATAAAAGACCTGAGAGGAAAGTAGATAAAGAGGTCATAAGAATGAGAAAATTTAACATTGTAAAGGTGCTTTCTCATGGTAAGTTACTTAGAGATTAATTCAATTTTAAAGAAACTACATGCTGCATATTATTGTTAGATATACCTCTAGATGTTGATGTGTCACCTAGGAATAAGGACTCTAACCCAAAAAGAAGTTGTCAAGACAAAGTAAATATGTTGGGAGTTATGCAAGTGGTTATAAATGAATTAACTGATATATAATAGACTCATTGGAAAGTTCAAGTAGCATAATTTTCAGAAAGACTACATCAAAGCCCAACAAACTAAGCACTAGGAAAGAGGTATATTAATGAGAGGGGATGAGGCCAAGAAGAGAAAGGGAGACAAATGGAAAGGGGAAGAGGAAGAGAATACAGTCAAGAAGTAATTGTACATAATACAAAATTAAGAAAAGGAAAGGGGTGGGTCAAAGGGTGGTGTTAATGTTCACATGGTTAACACTGATCAAGATTTACTGTATTCATACATATCTTTGTTAAATGGCACTTCCTTTGTATAACTATTTAAACATGGTAAAAAATAAAGAAAAAAACAAATGTTTACCTCTACAGAATTGTGTACCATCAGCCAAAATCTAGCAAACAAGCACAGAAAACAGTTAGGCTGCTCCTCTTTTATCCATAATGCAGAGGGCCTTGTCCCCAGTTTGGATTGGCTAAGCTCAACTTTAAAATCAGCAACAGGATGTGACATAATTAACAGGAACAGGATACATCCGTTAACAGGAACAGGATGTCTTATTAGCAGGAACTGGGCATCTTAATTAAAAAGTGTACCAGAAATAGAATGCAACTAAACGACAATCAACTAGGGCCAAGCCATCTGGCCAAAGCAGGAATTTTTCAGGACAATTCTCTCAAGATGAACAGAAAGGAAGCCACACTTGCTGATAGAAAAGATGCCCTTTCTCACAATCCCCCTCTTTGTACCTTCTGATGTTTTCTTCAAATTCTTTTAACATTATCTGCCTCTCTACCTCAGCTGTACTTAACTAATAGTATAATACTGAAATTTGTCTAAGGAAGTATTGATGATTCTATAAATTAGTCGCATAACTCCCAATTAATGCCATTGTCCCCATGAGGGACATGTAAAGGACATAAGAATTAAGATCATAGCCAGCACCTGTGGCTCACACCTGTAATCCTAGCTACTCAGGAGGCCGAGATCTGAGGATTACAGTTCAAAGCCACCCCAGCAGGAAAGTCTGTGAGACTCTTATCTCCAATAAGCCACTAGAAAACCAGAAGTGGTGCTGTGGATCAAGAGGTAGAGTGATTGCCTTTAGCTTGAAGAGGTGAGGGACAGCACCCAAGCCCAGATTTCAAGCTCCACGACAGACCCCAAAAATAAAAAAGAATTAAGTCCATAATGCCCTTCCAAATGATTGTGTTAGCCAGTTATGAAGGAGGCTATCTATCTCTGACTTTTTAGTTGATGGTCCCATCTAGGGTTTTAGGTTCAGAAAACATGGTACAACATTGACGTTCCCCCCCCCCCAAAAAAAATCAGGGTATATAGACCCACCAAATTTTCTAGCAGAATTGTATTAAGAACCATATACTGCTTCCCGTGCCATCTTGCTAGTGGGTCATAATTGTACTACAATTCCATTTACTATAAAAGTGACAAAACCTCTCTTGGTTATAATAGATATAATTGACCTAGCTCACATTAATATTAATAGTGGCATCAAAATAGTCGTGGCTCATATCCAGCTGCTATTTGATTCCTAGGCTTGGAGACAGCTTTGGTTTTTAAAATGCCAGGGTGAAGGAGATAGCCAAAAATGAACCAAAGGACAGCCTCTGCTCCATTTGACAGAAGAGCTTCAAGCATTTAACTCCTCTACAATATTACCAAACATGAGCTCTAGCAATAGTGAGAGCAGATGCATTCCCATCTCCTCAAAAGAAGGGATTTCACTGTATCCAAATATCTTTCTTAGGAACTCTTGATTCTCTTCACTGCCTAGAGCGGCATGAGATGAAGTTACATTTATGGGAAACTGACTTAACCAACCTAGTTGGCTTTAATTCATCTGAGTCCTTAATCATAGGAAATAGTAATGACAACATGTTATTGAACTTGTTCCTCCAAGTTATCTTGTCTTGGAAGAGGGCTATCATGCATGCCAAGCCAGCAGGATCCATTATTCATCTCAAAAGGAAGGAGAAGATCTGAGATCTTGGTCTACCTGCCACACATGCATAATAACTGCCAACAGAATATTTTATCCATTCAATCAAGCAGGCATTTGTTTTGCTATACCCAGTTTTTGGTTGTTTCTTTTTGGTTGGTCATGGGGCTTGAACTCTGGGCCTGGGCGCTGTCCCTGTGCTCTTCTGCTCAAGGCAAGCGCTCTACTGCTTGAGCCACAGCACCACTTCTGGTTTTCTAGTGGTATATTGGAGATAAGAGTCTCATGGAGATTCCTGCCCAGGGTGGCTTTAAACCATGATCCTCAGATCTCAGCCTCCTGAGTAGCTAGGATTACAGGCGTGAGCCAATGGCCATACACAGTTTTAACAGCCATGGCTGGTCATAAATCTTTTACCCTCGTTATAGTTACCTCATAATAATTGCCTTAAGGCCTAGGAGGAAGTGTTGGAAGGAGGAAGACATCAGAAGGCTCCATATAGTGGGCTCCATTAATTATAAATAGATTTTCCTAACTGGTAAAAATTCCTAGTCTGAAACAGCTAAACAGAAGGATCCCTAAAAGGATCCTTACAGTGACCATAGGATTATACTGATTATTCCATCATTGATGGTCAGAGGAGAAAGTCCTGCTATGCCTGATTTTATTCCCCATGAATCTATGTTTACTCCTGGTATAGTAAGATCACTGATTGTTGTTAGTTGAGTAGTTCACATAACTCTAACCCTAGTGGGCTGGATACTCATCTTTCGGGATGTAAAACTCAGGATACAGACACATATATTTTTATTCAGAGCTTACAATTTCTTAGATTACCCAACCAGCCCTAGAAATTTCTAAGTACATTCTCAGTTCTTGATAAGCACCCAGCTGAAATTTCTTCTATCCTCTCAGTGGGCAGTCAGCCATTTCCCTTGCTGATTTAATGCCCCAACTACCCTACTTCATCAACAAATTGTATCTCTGATTTTGAGACTCACAATTCTTGCTGCTCACTGCCTCAAATTATTTGAACAGTCCAGACACGAAAAAAAAAATAGCAAGTAGAACTTCAATTTGCAAACAAACAGGTTACTAAGAACAGATTACTAAGAAATAAAATCGATGTGCAACTCAACATTAGCATGCTGAATTTAACATTTTTAATTTATTTATGCTATTGTAAAGGTGATATTCAGAGAGTACATTTCTTTTTAAAATATTTTATTGTAAAGGTACTGTACAGAGTGATTTGCAATAACTAGCATATGTCTAAGATAATTTTACCAGACAATCAGAAAAGCTCAAAAGCTATGTACATATGACCATAAAAGATGTTAAGTGAAATGACTCTCAAGATTCATTGGGTCATAATAAGGTGCTAACTGTAAAGATACTTAACAAATCAAAGCTTACTTCTACAGAAGGGTGGACCATCAGCTGAAATCTAGCAGGCAAGCACCTAAAGGAGTTAGGTGCTACTTTTTTTTATTCCTAAGGCAAGGGGTTCTGTCCCTTGCCTCCACTCAGAGTGGTCCACAATTTGCAACAGGATGTGGCTTAATTAACAAAAACAGTTGTCATAATTAACAAGAACAGAGTGTACCTAAAATTTCATGAGCTTTAAACAGGATTCCTTAATGAAAGTTTAACAAGAATAGGAAGCAACCTAAATACAATTAACCAGTGTCAAACCACCTAGCCCAAATAGTAAGTTTTCAGAAACACACACACACACACACACACACACACACACACACACACACACACAATTTTTACAAGATTGACAAAAAGGAAATGGCACACTTCAATAAAAAATGAGGTTTCTCTCATACTAATTTTAACATGGAATAAAACTAGTGAGTACAAAAGGACAGAACAATAGGGAAATATAGCAAAGACCTGTGCTAAAAATAATACCATTTTCTTCCAAACGGGTTCAATCTGACAATGCCACGGTCATCCCAGCTGCATCTAGCTGATATTTTCTATGCAATGGCCAGAAATAGATGCAGGCCCAGGAATTAGACATGATAGTGTAGAAAACATTAAAAAAGGGTGCTTTCAATTGCAGATCTAAGTGCAACCATGAAGAATACATTTAGGGTTAAAATAAAACTACAATGTTACCAAAGATAATCTTACAATCCTTTTTACACTAATAATTTTTTTCTTTTAATAAGGTTATTTTAAATTGTGAAAATACCATACAGAGGGGTTACAATTACATGAGCTAGGTAATGAATACATTTCTTATCAAGCATTGTTGCCTCCTTCTTTGTTTCCCCTTACCATCCCTGCCCTCCCTTCTTCCTCCTCTTCCTCCTGCCAAAGTTATTAAGTACGTTTTTCAACATAACATCTTATACCTCTCATTGTTGCAATGGGTCCACCTGTATCGCTATTTAATTTGTTTTTTCCCTTCTCCTCCACAAATTATACCAACATCAAATACAGTGAAAACAGGGGTTATTATTATGATTATTATTAGGCTAGGACTCATCAAATTATTGACAGTGTGCCTTAGATCCTCTGAGAGATAGCGTTATAGTAAAAAAATGTATATCTCTCAATGCAGACAGTCTCTATTTTAAACGTCTTGGAGATCTGCAATTTAGGTTATTTGGTCTTATTTTCTTTACTTTAACAAGTGAATATACCAACAATTTTTTATGTATCAAGAAGTATTGTATACATTCTCTGTCAAAATTAAATAATGCGTTGGGAAATAGAGGTTATTTCTTTTAAAAATTGAATTCACTGCCAGGTACCATTGGCTCACACCTGAAATCCTAGCTAGGATCCTCAGGAGGCTTAGATTTGAGGGTCCAGGTTCAAAGCTAAATAAGCCAAAAACTCTGTGATTCTCTGATTAGCCAACAAAATGTCATAAGCATATCTGTGACTCAGTAGAAAGAGTTGAATGACCATGCCCAGACCTTAAATTTAAGCCCTGGTACCAACATGCACACAAAAAGTATTTCTTTCCTTTTTTTTTGTTGGTATGGGGCTTGAACTCTGGGCCTGAGCGTTGTCCCTCAGCTCTTCAGTACAAAAAGTATTTCTTGCACTACTGTATTCCTAATACTTTAGAGGCTGTAACCTAATTGTAGATAAATAAATTTATAATCTGATAAATCCATGCTTGGCTATGTAGTAAAATACATTTAGTTACTTAATTTGTTTGATAAATATTATACAAAATTTCAATTCATCCTGAAACTATATTTAAATATAACCATTGTCACTATGTTGCAAAACAAAATACTTAAGATAAATAATCAGATATTCAAGAATACTCCAGTTTCAAACCAGGTGATCAACTGAGGATTGAAACCTTTGCTTTTATAACACCTATAAGTATGTGAACAAAACAGTGGAAAGTTAACAGATAAATGTTCAAAACATGTATTTATATATGTGGTAATGTACAAAGAGGAGAAATCCTAAAGTAGAAGACGAGAAAGGTAAAATGTGTAAAAGACACTGGAAATGCTGAAATAAAATACAATAAAATGAATAAAGCTATTTATCAAAATGATAAAACAATTTATCAAAAATGATAACTTTATTAAATACTGTATTTTGAAATAAGCAAAGTTACAAATCTTTGAATAAGGAAGGGCTGATAAATTGAACTGAAAGAAGTACATATCAATGGATGATTCTAAATGATTTTGTTATTATTAAGGTATTGTACAGAGGGGTTACCATTGCATAAGACAGATAATGAGTACATTCCCTGTTTTGAACACTGTTACCCATTTACTTCATCAATGGATTTTGACTGGTATGAGGAAACCTATAAGGCCATTTCCAGTGAAATCTTGAAATAGTATAATTCTTCAGGCCTAGGAGTTATGGATTTTCTGAGTGTCCTTGAGCCTACACTTTTCCAAAATTAACTCATTGTTGTCTACTTTCTAAGAACTAGATTCTAATTGTTATATGCTGTGATTTAAATCATGAATCACTGGATGGTAAGCACCTTTCTATGTACCAAGTAATGAACTAGCTTAGCAAGATTGCATTATAATTGTTTTTTGAAGCTTAAGTATTTGATGCTATGCCTTAAGTTTCTAGCTATTAATGGTATTTAGTCTTGTTTATATTTGAATTTTTATGTACAAGAGAAGTTTAGTACATGTTATATCCTATATTATTTCTGAAATGAATCAGTGGATGAATAAATAAATAAATGCCCTAAAATCTAGCCCTTTTGTCTAAAGTATTATGGTTGATCTCGTATCTACTTTTAAAAGACAAAAGTTGTATACAGTCGTAATCTCTATCTAATATTTAAAGGTCGTTTGCCTAAACTGAAATTCATGTAACAGGCACCACAAATTTCTTGGCCTGCTTAGCCCATGTCATGTTTGTCTCTGCATCCTAGTAAATCCTAGGAATTGTCTACATTCTTGTAATAGTAATGTCTTCTGTCTCTATCTCTGCCCCTACTGTCTTTCTGTCAGTCTGTTTTTGTCTCTCCTCTCCTCTTCTGTCCCCTCCCTTTCCCTCCCCTCCGTCCTCTTCTCTCTCTCCTACCTGCCTGCCTGCCTGCCTGTCTGTCTGTCTGTCTATCTCTGTCTCTGTCTTTCTCTGACCTTTGCTCTGCATGTGTGTGTATATATTCTACTAGGAAGAACTTCAAATAATACAAATAATGTCATTCCCCTCCTAATCTTTGACTGATATTGAACATACAATATGCCTTAAGGCTGAATATATTATAAAGGCAATGAAACACTTGTAGAAACCACTGATTACATGATTTTTCACAAGCAAATATCAAAGATTAGAAATGTGGAACACTGAATAAATAACTCAAGATATACTTTGATATAAAATATATAATTTCACCTGGAAAAGCAGGCAAAATTAGAGTGGTTGCCTAGCATCGGTAAAATTTTAAATTTCATCCCAAAAAATATATAAATATATAGGTGCCAGTCCTGGAAACTGAGCTCTGGATCTGGGTATTGTCCCTGTGCTTTTCTCTTTCAAGGTTACCCATAGCTCTACTTTTTTCTTTTTGTGTATTGGTGGCTCACTCTTGTAATTCTAGCTACTCAAGAGGCTGAGATATGAGAATGGCAGTTAGATAACAGCCCAGGTAGGAAAGTCCTTGAGATTCTTATCTCCAATTAACCAGTAGAAAACCAGAAGTTGCTCTGTGGTTCAAAATAGTAGAGTATTAACATTTAGGAAGAAATCTCAGAGACAAAGCCCAGACCCTAAGTTCAAGCCCCATGATTGACCAAAGCAAAAATAAAAACAAAAACAAAAAGAGCCTCACGGCCTTTCCTGCCTGGCCAGCCTTTAAACACCGTTCCTCAACTCTCATCCTCCTGAGTGAATAGGGCTATAAGTGGGAGTTGCAGACATCTGGCTCAAATATTTATTTTTTTGGAGACCAAAGGCATAGTTCAGGAGGTAAAGAACAGGTTGACAACAGGAAGCTCAGGATTCAAATCCCAGTATGATTCAAAAATATTGTAGTAGTATGTAGAAAGAAATACCTATCAAATTCTTAATCTAATTCTAACACTATCACAAATGCTGTGTTTGTTACTGTCTAGTGTGTGTTCTTTCCATAGTACAATTGCTTTATAATAAACATAATTCATATTAGGGTTAATGTCTTAATAAGAAGGCTGGTAAGTAGTGAGGGACTGATGACTCACTTCCATAATCTTTGTATCTCAGGAGGCTGAGTTCTAAGGATCATGGTTCAAAGCCATCCAGGAAGGAAATCTATAGGACATATCTCCAATCCACCACCCAAAATCAGAAGTGGAGTTGAGACTTTAGTGGTACCAACCCTGAATAGCAAAATCTGAAGGACAGAGATCAGACCCTGATTTCAAGCTTCAATACCAGCAAACACATGCACAAAAAAAATGTGGCTGGTAGGTAAGTAATTTTAGTCATAGCATCATATGCACACTCTACCAAGTATTTCTGTATTGTATTTAGTATTGACTTAAATGAATTCAAGTTAAAAATTATTTTAAAATGTATTCTTCTTTGCAACATGACATCTATTACTTGACAGCTTGAATCGACAAAATGTAAATTAGTAAACAGAACATAAGTGGGTCCTTTTAATGCTAGCCAAATCCACCTGGCATTTTACTTGTAACCACAGGAGACTTAGCAAAACATGGGCAATGTTTTAAGTCCATATTCACAGATTAGACAGCTTGACATTCACTTTACTGAAAATGGCATGTAAAGAAAATGCCAGGTATACTTCAAGAGAATTTTTTACTTCGGGTACTGCAAATAATCTGGTCAAAATGATAGAAATTGACATCTCAAATCAATCAAATATGATACCATTGATCTTACACTAAATTAACTAATAAGAGTGAAAGAATTGCTGGATGTTAGATACAAAAGAGATTTTGAGGTTATTTAGCTCTAAGCAAATACAAAATTAGCTGAAACAAAATGGGTCAAATCAGAGTACACATCATTAAATTTACTCTCTAGTAAGAAATAAATTTCAGCATCATTCCATATGCTAATTACCCACTAGTATTTCTCCATGCATATGTGACAGCTTATATGTTTCATTTGGGACATGATTGATTCATGACTTATTTAAAACAAGAGGTTTTTCATATAGCTCTAATAGTCTTGTCCAGAAATCTCCTTAATAATCATCCTGGGCTTTATAGTATTTTCTGGTTGGTCAACTGCATTCTAGACTTTCCATCTTCCCTTTTTGGAGTACTCCATTGTCCGGAGGGTGCATAAACTCTCAAGCATTAATCAGAAAGGAAGGATGGTAGCAATGTGGATAGCAATGTGGTAGCAATTTGGAGAATGTGGATGTATGAAAATGTCTTTATTTTCATACATTTCACTTAAATTTGACTATAGAAGGATAATTTCTATGTAAGGAATAAAAATTCCATTTTCCTTAATACCTTAATAATCTAGAAAACAGATGCTAAGTTAACTAATACATGGAAACTATGGATAATTGGGGTTGTTCAACCAAGAGTTTTTGCAGCAAAGTGATACAATTAGAGAAAGGAGAAGTATGTGAGGAGTTTCTGGAAAAGAATGTTTGTCCTCTTTCTTCATCTGTTGTTGGAAGCTAGTCTTCTTTTGTCTCTCTGCATGATGACCTGTGCAGAATGAAAGTCTCTGTCCATTTTCCCTGTAGGGAGTTGATATCTACCAGAGTTAATAGATAAGAAAATACTGGTTTGTGAATGAGAAATTGAATAAGCACAGCCCTCAAAGCTGTCAACTGAGTCATGAGAAAACAAATACTATTTACGTGAAACCCAATATAAACTTGTTGCCTGTAATTTACCCAGAAAGAATTCTAAGAATGAATCACATTGTATAGGACATACATATTAATCACTATGTGTTTTGTTTTGTTTTTTATCATTCTAAGAACTACAACCTTAGCAATCCAAATGATCAAAGGGCAAGTAATTTTTCTTTTGAGTGTCTTACAGACTTCCTTTTATACTTGATGTAAGAGTCTGAGAATCGACAATAGCTTTAGTGATTGCCTTTCAAACTGCTACAGTAGCAATAACAGCAATCAAGAAAATGTACACACAATCCATGTAAAATGAAGACAACAATTAAATATCCAGTTAGTGTGTGTTTGTGTTATTGTGATGAATGTGATATGCATGTAAATTTAGAAGAGATGTATAAAGAATTTCCAACTGGTAAGAAAAGTTCAATTTGATGAATTTCAATGGTCATTTTATGATATATTCTTTTTTTAGTATTTGTTGTTTATGGAATAAATATTCTCTTATGCCATGTATAAATGAAAACTCAATATTTTTAAATATTTTTAGAAAAACTTCTCAAATATTTACCTAGTTATGTTCCTAAGAGTTTTCAGAGAATCATGAAAATTAGAAAAAGCATTTTAAGGTAGTTTAAAGATTCCTAGTTTATTACTCATTTTGGATTCATAAAGTCATTTGATTTAGCCAACTGTCAGATGATTTTAAAAACCAGAGAAAATTCTGTTTTTATGAGTTCACTTCTAATATTATCTTTCTTTAGAATTATAGGAAATGGAAAGACTTGGAAAAAATTATATTAAGTGAAGTAAGCCAGGTGCAAAGAAACATAGGTCCCATGGATTTCCTTATTTGCAATAACTAGTATATGTGTGAGACAAGCAGAAAAGGTCAGATAACATGATGTTAAGTGAAATGAACCCCAAGATAAGGACAAAAGTGTTTTTTTCTTTCTTGCTATTGTTTCAAACATATTTATAAGGTACCATGTGAGTTTTTGTTGCTTTGTATGTCCCTTCCCCATAGTATAACCTCTGTTTTCACTTATTTGATGTTGGGAAAAGGAAGGGAAAAAACAAATTGTTTAAATAGGGATACAGGTTGACCCATTGCAACAATGAGATGTACATGATGCTATGTCGAAAAACGAACTTTACAATTTAGGCAAGAGGGGAGGAGGAAATGTAGTTGTGGAGATGGGAGAGAAGGGATGGTAAGGGGAAACAAAGGAGGAGGCAACAATGCTGGATAAGAAATATATTCATGGGCTGGGAAGGTGGCTCAGTATTAGAGCGCTTGCATTGAGTGTCTGAGGCCCTGGGTTCGATTCCTTAGCACCACATAAGCAAAAAGAAAAAATCTGGAAGTGGCGCCTTGGCTCAAGTGGTAGAGCGCTAGCCTTGAGCTGAAGAGCTGAGGGACAGCGCCCAGGCCCAGAGTTCAGGCCCCACGACTGGACCCTAAAAAAGAAAGAAAGAAAGAAAGAAATGTATTCATTACTTGCTCATTTGATTGTAACCCCTTTGTACATTATTTTCACAATTAAAAACTTATTGTTTTAAAAAAGCAATATAAAAATTATTATACGTCAGTGCTTACATTCATGTTATGTAAGTTTCACTAAAATTTAGGCATCTAATATTATGGCAGAATTAATTCAAACCTATTGAAAATTTCCCAAGTTACACAAATACAAAACAAAAAAAATTCTCAGAAATTGATGTCTGGGCCAACTACCATGCTAAATTAATTACACCTAGATACTGCAAACTTAACTTCAAATGTTACTTGTGGAATGAAAGACATCATGAATAATCGTAGAATGTGTTACCCTAGCCTAGTACTTAGCCACTATTATTTGATTAAAAAAAAAAAGGAACACAGGATGGCACTTGCGCAAATTGTCATTTATCTGACAAAATGCCCAGTTTGTAATAGCACCTAATATATATAGATGAACTAGTATGGAAGGAATTGAAATATATTTTCATACTCTGAAGACAATGTGATTACAAAAAAACTGTGGATAACTCAAAGCAAAGTTTCAAAGTTAGATATTTAAAAGAGAAATTGCAATACCATCTTAGTTTGGTTAATAATTTGTAGGTCAGAAATTGTTATCTGTTAAGGTAAGTGCTTATATAGTAAGCTTAAAGCTAGCTGCCTGTGGCTCATTTCTGTACTCCTAACTATTCACCAGGCTGAGCTCTAAAACCTGAGGTGCAAAACCAGTTCAGGCAGATAAATCCAAGACACTTTTATTTCCAACTAAATAGCAGAACCCCAGAAGCAGAGGTGATTCAAGAGATACATTGCCAGTCTGAGCAAAGAAAGGCAAACAAGAACACAAGGCTCTGAGTTTAAGTCACTGTACACACACACACACACACACACACACACACACACACACACACACACACACACACACACACGCATTAACCCACACCTACAAACAAAAGTAAAAGAAAAATGTAAACTTAAAAAATCTGGTGGCTCTACAAAATATTGTATTAATTAGAATACTGCATTATGCTTTATTTTCTATATCCATTCCTTTTTGTTGTATGGGTTGATTGCATATGTTACCTACTGTAAAAGAACAAGAATGTGCACCTGGTTAAAAAATGGTGTGTTGTGTTTATTGCTGCAAATTATAGAGACATGCCCCTATTGTAAAAGAACAAGAATGTGCACCTGGTTAAAATATGGTGTGTTGGGTTTATTGCTGCATATTTTAGAGACATGCCTGCACATGTCCGTAAAATCTCAATATTTTTGATAATATTGGAATTCTATGCCTCCATCAGAAAGAATGGCATTGCCCCATTTTTAAGGAAATGGAAAGTCTTGGAAAAAATTATATTAAGTGAAGTAAGCCAAGCCCAAAGAAACATAGGTCCCATGGTTTCCCTTATTTGCAACATCTAGTATATTTATGAGTCAAGAAGAAAAGGTCAGATAAGGTGATGTTAGGAAAATGAACCCTAAGATATGTATTCAAATGTTTTTTTTCTTTCATGCATTTGTTTCTAACGCATTTATAAGATTATTTCTTTATTGCTTTGTATGCCCCCCCCCCACAGTATAACCCTGCTTTCACTGTATTTAATGTCGGTATAATTTGTGGAGGGGAAGGGGAAAAACAAGTCGTTTAAATAAGGATACAGGTGGACCTGTTGCAACAATGAGAAGTACAAGTTGTCACGTTGAAAATGAACTTTACAACTTTGGTGGGCGGGGGGAGGATTGGGTGAAGGGGTGGGGACGGCTGGGAAGGGATGGGAAGGAGAAACAAAGAGGGAGGCTACAATGCTTGATAAGAAATGTACTCATTATTTTGCCCATGTTATTGTAACCCCTTTGTACAGTATTTTCACAATAAAAATAAATAAAAATTAAAAAAAGAAAAAGTTTTCAAATATCAGTTCTCAGTAAGAATGATAAGAACACATAAACATAAAGATAAAAGGTTAAAGAACAATCTTTATTGAACTGAGAAGATTTATTCTTACTGTTAAAAAATAACATTTGGAAATAGTATATCTGAGAATATTCCTAGATAGATAGATAGATAGATAGATAGATAGATTAATTGATTGATTGACAGATAGATTATGTATGTTTTAAAATATATAGCCTATAGAGTATGTGGGTGTATATATGTTATAGAATGTGTATCCTATAGAATGAACACACACACACACACACACACACATCTACAGGACAAAAGTCTGCAGGAAAATCTCCTTCATATTACCATAAGATTACCATTGCCCTTACTATGCACTTCATTTCTTATTGTGTTGATTTCACATAATTTCAAATCAAATAGGATCCACATATTCAAAACATTTATTAAAATATTAACTTTTAAACTGATGAATACCAATGCCATTGCTATTCTTACTATTGCTAATGAAAGTAATATTGATAAAGATGACTATAGCAATAATATTATCTTGTTATAGTGTTAATGTGTAATAAGCATTCTGCTAAGATATTCATGCACTTAATCACTTAATTGTGAAATTGTAATTCATGTTGCTATTTAAAATTAAACAAGTATTTTCTTGGCTTGTTTAAAAGCTCAGAATCCAATTGAATAGATTAATATGTATAGATTTTCATCATTATTATAAATAGTCCCCTTCAATTAGGTCATCAAGTGACAGATTTTCAAACTGTACTTTAATGAGTCTTTTCTCTCCAATATCTCTTAATCTGAGTAATAAAATAAGTACTTATAATAAATATAGAATCAAGTATATAAGTTATGCTTTTCCAAAAACCTAAAACTATTATAAAAGCTATTTGAGATACCTCACAGTTGAAATAAATAGAATATCCTTTTTCCTAAAAAGTATACATATGTTTTTTATACCAGATTCTTTATGCTCTTTTCATCTTCTTTTTAAACTTAATAGTGTAATAGACAGGTGCTTATGTTTTAATAAAAGTAATGTTATATGTTAATAATATTAAGCCTTGGTTGTTCCAATAATGTTTCACCATGTTGTGCAAACCATTTAATTTTTCATAAGACCTCTGAAAAATGGATGCACTCCTCAACTTTACCGAAAATGCTCACGAAGCATGTGAAGAAAAACACCTGTGTCGGTAGGCACTGCAGACTAGCCCGGTGGGTCATGTGGATAGCTGTAGGCCAGGTGGATAGCTGTAGGCCAGGACATGTTCTGAAAGCATAGAATGGTAAAGATGGTGGAATGCATCTGAGCCCAACATATGAAAATACCTTGTGATAGTCATAGTCAGTTACACCTCACTACCCAAGTAACTGAGCAGAATACTGGCATGCTTTCCAAAAACTTGATATCTGTATGAGGTCATACAAGTAGTCAATGAATGAGATGTTCAACATTGATTAATTACAAATTTAACATCAATAACCTAATAAAGTTAGTGCTCAGTTCCTTCACTACTTCCTATTATTTAGGGTCTAATATAATGTACAGAATGAGAAAAATAATGCAGGTAATAAAAGAAATAGCTTTCACCTTTCAATTTACAAAGAATTTATTAATTTCAGGATAGTAAGTCAGGTAGCCTCTAGAAGGTATATAATCACATTGTCTCTATCTAAAGGTGAGTTACATGTTATGGAAACAGATATGAAATAAGAGTGTCAGAGCAGAGTGAAAAAATGGTGATCTGTGATCATTGAATGAACATATCACTACAAATCTTAAACTAGAAATACTAGTGCATCAGCTGAATTTTACTTTAAATGAAAATGTTGCTAGGCACTGGTGGCTCACTACTCGGGAGGCTGACATCTGGGGATGGAGGTTTGAAACCAGTCAGTAAGACAAAACCAAGGGATGTTTATTCAACTAACCAGCATAAAACCATAAGTGAAGGTAAGGTTCAAGTGGTAGGGTGTTAACTGTTACAAAAAATACAGCCCTGAGTTCAAACCCTAATACTAGGACAAAAAATAATAACTAAAACATAAATATTATAGCAAGAGTTAAAATATTTTGACACATTTTCTTTCTGTAAATTAATCTGAGGAACTGGGTACTGTCCCTTTGCTCAAGTCTGGCACTCAACCACTTAAACTACAGTGCCACTTCTGCATTTTGGAGCTGTCACTCTGATTTGTCTGCTCAGGCTGGATTTGACCATGATCCTCAGCTCTCAGCCTGCTGAATAGTTTGGATTACATGTAAAAGGCACTGTCATCTAGCACACATTTTTTATTTTGACTGATGTTCAATTAAGAAATTCTTATTTCAGTTCTCTTGACATATTGTTGGGGTTGTCTTTACTTTTTTGTATTTTTAGTTAACATTAATATATTCTTTTCTGGGAGAAAATATCTTCATCAGTTTCAGTGAACTATAGGCATCAGCCCATTTTTTTTAAGTCTCCAGACTATATGCTTTATTTCAACCTCTATGACGCTCCCCAAAAGTTTTTAGCCTTCTTTGAAGTTAGAAGAACTAGCAGAACAGATTTGTAAATCATCTCTCTCCAACTGTCTTCCTTGTTTGGGCCCCTCGATGATTTCTCTACGTGAAATTGTCTTTCATCTTTTATTTTTTTCAGGTAAAAAGTTTACATGGAGGTTTTCTACAAATGAATCCAGCTAAAAATCTAAGCTCAGAAAGAAAGCCTGGCATCTTTTTGAACGAGGCTGGTGGGGGATAGCTAATCAGCTGCACAACCCACCACTTGAACAAGGGGCAGGTGCCAATTAAAAAGAAGCCATGCAGGTAGTAAGCAGTTAAGCAAGAAGGCATCTGTTCTTCTGTTCTGTGCCAAAGGGTATAGTCTGTCAACGAGGCATGTGAGATACAACTCTGGTCTCTCTTTTCACGGATTACCAAGGGGATCTGGGGCAAGAACTAAACACATGTGGTCAAATTTGCTGGGTGCCCTGGATTTTTATTTCATGAATGAAACCGAACTGAACTGGTCTGAATCCACTCCCTTAGGACTGTTGGCAGCTTATCTAGCTAGTCATTATTTTCCCTTCCTTTTTCATTAGAGTACCACTTCAGTGGGAAAAATGATAGATTATTTCTTTCGGTTTAGAATATAATGGATAAAAATGGCTTCGACTTTTTCATAGTGATTTGACATTTTCTAAAGCCTCAAATAAAGCATAGGCAGTGTTGGAGTCTTGCAATAAGGCAACAAAGATGAGAATATCTTGAAGTAGTATAAATGTGTGAATTATTTCCTTATCTAAGCATTATTTGTTTTTTCCTTACATAAATAATATGCGTGATTCTAAGTATGCATAACTGTTATTGTCAGCCATGTTGGAATTTAGTATACTAGATATTTCCTTTCAGTAAAATCAATTCTTAATACACTGGTGACATGATAAGGAATTTTGTGTGCAGAAGTTACCATTCTTCCTGCTTTTCAGTGTTAACTTTCCCTGGATTTTGACCCTCAAGCAGTAGGATTTATTAAATGTTTTCAATGACTTTTCTATTGACAACACCAAAATTACTAAATAAAATATTTGTAAACAGAGGACTGATCTACAAAGGAAAGAAAAAAGCCAGCAAGTTTAAACACGGGTGGGTAAGAAGCAAGCATGTTTTAAAGGTATATTAATTATATACGGTCAGGTAGTCCATAGGCCTCATAGTATTCCATAAGGTGCACTCATAGCAGGATTTAATAAAATTAGGATATGTTAAAGGAAGAAGAAGTTGAGGCAAACATTAGAAATGCTCAACACTCACAAACACAGCTACTACATAGGTTTCAAAGCTCATAATTTAACTTTAGATTATTAAGCACTACACAGAATATCCACATCTCAGGAAGCTCTTTGACTTCTCAGAAGAATCTTTACACTTGTCTGTTAATGTAGCCAAAGTGACTCTGCATTATTCTACTCAATATAAATATCCAGAGAGCTAAAGAGCAATCAAATGGAAACTAAACCTGTCAGTTTTCTATATGTTGTGCTTATTAACTAATGCAAAACTGCCTTCTGGTTTGTCTCAAATCCTAGTCCATGAAATGAGTCACTAGTTAGTACAATATATAAAGTTAGGGTCAAAAGTCCCTCAAGTTCTCAGACAGCTCTAGAACTATCCACAGGGTCGAAACAGAAAAGTTGACATTTTAATTTAATACATACAGAAAATATACATTTTTTTGAGGGCATACTGTAATTGAATCTTTAAGGAGAAAGTGAATATTGTAGAACTGAGGAGAAAACATCTTCATGGCTATGCTAATACATTCCTAATAGAATAAACGAATACAAAACTTCCTTTATGAAATTGTTGGCAGATTAAGACAAAGGTTTTGTAACAAATTAGGGAGAAAATATTGACTGTAAGGGTTAGGAAAGACAGCAGATTGGGTAGTTTGCCTTTGCTGTAACCAAAACACCTGACAAGATCTGCCAAAATTAGAAAAGATTACACTTCAAAGGTATGTCTGTCAGTTACGGATTTCCTCTGGCTAGGTCTCTCTTGAAAACATCACCACTTAGAAAACTCTCCACCACCTCTGAAATTCTAAATCACCTCCAAAATTCTCTAATACAGCAATACGACCCCCAACTGTAATATCCCATTAACTTACGAAACTATCAATGAAAAAAAAATCCAGAGATGGAGTCAGAGTCATCACAATCATACCGCCGCCTAACGTTTTCATCTTCAAACACTACTTCATTGAAAGAAATACCTGCTGCATCTGAGAGTTGGGGAGATATTTCAGATCCCAGCCCTAATATTCAATGCGTCATAACCACAGTGGAAGCCAAAATAACCCTAGAAAAAAATTAATAGACCAAGAATAAAACACCTAATTAGGACTTGTCTAACAACAAAACTATCTTTGACGAAAGATGTCAAATGTTGAGATTTAGATGGAAACTCTGCATAAGACAAAGGACAAGGAAGGAACTAATACAAGGCAAAACTCCAAGACAATATTTTGGAAATGATTAGTACAATGTGGGGGGAGTGAGTAGAGGGGCAGAAAAGTGGGAGAATAATGAGGGAGGGGGTAACAAGTTCAATAAGAAATGTACTCACTATCTTACTTATGTAACTCTAACCCCTTTATACATGACCCTGACAATACGTTTTTTAAATAGAAATACTAAAGAAGACAGAGAAAAGTGAGTCTTAGAAAGGTTGAAATATAAGAATGATTACTGAATATAACAATGTATATGTGTTCATTCAAATATTTATCATATTTAGTATTAAATAACTGAGGTGAAATACAGAGTAATAATGTATTTTTAAGTGGAGGAAACTTGAAATTAGTTTCAGGGATTTCACAGAGTCCTTTGTCTTGTTAATGAGCTCTGGATGGAGATATACAAATGTATGCTCTTTGATCAAAAGATTTCACAATAAACTTGTAGCAGAAAGCTATAATTCTAGCTACTCTGGAGATTGAGATTTGGAGATGACGGTTTGAAGAAGAATGGGCACAATTAACCCACAAATGTCAGAAGTGGAGGTGAAGTTCAAATGGTAGTGAGCCAGGCATGTGCATAAATGTCAAGTGAGAGTTTGAGGCCTTGAGTTCAAGCCACAGGATTGGTGTGGTGTATGTGCATGCACACACACACACACACACAGACACACTCCAAAACAAAACACACAAAAAACATGTAGAAACATAGAGAGAATATATATTGTGATGTGGCAGTCAATCAGAAATGTAATAGCGTTCTTGGGTTTTTGCTGAACATTATTTCTTTTCTCTATTACAATGTAAAAATTTTTCTTATTGCCGTCGTTGTTGGCTCACGCCTGCAACCTAGCTACTCAGGAGTCTGAAGTCTGAGGATCGCAGTTCAAAACCAGCCTGAGTAGGAAACTTTGTGAGACTCTTATCTCCCATAAACCACTCAGAAAACTGGAAGTGGTGCTGTGGCTCAAGTGGTAGAGCACTCACCTTGAGTGAAGAATTGAGGGATAGCACCCAGGCCCAGAGTTCAAGCCTCTTGACGGACAAAAAAACAAAAACAAAAATAATCATTGCTTATTATACTTAATCAAATACAACCAAAAGCCTATAGAGTTAATGTTTACAGAAATAAAATGATAATTCTGTTCCAATAGACATTTCATTCCTCTCTTATATAGGCAAAGAATTTTACACTTACAAGTCTACGAGGAGGCAATATATTTCTTTACATTTCACTTCAGTTGCAATGATTTGCCATTTATGTATTTTTCCAGACTTAGGTGTTACTTGGAAAGGAAAAGTAAGCTCTCCTCAATGACTTCAAAGAAGTTAGATACCAAAATGGCATCTAAGGGATGAATGGAGGCATGTGTGGACAGGTGTGTGGAGGAGATGAATGAGATTAGGGAGGAAAGAAGAGGAAATAGAAACCATTTTGCCTGAGAGACAAATTCTTTTCAAATGTTGGCCTGCAGATGACTAGACTTTAAAACTGAACCTCAAAGAAATGTATGCTAGATGTTTACGAAGAAATCTTGTTCTGATATCCAAGTGGAATCTTTGTATTTGCCCAGAAGTACAGGCAGTCTATTAATGCTCTTATGCAAAATTAAATAATATTTCCCACCTTTTTATTTTTCTTAGCAGGTAATGTCATATGCCACATGAGTTGCAGGAGCATAGATGATTACTTTTGCATATTGCAAACTGTTAAAAACATCCTTGGTGTGCCATATCTGCAATAACTCTGATAGTGCTGCCACCACCTATTATTAATTTACCTTTCAAAAAAGACAAAGACACTACAGATACTAAATACAAAGCTGAAGTGACAGAGTTCTTTTCACCACCTAAATAAATATATCACTGTCATTTAGTAATCTTCTGCGTTCACATGGAATTTTTCCAGCACTGTTAAAGAAGGATGAAAATGGAGAGACAGCTCATTGATTTCCCATGCATATATCCATACCACTTTAATATTGCACATAAAAGGTCAAGCATAAAATTATTTGCCTGGAGTCGCTGTCCTTGGAGATTTAAATTAACATAGAAGGAGAGTACCACGAGGGGGAAAAGTTAATTTTATCTTAATTGGATTAAGCCAGGTAACATCTACAATGAGGGAATGAGGTTACAGAAGACTATAAACTGCTGGGTTAAGAGAAAAGGATTAATTCATGAGCCAGCGTCAGGTTATTGACTAATAACGTATTGATCAGATCTATAAAATATGCAGAATGTCTGTCAGGAGGAGAGACATTTTTGAATTGAAGATTGCTAGACTCTGCATGATCAAAGTTAGATTAATATTATTAAGAAGCTTTGAGCGAGCTACATATTACCTTAGCAACCACCGAAATTCTCTGCAAATTGCTTGGATTGACTGTCCTAAGCAACTGCAGTACTTGTTGGTGAGAGGGAAAAGACTGATTTGTGTAGCTGCTGCTCCCCCCTCCTTCCCCCTTCCTCTTTTAATGGGTTCCAACAGACATATTGAACCAGTAGAGTTTAATCCCAGTGGAGCCTGCAGGTGGTATTGTCCTTGCATGGAGGAGTTATTAAATTCTTAAGGTCACCATAAAAAGGTTCTATTAAATTTAGTTAATAAAAACATTGAACAAAGGTTTGCAAAGAGCAAAGATGTCAAAGTGTGGGGAGATGGAATGTTTCTCATGATCATAGACAAGAAGAATAATTTATATCCATCAAAGTGTAAAGAAGATAAAAAATTTGTAATCTTCAATAAAATGTGAGCTTTTCCCCCCTAGCTAATACACATGTGTATATACAAACAGTCAGATAGGACATTCATTTCTTTGGAATTTTTCAGTTGAAATGGACTTAGATTGGTTAAAACACAAGGTCCCTGGGAAATACCATTCTGACAATAAAAACATAGAAGCTATGGAATATTAGTCAATTTTTGCATGTGTGAAAGCTGATTCTTTTCCTTTTTACTTTTTTCTGAATTATCTTCAAGTAATTGTACAATGGGGTTTCAGCTCAACAGAAGAAATGTTGGTGCTTGATTTAGAATCACTGTGGCATTTTATTTGGAATTCTCTGCTCTCCCAGTAATCCCTCCACTCACACTGGAACTAGTTTTACTTTCCTGTCATTCTCTCTTTTCTTTCTCTTTCTTTCTCTAGTGCATATTAAGTCCACTAAGGGATTTCACTATGGTAATTTAGATGTGCATATATTATATTTTGCCCAGAATATCTCTCTCCATTTCATTTTCTTTCCACACTCTCTCAATCCCCTTTTAATCAACAGGTTTCCCTGAGATTCCTTAGACTGCCTTCACACATGTACTGACATCTGTTTTTCTAAAGAAATAGTCTATTGAACATCACTTTATATTTTAAAGAATTTTTGGACAGGTAAAAACAGTACTGAATTTGAAACCATTTCTCAGAGATGTACAACATCTAATCAAAATATTTATCTGCTTATAGTAGATATAGTTCCTATATAAAAGTGAGAATAGGAAAATTGAAGTTTGTTTTTCTTTTAAAATAAAGAAAATAAAAATGTAAATATGTTATCTATTTTATCAATCTCTGTGTGTATATCTATCTATCTATCTACCTACCTACCTATCTTTCTATCTGTTTATCTGATAAATCACCTCCCTCTTGTAGAATGGTGACATAAACTCCCATAAGAGGGGTGGCATTTAAAAATGGAACTTCACAGGTTCGAATATATAATCTTATTTGAACAGTATGCCTGGCAAGTACAATCTCAAAAATTTGCTAAACCTCTAGTAACAAGGATGTTACCATTTTTTGTTTTTTTTAAAGCACTTTATATTCTCATCTTTCCTTTGCCTGTATAATTTTCAGCATGATTTAGTATCATTGACTGAGTGAATTGTACATAATCTAAGTATACACTTATAACTAGAGGTTGCCTCCTTGAGTAATAATGCTTGTTACACTAAGGTGTACTGTAGTTGGCACAACAGGGACGATGTGGAACCTTATTGTTATCATTAGAAGTTAGATTTATAGTCCTGTCAGACATAACTTCATATGAGAATGTCACCACTAGAAGGAAGCAGTGAAGCCAACACCTCGTGGTTCACACCTATAAGTTCTAGGGAATTCCTTGTGTCAATTAATAGTGGGCAGCATTGGTATCAGCTGTGGTGGGAAAGTTAGAAGTTTGTGGTCTCTGTCAGTCAGGGCATAAAGACAGACCCTAACTCAAGAATAATTAGAGCAAACTAGGATGAGGGGTTGTTGTTCAGTGGCAGAACATCAGCTTAAAAGCATGAGACTCTGAATTCAAACCCCACTACTGACACAACAAAAATATATTTTAATAAACAATAAAGGGAAACTGAAAACAGCAACAAACCTATAAATGAATCATTAGCAATGTACAGTAATTTATTTTGAGGAGTATAAGGGAGAGATTCACTTACAGTACTCCTTTCATAAAAGAAACCAAGATAAAAGTTTTCCAAGGCCAATTTTCAGATTCCTAAAGGCAGATGAGAAGTCCAGAGGATTGCAGATGCCAAGAAATCACCAGCCCAATGGTAAAGCGAATTTGTAGTCAAAAACTAGGATACATTTAAGGTTTGAAATTTGAAGTAGGAAGAAGGAAGAAATAATAATTTAATTATCTGCTATTTCAGCAGAAGGAAAGAGCAAAGATCAGTTGGTAGAGCTCTATTCAGAGTGAAAGCATCAGCTACTTAGAGTCCCAGTCTTGGACTAGAGAGTAGGGTAGAAAGAGGACAGAGAGAGAGAGATGGGGGCAGAGGGGGAGAGGGAAAGTGGAAGAGAATGAAAGAGCAAGAGAAGGGAGAGAAGGGAAGGAAAGAAAAGGAGAGGAAGGAAGAGAAAAGGTGAGGAAGGAAAAGAAAAAGAAATGAAAGGAAGGAAAAGGAAAAGAAACGAAAAGGAAAAGAACAGAAAAATATTTAGTTAAGTCCCTTCCTTCATTGTTGGACATTGAAGCCACTTTGTGAGGAAATCTGTTTTCATTTATATCAGTGAAGATAATTCCAACCTAAATTTTTAATTGGGAATAAATACATTTGGAGATGTATATTATATTTCTTCTTCTTCTTCTTATAAGCAACTTAATCTTAAACTGTATGAAAAAAATACAGGGAGAATGAACCAGAATAATTTAAACAAACATTCTTTAAATAGAAACAGTGCAGCATCTTACCCTGAATAGCAGTAACAAAGTATCTTAGACTAGGGGATTCAGAAACAAAAGAAATATATCTTCACGGAATTTCCTGCCTGGGCTGGCTTTGAACCACGATCCTCCCTTCTCAGCCTCCTGAGTTGCTAGGATTACAGGTGTGAGCCACCAGCGCCCAGCTCATATAACTTCTTGAAACATAACTCATCAGGCTAAAGATGTGAAAAATTAGAATAAATAATATTTTATCATTTTAAGATATTCTCTTTAAAAATTTGTTTTTAAATGATATGTGATGATTATTATAAAACCTAAATAATTGATTTCTGAGTTACAAAATTGATAAATTATAATCAAGTAATGATCAAGAAATTGAACTAAAAGCTATCATACAACTGGCTTTCTCAAAGGTTACAAAGAATTTAAATTTTCTCAAATCTTTGAGTATTTTCAAAATACCATTGTGAGTTTAAGTTTATTGGATTATTGATTTTTTTGGTAAAACAAAACGGAGAAATCAGTTTGTAGGTCTTTCTTATTTGCAGGGGGAAGATAGCTCATGGGGCTTGAACTAGGAACCTGGTGCTCACTCTGAGCTTTGTTGATTAAGGCTAGTGTTCTAGCACTTTGAGCCCAACTCCACTTCCAGTTTTTTTTTCTGATTGTTAATTAGAGATAATAGTCTTATGTACTTAACTGCCCAGGCTGGCTTTGAACTGCAATCCACAGATTTTAGCATCCTGAGTAGCAAGGATTACAGGAACGAACCACCAGCACCTGACAGTTGCAGATTTAACATACAATGAAAACAAAGGAAAATCTAGAAATGGACCAAAAAGAATAAAGCATCATCTTATCAACTGAATGATAACTGTTTTGTTAAACTACCTAAGAATAATAAAACATAATTTAAGATAATACATAAACAAAAAAAAAACATTCAAAAGCACTTTGAAGGCAATCTTGGGGTCACTGAATACATTTGCTTTCCTAATATGATCACATTCAAGTAAACCTCAATCTGACATTGGGAAAAAATCAATAAATTAATGCAATATTGAACAAGATTATGACTCCTAATTTATTTTAATTGTGTAGTAGTAATCAGTCATGCATTGTGTAACTTTGCTTTAAAAAACAGATGCATACTTTGGCTCCCTGAGCCTTGATTTTTGCCTTTAGGAGGAACAAATTCCCTATGTATGCTTGTGGCTGGTCTAGAAACACCTTATCATAAGAAAGACCACAAAATAATTTACTAAGAGCAGCAAGAAAATAAAACATGACCTATCTATGAGCTTCCAGAAGTTTCTAGCCCATAATGACAAAAATAAGAGTGTAGAGCTTTCTTTGGTAATTAGGAATCATCTTCTCCGTCTATTAGAGAGGGAGCATCCAAATAGTAGAAAGATATTTGGACTTTTTAAATGAGCTTTCATGAAGGTGAATACTGTATTAGAAGACAGGATTTCTTCTCTTAAGGTTTATTACTGGAAAGGTTCTCATTGTATAACATTTTCAAGAGCAAATTCTGTTTTATTAATGCTTGGAGGTGGTAGAAGTGCAGAGGGTGCTGGCATAAGATAGGATTCCAATTATTTTAAATGTTATCATTCATTACTGCTCTTTTTAATCTTCACTTCTTTCAGTGTGACAGCAGAGGGCACTTCTACATCCAGAGAATTCAGAGTATTATAGGAAACTAAACCTTGAGCAAAGGAAATCCCCAGATACAAGGATCACTAATACGGAAAATTAAACATGATCCTAGGTTACCAAATGAATCCCTATCCATTTACTGTTATTGTGTATTAACACCCAGAGACTAGGTAGTGAAAAAGCAAGTTGTTGGGAAAATAGTGTCCTCTCTCCCTTTCACAGGAATAAAATTTTGAAGGAAAGTGAACAAGATTTCTTTTTTTCTTGTCTTTTAGGTGCTGGTATGGAACCTGAATTCAGGGGCTATGACTCTTGCTCTACAATATTTTTACTCAAAGTTGGCACTCTGCCATTTGTACCACAATTCTGCTTCTGGACTTTTAATAATTAGTTGGGAGACTCTCTGACTCTTCTGCCTGAGCTGGCTTTGAACTAATACCTTTCATACCTCTACTTCCTCGGTATATAGAATTACAGGCATGAGCCACCAGAAACGTTTCATTATGTTTTAATTTTATGCTTTTAAAATGTTACTAGAACTCTCCTACAATGCAGTTCCTGTGATTTCCTTTACCCAGGTGTAGCCTGTAGTTAGCTAATTGATGTCTCTGTTAGCAGAACAGTCTTGAAAAAAAAATAAAAAAGAAATCCTTTAAGCTGCTGTATCAGTTCATATATTACAAGATATTTTAGAGAGATATTATTTAATCTTTGCTTTGATACTGCAGGATGTGCTTTCGTTACACATAAGGATAATTAACCTTTATGATGGGCTTGAGATATGGGAAGACACAGTATGAAATAGCTTGAATGTTATTTGTGCAATCACAAACTAAAGAGGTAAAATCTTACTAAATGTTCTTGTCCCTTCAATACGATTCTGTTTATTCACTTATATTGCTTTCTATATGACTTTCTTTGATTGGAGTCTTTTTTTTTTGGTGGGTGGTTATTTTTAAGTGAAATGAGAAACATTCTAAGGCAGTTTTCAAGATGACGCAATCTAACCTTGGATATATTGCATAAACCCTGCAACTTAATAAGTACTTATGCTGCAGAGAGAAAAAAAGCCTTGTAATTACTAAAGACAACATATGGCAGGTGCATTGAAACTCTGGGGTGACAAGAAAAACATGACTTCAGCTCATTATAAGTATTTTCAAAGATACTACTAATTGCAACAGTAATTAAAATTAAAATATTTGTGAAATTGCCAGGTGACACCTACATATGGAATCAGTGTATGCTTTGCATTATTAAGTTTGCACAAAATGCATATTCAATTATAAAATTGTTTTTCCTCTCTGCATATATACGTATGCATGTGTGTATATGTGTATGTACATGTGTGTGCATACATAAATACATATACAGATATGTGTATATGTGGAGTGTGTGTATAGAATCTTATGATTTGCACATCTCATTTTTATTTATAATATACAGTAGCTTTGTGTATCCATGTATTCTGATTACTAATATATGTACCATAGCATTTGTAATCTACTGGAATCAGGTAACAATTAGCATTAAGAAAATGTATTGATTCCATTCAACAAGACCTCTCAGTTTCCAGATCACATAGTACTGCTGGCAACACCACTGTGATTATAAGAAATGTTTGTTGATTGAAATACAAATGCAACTCTAATAATATGAATTAACATCTTAATTCTAAGAACTCACACAACAAGAGAAAATCCTTTCTAAGGAAATTAGATTTTTCTCCCTCCATAAACCTTATAGGTTACATATTAGAGGTTACTGACTACCCTTGAGAAAAGTTATTTTAAAAAAATATAATTTTAAATTCATGAATACATGACCACTTGATATTGCCTTTCAAGTAAGGGTTTACTTTTATTTGTTTAATCAATCCAAGCTTTATGAAACACTTAGAGGGCTATAAATAGCTAGAAACTTTCTTAGGAAAGGAAATAATATATAATAGGCTAACTAGCAATGACTTTCATAAAGTCAGCGAACTCTCAAATATAGTTCTCTTATGAATTATGAATCAAAGTGTATATAGTTTAAAAATATAAAATGTTTAGGAATGTAATGTAACATATGTAACATGTAACTTTTTTCCTAGGTAAAAAATATTGTTGTTGTTATTCTAAAGGTGAGGAACAGAAGGTTTACAATTTCATAAGCCAGGTATTGAGTACATTTCTTTTTGTATCGTCACCTCTTTCTTTGCTCTCCCCCACTCCTCCCGCCAGTCTCCACCCACAAATGGTATAGTTTCTTTTCAAACTAGCATCTAGAAAGTACCACTTGAAATGTAGGATTTTCTTTGTTTTTGTTTTTATTTATTTTTATTTATATATTTTTTATTGTGAAAATACTGTACAGAGGGGTTACAATTACATGAGCAAGATAATGAGTACATTTCTTATCAAGCATTGTAGCCTCCTCCTTTATTTCCCCTTCCTATCTCTTTCCAGCCTCCCCCGTTTCCCCCCACCAAATCCCTCCCCGCCCCACCAAAGTTGTAAAGTTCATTTTCGACATAACAACTTGTACTTCTCATTGTTGCAACGGGTCCACCTGTATCCTTATTTAAACAACTTGTTTTTCCCCTTCACCTCCATAAATTATACCGACATCAAATACAGTGAAAGCAGGGGTTATACTCTGGGGGAGGGACATACAAAAGCAACAAAGAAATAATCTTATAAATGCGTTAGAAACAAATGCATGAAAGAAAAAAAACATTTAAATACATATCTTAGGGTTCATTTTCCTAACATCACCTTATCTGACCTTTTCTGCTTGACCCATACATATACTAGATATTGCAAATAATGGAAACCATGGGACCTCTGTTTCTTTGGGCTTGGCTTACTTCACTTAATATAGAAATGTAGGATTTTAACATAAGCTTAATTTTATATTTTGAAGCATGCAGGTTGTATCGCCTCTGGACAGAGTATTCTTTTGTTTATTTTGATTATGTTTCAACAGAATGGGGAAGGGCTTCTAAAATCATAGATGGTACTAGAAATTCTGATTTTGAAAACACAGCTCCTGGAGAACACAGGCATATGTGAAGACCCAGATCCAGCAGTCTTTGCCACTCACAACTCAGCATCTCACAGAGCCCACCAGGCTCTGTAGAACCATCTCACCTGATTCATAAGAACACCCACAACTAGATACTTGATGCTTGAGTCCAGGAGAAACACCTTTAATCCACCTTACTCAGAAGTACTTCTGAGTAATTGGAAGCACAAAATACAATATTACTCTTTAGAATAGCAGGAATTCCATAAATGAATGGTTTTCTTCTTATTATTGTTTTGAGAAGCCCACATGAACAGTGACCACCTCTCCTAGGTGAGCTGCTTAAGAGCTAGAAGCAACTGCTATTACCATTAAGGAGAGATGGAGTAATTAGGAACTATCAAAAGGATTTACTGTTGCCTTTTGGGAGCAGGAACCATGGTAGGCATGTCTGGGTGGAGCTGGAGTTATGGAGAAAGTATAAGGATAGAAGGGAAGAATTATGGCCCTTCCTTCTCCATCACTAAAGCATCCTATTGTCACTAATACTGATGTAAAACACAAGAAAGTGCATGGCATCCTTTTACAGATGATAATTCTCACCATAAAATCAGATGACAAAGGAATCATAGAATAGTTTCAGCTTTCTATCCAGGTGCTTAGAGGAATGTTCACTGGCCTAATAGAATAGATTCTAAAATAATAGTTCAATGTACTCAATGAATTCCATCTCTGCTGCTACTCAGTAAGTATCCATCAGCTTACAGATTCTGTTTGTTCAGCTAACACCAGTAAATATGTTTTCAGAAATTAAAGAAAAAAAAACTGTCACCTTTTTCCAAAATGGAAATATAGCCAGGTGCTTTTAGCCTATCCCTTTAATCCAATCTACTTAGCAGGCAAAGATGTGAGAATCACAGTTCAATGCCAGTCACAGGCAAGTGTTCAATAAACATGTAAAATGTAGAAAGTAGCATTGTCATTCAAGTAGTAGAGACCAGTTGAGGGGAAAATACAAGCAAGAGTGGAATCCCTGAGTTCAAACCCCAGAAGTCATAAACACACACACACACACACACACACACACACACAGACACAGAGAGAGAGAGAGAGAGAGAAAGAGAGAGAGAGAGAGAGAGAGAACAGATCATTTTGTTTCTGATAGAAGATCATTTCTCTTTCAGTTTAGGTGCAATGACTCTAGTAATTGGCAACTTCAAGCTGAAGTGGAAAGCTACCATTAACATCAATCTTATTTAAAATGCTAGCTAAACAGTTGCCAAAATACCAAAAGGATAATCATCACAGAATATTGTTCATATTTAAATCTTCCTATTACTATTTCCAAATTTTCTATGCCTTCAAACAATATTTACACTCCCATAGAAAGTGAACTGGCATCTATACAATGTTCATCTTTTTATCTGAATAATGAAAACATGCAATTCTAAACCAGCATAGTCTCCTATTTTCTCCCTTCCTCATTCTTTCTTTAATTAAAAACCACCTTAAAGCCAAGGCACGTTTTTAGAGGTTCATTATTGTAAGTTGCTTGGCAGTTCTGCTTTCCCTGCTGTTCCAATATCATTATCTCCGCCTGCCTTTCCAGCTGTCTATCATGAGCCTTTAGAGCACCAGGATTTTCAGATCATCTCTTTCCTCCAAACTTGTGTTTCCAAATGTATTACTTGAAGATCTATCCAGTAGAAAGGTGATCCTTCTTTTAAATTGAATTGCAATGGTGCAAACATGCATTCTATGGATGCCAACACAAGGAACAGGGTTAGGTTCAACTGTTTTATCTTTGCTCAACTGGTGCTATGAACCTAACTGTAGTTCTGAGTAAGGGAATTGGTAATGTTCTTGGAACAAGTCTACTGTCTGAGTGATTATTCAAATGAGCTTTGTCTTTGCCTCCTAGAGAGCATCATCTGAGGACCACTACTTTCACACAATAATAATATTTCAAATACTTACCTTAATTTCTGTTGTTATTGTTGTAGTTGTTTGGGGAAGTATAGATTGGTCCTGAGGCTCAAACTCTGGGCCTGGGTGCTGTTTTGGACTATTTTTTCAAGGCTAGCATTTGAGCCATTTTGCCACTTCTGGCTTTTCTGTGATTTAATTGCATAAGAGTCTCACAGACTTTTCTGCCAAGGATGGCTTTGAACCATGATGCTCAAATCTCAGCTTCCTGAGTAGCTAAGATTACAGGTGTGAACCACCAGTGCCTGGCTACTTAATGTCTTAGTTGGCTCTTGAAACTTCTATTATAAATTAAAATCAAATCAAATTAAATTAAATTAAAAGCATACATAGCAGTAGTGCTCATTAGACTCTATGTGGAAATTGAACTATATAACCTGTGGGTAGGAACAGGAGGGAAAACCAGGGAGTGAGAGAAAGGGTGACATTATTCAAAAAGAAATGTACTCTGACATATAATTGTGAGCCTTCTGTAATCACCTTCATAATAAAAAAAAGTGCATAAAATACATACTGCTATGGTCTCGTTTATTTGATCTACTACTCCATATGGTAAAATTATGTTTACAAAGGATAGCAAATAGTAGAGTTGTTTCAGGTTGTCTGTAAATAGACCATTTTCATTATGTTGTGCAATTAAGTATAAGTGTCTCCAACAGCAAAGCTTTCAATCACTGCAAGTCATTAGGTCATTAGTCCTACAATTACTATTTAGTATCTCTCTTAGAATTATTCTGCATTTTCTTACTCCCATAATTCAACTGATATATGTATCATAGGTCAAAACAATTTTGTGTGTGTGTGTGTGTGTGTGTGTGTGTGTGTGTGTGTGTGTGTGTGTATGCTTGCTAATCCTGAGCTAGTCAGGGCTGAGTGCTGAGCCTGAGATTCCTTTATGGTCAAAGTGAGAACTATACAACTTGAGGTGCAGCTCTATTCCCAGGTTTTTTGTTGATGAATGGGAGATCAGAGCCTCACAGCCTTTCCTGCCCAAGCTAATTTTGAACAATGATCCTCAAATATCAGCCATCTGGTTAGCTAGGATCACAATTGCCAGCAATTGGTGTCTAATTAAATATTATTTTTATGAAATGATTTTCATTAGGTGTTACATTTGAAGATCTTTCTGAACATTGAGATGGACACAGGACTGTGGAAGTCTCTTGGAACTCAAAGCACATACTCAAATACCCCAACAATAGCTCTGGAAACAGGATTTCTAAATGAATGTGAACTTAGAGATTTATTGACATTTATCTGATCTCTTCCATTATACTTAACACAAAGGTAAAGTCACCTTAACACTTTTAAAAACATTAAGGATGAGCTTATGTTCCATGTTTGTGATTTATTTTCCATTTTCTAGTTTACTAAAGACTAGAAGAATTCGATCTACAATCACTAGAACTACATGCCATAGAAAAGAGAATTGTGGCAAGAGACACCCTGGGGTTTATAGAATGACCCCTTTCTCTCCCTTTTCCTTCGCATAAGAATAATATAGAATTTTGAATTTACAGCAGTGCTAATAGTTTGACTGAGTAATTATTTAAGGAAGCCCTTCTACCCATGGGACCATGTCCCACAATGCCTCTGGTCTCTATATGATTCAAAACTTTATCAAAATTTATCAAAGATATTTCTACGTGTTTCCAAATGTTCCTTAGGGTTAATATTAATTACTTAAAAGCCCAAGGCATGTGACAACCTCATGTTCTATTGCCTCCATATTTGTGATATTCACAATAGTATCTGTATTATCTTTAATGCTTTCTGTGTGACTTAACTTAAGATCTTTTCCAAAGAATCATACTATTCAGTTTAAAAATAACAAACCCAAATTTGATTTCACCAAACCTGTTTTGAAAGAGTGAGTGTAATGAGTCTTCATTTTTTGTGTAACAACATTGTGATATTTCTGGTACAGACTACCTTTTGTACTTTATCTTTTCTCTTTTCTCCATAGTGCTTATGATTATGTCGTAGGCATCTTTTATACCCGTAAGTGCCAATGTCCTTTGCCTCACTAGTGTGGACTGCTTTGTCTAATGGAGTATGTGAGTAGATTTAAAATGTATCTATTTCCATCAAGGTCTGAAAATGCATTACTAACTTTTACCAGTGTTTTGTATTTTCAGCTCTGACATGTTATCAACTTATCTGAAGAAACCATTATTCTATGAATCTAGCTTCTGTACAACAGGCACAAAAACCCAATTGAAATGAAGAGTTCTGTATAGCTCTCATAAGGCCAGAGAAGCTCAGCCAGGCAGATCAAAATGCACCCAACTTGCGGATGAATATAAAATCAATGACTGGTGTAAAAAGCCACTGAGGTCCTGTTATTTTGTACTTGACTATTATCTAGAAGGATAATTGAAAACAGCATTGCTATTTAGTAGCTCTCTTCCTTTAAGAAAGACAAGGTTACATGTATTGTAACTGCCTTCATTTATGAGTCAATTGGACAGATGATTTAACTTTCCTCTAGCATAAACATTCTAGTTTTCTAGGATTATACACCATCTATAAACATATAGACTAACTTTTCACATCAATAAAAAATGTCATCTGTGAGCTAGGGACAAGAGCCATCTGGGTTTCAGGGCATGCATCACTAGAAAAAGAATGATCTTGCAACAGATAGAAAAGCTCAGAGAAATGAGGGATTCATGAGACTCCACTGACTTTCTAAAGTGGGCACGAAAAATGGCAAGTGTATTTCAGGCTTCAGATTTTCCTATGAAGAGTCACAGAAGGAAAGGAGGAAGACAAAGGAATCCTATAAATCTAGATATGGAAAGAGGAAGAATTCAAAACTAACATTTTGGAGTTGGGAAAGTGGCTCAGTGGTAGAGTTCTTGCCTAGCATGCATGAAGCCCTTGGTTTGATTCCTCAGTACTACATAAACAGAAATAAAACAGAAGTGGCACTATGTGTCAAGTGGTAGAGTGCTAGCCTTGAGAAAATAGAAACTCAGAAACTTTACCCAGGTCTTGAGTCAAGACCTAGGGCTTGCAAAAAATAAACAAGTTAATAAAATAAAAAATGAATTAAATTAAACATTTACAGAACATAAACTGTGAAGAAGAGCATATAAAAGATCAAAAGGATTAGCCTTAGATTGTGGAACTGTCATGTGAGCCCTCAGGAACAGAGGTTGTTTGGTAATTTAACTACAGAAAGTAATGCACATGTTAAGAAAAAGTGAGAAAGGATAATGTAGTCTAAGATTGTTTTCAAGGAATAAATTCTCTTCACACAGGTAACAAAGGTTGGAGAAGTAATATGACATATTTAAATGTAATATGGTGAAATCCTTTTGAGGAAAAATAAATCACAGATTTTATAGGGGTTCCTCAATGTTGTGACAATCCAGATTACAATATCATACTTTGATTTTACTCAAACACTTTATTCAAACTCTTCATTCTCAGCTGGACATCCTTCAGGATGTTTGAGCTAATATTTACATCAGCTCAAAAAATGATTATAGTCTCCTAATTCATTTATGAGTAAAGTTCCTTCTAGGTAATGAATAAAATGCTGGTGTTCAACTACCTGAGTTACAGCTCCACTTCTGTATTTTTGCTATTTAATTGGACATGAGTCTCAAGGAATTTCCTGTCAGTATTCCTTAATACTCAGGATGCAAAGATCTGAGGATCACATTTCTAACCCAGCCCACAAAGATCTTAGTTTCTGAGTATCTAGGATTGATTGCATTAACTTCATGTTTTATTTATTATTATTATTAGTAGTAGTAGTAGTTTTAGTTATTTGACCATCATCCTGTCCTGGTTCCTCCATATGATAAGCTGAGTTAGCCTTGTCTTATGACTCTGATATGTTACAATATCCTAGAATCAATGCAGCTTTTCTCTTTAATATACAACTTGCCTGAGAATTATGGTGATCATTTTTAAAGAAACCATTACTAAGTTATAATTGACATAATAATAAAATTCACCCAAGTTTAACAATTTGTTTAATGAAATAAAGTATTTCATATTTTCATTTTAATAAAATATATGTTAAAATTGAAATTTTTATGAAGTATGACTATACTTCATACACCTAGTGGCTGCTTTTTTTCCAATCAGAGATATCTAGTTAGACCTTTTCCCAGGTTTAGTTCATTTTATTTCTGTGAATGCCTTCTATATTTTGACCATTATTCTTTTATGAGATATATGGTTGGCAACTATATCCCATACTCTATAAATTGATTTTCTATTCTATTGATGAATTTCTTTGCTGCACATAAGATTTTTAGTTTGATGTAAGTGTGTTTGATTGTTTTTTGTTGTTTATGTTTTTGAGATCATATCCCAACAATCTTTCCCCAAAACTATTGTTATGCATCATTTTAATTGTGTTTTCCATGTTTTTCTTCCTCTATTTTTATATTTTCAGGTACTCTGTGAAGAATTTCAACCCATGTTGAACTAATGTTTGTGTATGCTATATTATGTATTAAATTTTGTAGATCTGGACATATGCTTTTCCCAACACCATTTATTAAAGAGACTCTTTTTCTGTGTGTTCTCTTTGTACAAAAACAAGAAAAGCTGTTGATATTCACCAAACTTTTAACTTTTGGCTATTTGTCCTGTCACTTTGGTCTTTGTGTCAGTCTTTCTGCCCCAAAACAGTAAGTTTGGATGTTATAGATTTAAAAAAATATTTTGAAGCCAGATGATGTGATCTCTAGTTTGTTTTATTTTGGAGTCCTTTATGACAGCCTACAAAAATTTCAATTTTATTTCTATTTCTGTAAAAAATAACAATGGATTTTTAGTAAGGATTTTACTGAATCTGTTGATTACTTTGAGGAGGAAGGGCATTTTATGGAAAGATGGGCTTTTTAATAATATTTATTTTAAGACATTGATATATTTATTTCTATTCATTTATTACTTCTTCAATTATTTCACTAATGTCTTCCAGTTTTCTGAATCTGGACTTTGTATCTTCAATGGATTTTTTTCTGTGTTGCAGTAAATCATATCTTAGGTTTATTTTTCTTAATTTAATTTTCTGCGTTGACATTTACTATATGAGTAAATTCTTCTGATTTTTATAGGTTAGCTTGTTGCCTTGCAATGTTACTGAATTTATTCTATTATACATTATAGAATGTTTACTTTTTTCTTATATAATACCATTTCATCTTCATGCATTTTTATATTTTCTTAAAAGGAAAGAGAAAAAGGGAAAAGTCCTGGAAGGAAGGAAGTGGTGTGATAGCAGAAGGGGAAAGACGTTGGAGGAGAGGAAGTTGAGCTGGGGCAGGAGGTGAAGGATGGCAACTGACGACCCAGGCAAAGCAAGTCAGACCTGTGGAGAGTGGAGAGGCCTGAAGAGAAGAAGAAGAGGTAGAAGGGAAAATTGGAAAGACATGGAAGGAAGTATAGTTCTGTAGCCAAGGAGAGACAAAGGGAAGGGGGAAAATGTCTTGCCCTTTGATGTTTGGAGCTTTGGATATCATAATTTGGGGGGGGGGTTTGGAGAACATTTATTATATTAAATGTATCTCCATGGATTCGCTTGAACTACAGAGTTCCTAATTTTCGGAAACCCCATCAAGATAATCAATTTGGATAGCTGTTGGGTCTTTGTCCGTCCCACGAAAGACGGTCGGGGTCCGAGGAAAGGTAAGTGAGGCACTTTCCCGTTCCCCAGCCTCCCTCAGTCCGGGAGACAATCAGACACAGCGGGGAGCCAAATCCAGCAGGTAGAAAACTCATTTATTAACAGAGAGCAGCCCTTTTTAAAGCCAAAAAGGGCAGGTGGCATGGCAAGGGAGGAAGAGGAACCACTCACTGTCAAGGTCACACCCTATCATGCACCTGAGCCTTCACGGGCTGGTTAGGCACTGATTGGAAGATCAATTAGGCTCTGCCCACTCTACTCTCTCCCAGCGCCATCTTTGCTGCCCATGTGCTCTACAGTAGATTAGGCTTTGCCCACTCAACCCCCTCTCAGCACCATCTTTGCTGCCCATGTGCGCCACAGATTCCCTCCTTTTTTTTTTTTTTTTGTTTTAATGGCAGACCCACCTCTCAGTTAGTTATCCTTTTCCTTCCTCTGTAAAAGTTGTTTTAACAGGATTACATTGGTAAGGATAGCATTAGCTACACAGGGGGTTCCAGGCAAGTCTGGGGGTCGAGATTCACTAGACAAGGATAGGGAGGGCCCTTGTGCATGATCCAAGAGCCTGTCCCAGTTACCTCACATCCGCACCTACCACAGTAATAAATGTCAGTCCCATCACAGAAATGTCCGAAGCAGTTCAAATAAATCCTGGGCACCCGGTTTCTTTTAAGTAAGCCAGTTCCTTGTACATGCCTTTAAGCTAGCACAGGGGTCAAGATGACCTTTAAGCTTTACTGTCAGCTCTCAGTGGCTCCCAACATCATCTTCCCGTCTTAGTTTAAAGAAGCCAACCCGCCTGTCTTAGGTTGAGTGGATCGCCTTGTCTGCCTTACCAGTCATCAGGAACTTCTTCAGAGCAAAGCTGAAGGCCCTGTCTTAGGTTGGTCAGACAGACACCCCCTCTTACCCATCTCTGGCTGCGATTCCTCTGGGGGGAGGAAATTCATTCATTTGGAGCTTGATAACTGCCTGGATAAGCTCTTAAGAGTTTTGCAGTGCACGTAACATGCAAGGAAGACATAGAAAAAACCATCAGCAAATGCATTACCAGGCCAGGAAATGTCACTAGTCCTTTAACCTTAGTGAAGGATTGGATATCAGTCTTTGCCACTTCAGAGTACAGAGGTGGAGATTGTTCTAATCCAGCTATTTGCAGGTGGCGGTTGGACAAGATCTAAATTGGAAGCATAACAAAAGGTGGTTGTTTAACAATAAGTATAGATTCAATGTTGCTATACAAGCAATTAGTAAAAGAACAATTAAAGCAGGTAACATTAAAAGAATTGACTCATACAAAAATATTAAACAGTCCATAGGGACAGCTTCTCTTGTGGTGCTATTGACTATTTCTGCATTGCCAGCGTTGATCACTGCCCAAGTCACCTGTTGAGGTTGATGCAGATTCCATAGGGCCGTTCACAGGATTGGGAGTCAGGACAGCCAACAGCTGGAGTATGGCCATCTGCAATTGTTAGAGTACACAAGAGCTTCTCAAGGTCTGGTTGCCCTTGGGGATGGTTAGTAGTTGTCTTTCTGCCTTTTGTCTTTAAAACACAAGCCTTGGCCATGGCCGTTTTTCTTTCCTTGTTGGTTACCTTATTCTTGGGCATCTTCTTGTATAGAGGAGATGGGTAAAAACTTAAGGTTCCTGGCAGTGATCCAAATGGGAGCAGACTCCCCTATGGGGAAAACACATCCAAATCCCCTGCCCATAGTAACTAGGGGGTCAGGTCCTCTCCATTGTTGTGTCAGGGGGTCCTTCCGCCTGACTTTCACTTGGGGCTTAGGGTTTAGTTGTCCGCAGTGTTTCTGAAATCTGGATTCATTTGCCCCTTTTGAAAAATTTTAAAATGTTAATGGTAAACAAAGCTATCTGTAACTGTATATGGGGGCTAACTCCCCCTTTTTTGTTTTATTGGCTATCAGAATACATATTAAAAGGTTTTTGAACGTCCTGAAGGGCCATAATTACAGCCAGCATTTCCTTATATTGTAATTGTAATAATTTCTTGTGGCGTCCTGTCTTTTAGCGGGGCAAATAAGAGAACAAGACTATCGTTAGGGACAGAAACCCATGGCAATAGCCAATTGATTTCCCCTAAAAGACTCTGAAGTTGGGTTAAGGTCACAGAGGCTGGAATATCCAGCAAAGGCTTAAGGGGGCTGGCCTGAGTCAAGGTAAGGTAGTTCCCGAGCACCTTAAAAGGAGCTACCTTTTGAATTTTATTAAGGGCTATGGTAAAACCCCCCTTTTTTAATATGGCGAGAACCTGGGCCAGAAGGCCCTCCAGGCAGCTTGGGTCTCGGTGCTTTAGAATTATATCATCCATGTAGGCATAGGCAAGGGAGGTATCTGAACCCAGCACAGGCCCTAAAAGTGTGGCCAAGTATTGTTGGCAAAAGGCCGGGCTATTGGCCATTCTCTGTGGCAGCATCGTCCATTCAAAACTCCGATCAGGCTGGGAAAAATAAAGAGACGGTATAGAGAAAGCAAACTTCTCGCAGTCATCTGGATGCAAAGGGATAGAAGAAAAACAATCTTTAATATCAATCACAACCAAGGTATATTCTGAAGGTATAGCAGGAGTACAGGGCATGCCTCTTAGGGGTGTTCCTACTAGCTCCATCCTTTCATTTGCCTTATGGCCTTGGAGCATAAGCCAAGCCCTGGAGGCTTTTTGAATAACAAATACGGGTGTGTTCCAAGAGCTTATAGAAGGGCCAATATGCCCTAGGTTTAGCTGTTCCTCCACCAGAAGGTGGAGGGCTTCAAGTTTAGGTTTGGTCAATGGCCATTGCTCCACCCAGATTGGGCTTCCTGGCTTCCACCCAATGGGAGGTACTCGGGGGGCAGTGGCCTTTAGGATTGGGGGTGCACCCGAGCTGGTCCCCTATGTTCTTCTCTGTAATTATGAAAGTTAAAAAAAATCCCTTTCCTTAACTCCCTCTAGATCCTGTTTAAGCCTTTGTGCTTCTTCCCCATCCAGGATATCATCATATGATGCTTGTTGATCTGTAGTGACCACGGCATCCATTTATCTTAGCATGTCTTGCCCTAGTAAATTGGCAGTGAGGTTCTTTGCCACTAAAGGGTGTATCTTTCCCTATTCTCCATCTGGGCTAGTCCATGTCATAAGGGCAACAGTCTCTTTGTACTTGGAGTTGCCCCCTACCCCCAATATCGGGGGCCCAGGTGCAAGCTTCCAGTCCAAGGGCACTTCCTCCTCCCTGAGTGTGGTTCGGTCTACCCCAGTGTCAATTAAGTAGTGAAACCTCTTTCCACCTATGAGAATACTCATTTTAGGGCGGAGTCCGTCCACCAGAGGGACAGTCCAATAGACCTGAGCTGCCCTGCCATGAGGCTGCCTGGGCCTCACAGCAGAGGAGTTTCCTCCTTGAGTTAACGGAGCTGGAGGATGCCCCTCCCCTAGTAAAAAGGCTTCTCATCTAAATCAAACTTGGATCGACAATCCTTTTTCCAATGGTATTCTTTCCTGCACCTGGGGCAGGGCGTAGGGGGCAGTCTGGCTCCCCCGGGCCGGTTGGCGGGGGATTGTTGTGTACAGTCCCGCCTAAAGTGCCCCTCCTGCCTGCATTTAAAACAAGTCCCTCTCCCCGATGGTCTTGGGGTTTCTTGGCTCTGGGCTGCCAGTGCCTGAGTAATAGCCTCAGTCATTGTAGATGCTTGAGCCTATAAAGCTAAAGCTAGTGATTGGGACTGGTGCTGTTGCATTCCCACATCCTGTGAGGCCACCACCCATCTGCTCAGGGAACTCTCTCTCAATCCCGCGCAGGCCATGCAGTGGTCTGCATTCATCCCTTCCCAGAGCAGCAGCTTTACAAACTGATCTCGGAGGTTCCCTGCCTGCAGCTTGCAGTGAACACTCTGTTGGACTCAGTCTATGATATGAGGTAGAGGCTCACCCGGTTTTTGTCTCACTCCTGCCATGGGGGACTCAGTGGGCCCATCATCTAGTTTGTAACACGCGTCAAGTCCTGCCTGCCTCACCTGGTCACGGTACGGGCCAGGTATTGCAGCCTGTTGGACGTCGGTGGAGTACCCTTCCCCCGTCCCTGCTAGCATGGCATAAGTAATAGGTATCGCTGGTTGAGCCTGCCGGTTACTCTCCGCTCACACTCTGCATTCCTCCTTAAAGAAAGCACACCATTTAATAAACTGAGAACTAGTAAGAATGGCTTTGGCCACATCCTTCCAGTCCTTAGGGACACACGGGTGATAGGTAATGTCTTGTAATAGGGTCTGGGCCCAGGGAGAGTTTGGGCCATCCTCTGCCACTGTCTTGCAGAGCTCTTTAAGATTCTTAGCTTCCCATGGATAAAATTCCAAGGGCCTGTTAGCTCCTGGTGCCAGATTGACCGGATATGCTTGGGGAAGTGAATCCTGTGGCCTAGAGTCTGGGCTCTTGAGTGTCCCTTCCTTTCCAGAGGAGGTCTCCGAGTAGGTTATTCCCCAGCCCTTGCCCCTTCCATGGAATGTTGGTAGGGGTCTGGGTCTTGCAAGACCCTCTCACAGGTCTCGTAGGGCACTGTACCTCCAATCCAATTGGGGGAATAGGGAGGGGGCCTAGGACCGTCAGTATCAGCTGGGTAAAAGGGGGCAAATTTTACCCTCTTTTTGACTTCCACTGTGCATGTTTCAGTGCGTTCTCGATCAGATTTGACCCTTTCCTTTTCCTTCTCACTTCCCAACTCCTCCTGTTGTTGGGAGGTTTAATTTTTTGAGTTCCAAGTATATTTTAGATATGAGACCCTTGTCCGTTGTATGGCTAGTAAAGATCTTCTCCCAATCCGTGGGCTTTCTATTGATCTTGCTAGCTATGTCATTTGCCCTGCAGAAGCTCTGCAACTTTATGCAATCCCATTTGTCCAACCTTTCTTTGATTTGTTGTGTTTCCGGGTCTCTATTCAGAAAATTTTGGCCTGAGCCCAGGAGACCTAGGGTTTCTCCTATTTCATCCTGTAATGTTTTCAGAGTGTCTGCTTTGAGTTCAAGGTCTTTGATCCATTTGGAGTTGATTCTGGTGCAGGGTGATATATAAGGATCTAGCTTAAGTTTTATACATGTAGTTAACCAATTTTGCCAGCACCATTTACTGAAGAGGTTGTCTTTTTTCCATTCTATTGTTTTAGCTCCCTTATCGAAGATTAGATGGCTATAGGTCTGTAGGTTCATTTCTGGGTTTTCAATTCTATTCCATTGGTCCTGAGGTCTGTTCTTATGCCAATACCAAGCTGTTTTGATTACTATGGCTTTATAGTAGAGTTTGAAGTTTGGTATTGATATTCCTCCAGCAGTGTTCTTTCCATTCAGGAGGGTTTTTGCTATTCGGGGTCTTTTATAGTTCCATATGAATTTTTGGATTGCCTCTTCTATTTCCTTGAAGAATGAGGTTGGAATTTGGATAGGTATTGCGTTGAATTTGTAGATAGCCTTGGGAAGTATTGCCATTTTCACGATGTTAATCTTTCCAATCCAGGAGCATGGGAGGTTATGCCATTTTTTAAATTCTGTGTTGATTTCCTTTTTCAAGATTTTAAAGTTTTCATCATAGAGGTCCTTCACTTCTTTGGTTAAGTTAATTCCAAGGTATTTTATTTTTTGTGGGGCTATTACAAATGGAGTTGCTTTCCTAATTTCAGCCACACTTTTCTCATTGTTGGCATACAGAAAAGCCATTGATTTTTGGCGGTTAATTTTGTAACCTGCTACTTTGCCAAAGTTTTGAATCAGCTTGAGTAATTTGGGAGTGGAGTCTATGGGATTCTTTAAATACAAGATCATGTCATCTGCAAAGAGGGAGAGTTTTATTTCTTCTTTCCCTATTTGGATCCCATTTATGTTTGCATGTTGTCATATTGCTGTAGCTAGGCATTCTAATACTAGATTGAAGAGAAGTGGAGAGAGTGGGCATCCTTGTCTTGTTCCTGAGTTAAGAGGAAATGGCTTTAGTTTTTCACCATTGAGTATAATGCTGGCTGTAGGTTTGTCATATACAGCCTTTATTGTATTGAGGAATGTTCCATGGATTCCTAATTTTTCCAAAACCTTCATCATAAAGGGGTGTTGGATCTTGTCGAATGCTTTTTCTGCATCTATTGAGATAACCATGTGGTTCTTTTTCTTGCTCCTGTTGATGTGATGAATAATATTAATTGATTTGCATATATTGAACCAGCTTTGTATCCCTGAAATGAATCCTGTTTGATCATGGTGTATGATTTTTTGGATGAATTGTTGAATTCGATTGGCCAAAATTTTGTTGAGAAGCTTTGCATCAATGTTCATTAAAGAAATGGGTCTATAGTTCTCTTTTTTTGATGAGTCCCTGCCTGGTTTTGGGATGAGGGTTATGATGGCTTCATAGAATGTGTTCGGTAGTGAGCTTTCTCTTTCAATTTCATTGAAGAGTTGGAGGAGTATGGTGTGAGCTCTGCTTTGAAGGCCTTGTAAAATTCCGCTGTAATACCATCTGGTCCTGGACTTTTCTTAGCTGGGTGGTCTCTTATTGCTGTTTCTATTTCAATGCTTGATTTGGGCCTGTTAAGCTGGTTTAACTCATCTTGGTTTAGTTTTGGCATGTCAGTATTTGCTAGGAAAAGGTCCATTTCTGTCAAGTTCTCAAACTTATTAGCATAAAGTTTTGAGAAGTATTCCCTTATAATGTTCTGAATCTTGGTTGTTTCCGTGGTGATGTTTCCATTCTCATCTCTGAGTTTATTAATTTGGATGTGTTCTCTTCTTTTTCTGATAAGATTTGCTAAGGGTCTGTCAATTTTGTTAAGTTTTTCGAAGAGCCAACTCTTTGTTTTGTTGATTCTTTCTATAGTTTTTTTGGATTCTAATTCATTTAATTCTGATTTAATTTTGATTATTTCTTTCCGTCTACTGGATTGGGGTTTATCTTGCTGCTCTTTTTCAAGGAGGTTTAGATGTGTCATTAAATTGCTAGTTTCAGATCTCTCCAATTTGTTGATGTAGGAGCTCAGAGCTATAAACTTGCCTCTGAGTACTGCCTTTGCTGTGTCCCAGAGGAGCTGGTAATTTGTGTGTTCATTTTTGTTGAATAGCATGAACATTTTAATTTCCTTTCTAATCTCTTCCATGACCCACTCATGATTCAGCAGTGTGTTGTTCAGCCTCCATGTGATACCGGACTTTCTTTGGTGGCTTTTGGTGTTGAGTTCTAATTTTATTCCCTTGTGGTCAGAGAGAATGCAAGGTATAACTTCAATGTTTCTGAATTTAGACAAGTTTGCTTTGTGGCCTAAAATTTGGTCTATTTTAGAAAACGTTCCATGTGCTGCTGAGAAAAACGTGTATTCTGATGCTGCTGGGTGAAATGTTCGGTAGATGTCTGTTAAGTCTAGTTGATCTATGCAGCTGTTTAGATCTGCGGTTTCTCTGTTGAGTTTTTGCCGAGTTGATCTATCTAGTGGGGAGAGTGGTGTGTTAAAATCCCCAACAATTAATGTCTTTGGATCTATATGGGATTTGAGGGAAAGTAGTGTTTCTTTGATAAATTTGGGTGCTCCATTGTTTGGCGAATAGATATTTAGAATTGTAATATCCTCCTGAAGGAGAGATCCTTTAATTAGTATGTAGCGACCTTCTTTATCTCTTCTCACGAATTTTAATTTGAAGTCTATTTTATCTGATATTAGGATTGCAACTCCCGCCTGTTTATGGGGGCCGTTTGCTTGGTAGATTTTGTTCCAGCCTTTAACATTGAAAATGTGTTTGTTTTTACTGGCAAGATGTGACTCCTGAAGGCAGCAGATAGAAGGGTCTTGTTTTTTAATCCAACTAGACAGTCTATGTCGCTTAATTGGAGAGTTCAGTCCGTTAACGTTAAGAGATAGGACTGAGAGGTATTTGAGAGTTCCTGCCATGTTATCCACCTTCTTGGGGGCTGCGAAAACTGGGTTCTTCCTATGGTTCTTGGATTCTCAGTTTGGGTGCAGTTTCTTGGCCTTTGTTGCGGTCTTGTTGGTTTTCTATGTGTAGGACATCTTTAAGAATCTTTTGTAGGGATGGTTTGGTGTAGATGTATTGTTTCAACTTTTCTTTGCTATGGAAGGTTTCTATTTGGCCTTTAGTTATGAAGGAGAGTTTAGCTGGGTACAGTATTCTTGGTTGATAGTTGTTTGTTTTTAGGGCATGGCATACATCATTCCAGGCTCTTCTTGCTTTGATTGTCTCTGCTGAGAAATCTGAGGTGATTCTAATTGGTTTCCCTTTATAGGTGATTAATATTTTCTCCTTGACAGCTTTAAGGATCTTTTCCTTGGTCTGAGTTGATCCTGTGTGGATTATAATGTGACGGTGGGATGTCCTATTCTGGTCTGGTCTATTTGGGGTTCTAAAAGCTTCTTGTATCTGAATAGGCCTATCTTTTTGTATGTTTGGGAAGTTCTCTGCTAGGATCCTGTTAAACAAATTTCCTAGACCATTAACTTCTGTTTCTAGGTGCTCCTCTACACCCATTATCCTTAGATTAGGCCTTCTGATGGTGTCTTCCAGGTGTTGGATAGATCTATCATACTTCTTGGACTTGTCTTGGATGGTTGTATGTTCTTTCTCTATAATATCTAGGCTGTCTTCAATCCCTGAGATTCGATCTTCTGCATGGTCTAACCTGCTGTCAAGACTCTCTACTTTGTTTTTTATCTCTTTTCCTTCTAATTGGTCAGCTTTGATGGCTTCAAGTTCTTTGTTGAAGCTCTGTTTTAGGTCTTGTATGAATTTCTTTACTTCCTTAATTTGGTGTTCAGTGTTTGTCCTCAAATCACTTAGTTGATTGGTTATGGTTTCTTTGGACTCCCATTCCTTCTGTTGGGTTCCATTCAGCATTCCCTTTGTGGTCTCCCTGACTTCCTTCAGCTCTTAGTTAATGGATTCCATGAATGCCTTTAGTGATCTTTGTGTGTTCTCTACCTGCTCTCTCAATTCCTGAATTAGTCTTTGATTAGCTTCCTCCCGTTTGCGGGATTCCTGCAGTTCTCTTTCCTCCCGTTCGTGGGATTCCTGCAGTTCTCTTTGAGTGTTCTCAGCCTGCTCACGCCATTCCTCCCTTTTTTTTGAATATTCTCAAGTTGTTCACGCAAATCCTGTATCAGTTTTTGAGTAGCTTCCTCACGCTTATGATATTCCTGTATAAACTTTTGGGATGCCTCCTCTCTCTCCCTATCACGCTCATACAGAGTCCTTTGTAAGTTGTCAAACTTCTCATTTATCATGTTTGCCACCAGTGTTTGTTGAGATATTTGGGAACTCTCCTCTGGATTGTTCATTATCTGATCTGACCCCTGATTATCAAGATTGGGAATTGAGATACCCGGATTTGCCATTTTTCTTGTGTTTTTCCGGCTTACTCTGCCCATTTGAGATGAAAATAGCACCAGTTTTGTGCTAGAACACTATCTTAAGGCAACCATCAACCAACGTTTGCATTTATACAGTCAATAGTCTACAGATACAATCTAGTTCAACAGATACATCTATTCAACATCAAACAACTACATGCTAATGGGCTTCGAACCGCAGAGAAGAATTTGGAAAACCAGAAATTTTTAGGGTTGGGGAGAGATGTGGGTAAAAATTAGGAATAGATTGGTGTGGGGAGGCACAGGGAGAGTTAACTATGTCCTAATCTCAATGCAGGAAATAGGTTGGGTAGGATGCAAGTAGAGAGGGAGAGAAAAAGAAGAAAGGGAAAGGGAAATGAAAAGAGACCAGAAAAAAAATTAGAAACGTAAAAATGAATATAGTTATGGAGATTGAAAGACCATCTATTTAGAGAGGAATGTGAATATAATGAGAAAACAGGAGGGAGATAGAGGAGATTTGAAAAACTTAAAAAATGCTTAAAATATTATATAGGTATAAAGAGGTAGTACTGCTATTAAGGAATTTAAGTCTGAGAGGTTTTGGATTGAGTAATAAATTTGTGGATTAAGTGTGTACACAATGGGAGATAGGGTCTACTAGTTAACTATGGGTTTATCTGAGGATGTGCAGGACAAGAGTTAAGTCACATACAGAAGAACAAAAGAAAGGAAGAGGTGAAAAGGATAAGAAAGGGAGAAAAAAAAAGATCAGAAGTTCAGTAGAGCTAGACAAAAAACAAAAAGATAATTAAGAAAGAAAGAAAAAGAGAGAGAAGACAAGAAAAGAAAGGAAAACATACATTCACGTATTCCTAAAATAAAAATTATAAGAGGGAAAAAAAAGTTACTGGAAAACAATTATTTTTTCAAAAAAGGCAAAAATTAAAGATTATTAAAAGTTTTAGAAAAGGAAAAAAATTTTTTTTATATATATAAGGTACCAAAAAAAAAAAAAAAAGAAAGAAAAAAGAAAAGAAGAAAAAAAGTTCTTTGATTTTTTTTTTTTTTTGATTTTTTTGGGAGGGGAGGGAAGAATCCTGTATCTCCATTTTGTCTGTAACCAGCCTCTTGTTGGAGTCTCTGGTCAGCTTGAGGTCCTGTGGCTTGATTGGTTTCTTAAGTCAGTTTGTTCGAACAGGCAGAAAAATGCTCTGCTTTACCCAAGATTTTGAGATCCCCTCCCAGGTTAGTTTAATGGGAGGGTGGTCTGCTTTGAGAATCACAAAAGAGGGGTGATGAAGCTAGGTTCTGGTAGAGTTGAGGCCTTTCAACAAACAGTAGCTTTTCCCTGGGGCTATTTTGTGAAAAATTCACAGAGCCCACCCTGGAGCCATTCTCAGGGTTTCTGTTTTTCAATTGATTGTGGAGGCTGCTAGAGGGAGGGGCAGCCTCTGGCTCTGGTTACCCAGTGAGGAAAGACACTCCAATGGTTGGTGCCTGAGCTGGGTGACTTTTCCCTGGATGGAGCTGAGTCTGGCAGGTTACTTTGCCGTTAAGTTCTTGTGACCTGTTAAATGACTCGTTTTATTCCAAGGCCTGAGTTGGAGCTAGCAGCTCCTCTGAGCTTTGTCGATATCCAAGATGGAGATCACCCCTGCTGGGGGGGAGGGGTGGCCTTCCCTCCTCTGCTCCCTGAGAAGGAGTGAGGACGTCGGGCTTCTACTCACGCCAAGTCTTGGATCCTGGGTCGTCTCTGGTCTGCAAACTGCAGGATGAAGATGTCCGCTCCTTGTCGGTTCTTACTGGTGTTGAGTAGAATCCTCTCACCCGCTGCGTCTGGCTCCTTCATCCCGGACTCTCTGTGTGAGCGCTCAGGTATGGCCGCTGCTGCGGTCACTGCTGCGACCCTGCCGCCGCCACGGCGGCTGCTGGCAGGCGCTCAGATGTGTCTCCTTGTCTTGGCTTCCCCTCTCTTGTCTAACTCTCTGTCCTGTGATGGCACACTCGGTGTGATTCTCTGGCTTAGGACTGTTCACTGGAACTCTAAAACTGCTTTCTATGTGAGAGCTTGTTCAGATTCCAGCTTCTCCTCCGCCATCTTCCCGGAACTCTCCTGTATGTATTTTCATAATGAAAAATCATGAAATAATAAAGTAAAAGTCCATGTCAATTTATTTTTTTTGGATCCTATCGTGGGGCTTGAACTCTGGGCCTGGGCACTGTCTCTCAGCTCTTCGGCTCAAGGCTAGCCCTCTACGACTTGAGCCACAGTGCCACTTCCGGCTTTTTTTCTTTTTGCTTGTGGGGTGCTGAGGAATCGAACCCAGGGCCTCATGCATGCAAGGCAAGCGCTCTACCACTGAGCCACCTTCCCATCCCCCATGTCAATACTTTTGTCGGTCATGGGGTTTGAACTCTGGTCCTGGGCACTATCCCTCAGTTCTTCAGATCAAGGATACCATTGTATGACTTGAGGCACAGTGCTATTATTAGTTTTCAAGAGATATATTGGAGATAAGAGTCTCTCAGACTTTTCTTCCCAAGCTGGTTTTGAACCACTATCCTCAAATCCCAGACTTTTGGGTAGCTAGGATTACAGGCAGGAGCCACCAGAGCGCAGATCCAAGACAATTTTTTTTTTTGTCGGTCCTGGGGCTTGAACTCTGGGCCTGGGCGCTGTCCCTCAGCGATTCAGCTCAAGGCGAGCGCTCTACCACTTGAGCTACAGGGCCACTTCTGGTTTTCTGGTGGTTTATTGGAGATAGGAGTCTCACGGTCTCTCCTGCCTGAGCTGGCTTTGAACCATGATCCTCAGATCTCAGCCTCCTGAGTAGCTAGGATTACAGGCTTGAGCCACCAGCGCTCGGCTCAAAGACAATTTTAAAAAGCAAACTTACAGAAACTTCTGTCTTTTTCCAGTAAATAATCTTATTTTTGAGCATTAGTTTATAACTATGAGTTATTTTTAGATGTAATTGAATTTTTTAATAGAATCAAATATAACTTTTACTATTACTCAATATCTCACAAAAATCTACAGTAACTGACTTTCCCCAAAGTTAATTATTACATACTATATTACTCACTATTATTATTACACTCTATGTTACATATAGTGTGAAGTGAAAATAGTTTGGACCATTTCATATAAATTAGTAGATGCTATTTTAGCATTATAAATTCACATCTGTGATTTTAAACGAAGGAAAGATTTTCGAGTTAAAATGAATATGAATGTGTAGTGTGTCCCAAATGAACCAAAAATTCTAATTTCATACAGACAAAATTATTTTCTTTTCACTAAAGACTTTGAAGTAATATTATTGGAAATTGTGTGGCAAGAGGAGGAAGAATTCAAATCATATCAAACTATGTCTCTGTTATTCTGCTACCCCCTCCACTATGAAGACCTGTCCATTCCCAGTTGTCACAAAATTTCAAATGTTTCTCTTAGAATTGTATTAGGAAACAGTCTAAATCACTGATTCTTTCTATACTCTCTGTTATATGAAACAAAATATAGACACAAAACAATTGTAATAAAATGCACACATATGTTGAAGTCACCACAACTGGAAAAACAACCAACAAAGTAGAACTCCCCCACAAACAAAAACATGTTGTGCCCAGGTTTTTTATGCACAAAAACCTCAAAAACATGTTAACTTGGAGGAGAGCCATAAAGATAACTGTGTCTCAGAAATACGGTTGTGTTAATTTGTAATTAAATTCATCTAGATGAACCTAATATAGCAAATCCCTTGATTGGATCAAATTGTTTAAAACAAATGTGACTATGCAGAGTGAGATCTGCACATATTTAAAAGAAAAATCATGACATGTTTAAACAATTCAGAAAGGCAATGAATAAGTACAATAGTATACATATTGAGAACGAATTCCTGCTGATTTAACAAGAAAAAATATGCAAATAATAGAATCTGAGCAGTGTAGCTGAGTGTACATAATTTTAAACTACTCCAAATTACACCTTGTAGAAGACTGGATGTGGCTTATCTAAAGGAACACATTAACACATGATATAAATGAAATTAAAAATCTCATGAAAAGAGAGAAGTAGTTTGTGGAAAGTAATAGTTTAATAAATAGTGGTCAAAATCTTTTTTTTTTTTTTTGGGTCCGGTCGTGGGGCCTGAACTCGGGGCCTGGGCGCTGTCCCTCAGCTCTTCAGCTCAAGGCTAGCGCTCTACCACTTGAGCTACAGCGCCACTTCCGGCTTTTTTCTTTTTCCTTATGTGGTGCTGAGGAATCGAACCCAGGGCCTTGAGCATGCAAGGCAAGCGCTCTACCACTGAGCCACCTTCCCAGCCCTGGTCAAAATCTTTTAAGCACTGACAAAATTGCATACCTATTTAGTTAGATACAAAAAAAGACCCAAGTTACTCGAGCTGATTTGAAACTTTGGCAAAGTAGAAGGATACATCTGTAACATTATTATGGATGTTAACTCTGGCATGGAATTCATTTCCTCTTTTATCTGACAAATGAATATATGAAAGAACATAACTTCTCCAACTAAATATCAAGACCTAACTAAACATATAACCAGAAAAGTTATCATGTAAGTCATATTGCAACTTGGGTAAAAGAAAAATCAGTCGTACTGATTCTGTATTTATAGTAAATGCTGTTTTCTTTTTCCAAAAGTTATTTAGTTTAGCTTGCATTTTTATACCATTGTGTTACATGATGTATATCTTGGTAACGAATTTTGGATGACTCCTTAAATTTTGTTCTGAGTATAATGTCTCACTTCAGTTCATAACCCATGAAATGATGATGATTACAAAAAATTCTAATAACCACTGTTTATAATACACAAAATCTCATAAGCATGACAACAGTACGCATTGGTTAACATTTTGATATCATCGTCTCATGACTGATGAGGCCTATGTGCATGAGTACCATTGTACGTAGATTTCTCAGCCTAAATTTAGCCACTGTTAAAAAATGTTCATATCTTTATTTTTCACCCATCAGATATTAAATCTGAGTATAAAGCCTAAGGAAAATTATAAAGTAAGAATTTAGCTTTTTTGTATATAAAGTAAACAAAATGCAGCATAGAGTCACTCACTGGTTTAAAGTCAACCTATATCTCCAAAACACTCTAAGCATTTCCTTACAATGTGTATTATTCTCATGAAGGGAATGGGGAATGTGAGAATAGGACTAACCAAGCATTGTCTTCAAATATACATAATTTGGCTTTACCTCTACATTTCGCTATAAGCATTTCAGATAAAAACTCTTCAGGCATAATATATCCTAGTTTCATATATCAAACTACATTCAGAAAATGGTATATACCAATTAACTAAAGAATGTCCTGGCAGAAAAAAATGACATCTCTAAATTATGTGACTCCCAATTCTTAGGTATTTCATTATGCCTCCATTTAATGAATGTGATTGTTTAAGTGCTTCATGAAGTATTAATTAAAACCGATCAGATTACTATAATAAAATTGTGTATAATTTTATCCTAGAATAATCCAGGAACTGCCCGCTCAATCATGACATATATAACTTTCCATTAGTATTCATATGGATAGGAATGAGTTTCTTAGGATCTTCTGCCATTTGGAGGTGGCAGGACCAGGATTGGAACAGTGGTCTCCACATCCCACCACATAAACCTGAGGATAGGGAACTCACTGGTCTGTCCAAGAATATCAGCAAAACCAGTGATTAGGCAGGCACCAGTGGCTCTCAGCAGTCCTCCTTGATACTTACAAGGCTGTGATAGGAGGATCATGGTCAAATTCATCCTAAGCAGGAAAGTCCTTGAGACCACTGTCCAACTTTATTGCCAACAAGGCCAGAAGTCAGCCATATGGCTCCTGTGGTAGAGGGCTAGCCTTAAACAAAAGCAGCTCAAGGACTGTGCCCCGCTCCTGAGTTCAAGGTTCGGGACTGGAAACAAAAAGACATACAGAACAATCTGTGCAGCCATCGGACTAAAGCAGGTCACCCTCAACAGCCTTTTTTGCAATTTATTATGAGGCCAATGCAGGAACAGTCACAAACCAGGCAGGTGAAGAGAAGATCAGGTTTCTTAGAAGTGACCTATATTCAGAAAATTAAACTTGGGGACGTAAAATGGCAGCATCCTTATGTAAAAACTACCATTAAGAAAAAGATGAGGGGGCTGGGAAGGTGGCTCAATGTTAGAGTGCTTGCCTTGCATGCCTGAGGCCCTGGGTTCGATTCCTCAGCATCACATAAGAAAAAGGAACAAAAGCTGGAATTGGCGCTGTGTTTCAAGTGGTAGAGTGCTAGCCTTGAGCTGAAGAGCTGAGGGACAGCGCTCAGGCCCAAAGTTCAGGTCCCATGACCGGACCCAAAAAAGAAAAAAAAAGAAAAAGATGGGGGGGGGGGAATGCGGATTAGTGAGAGAGTCCTTGCCTAGCTTTCAAGGAGCTCTGGGTTTGATTCCTTAGTAGCACATCCACAGAAAAAGCCAGAATTGGTGCTGTGGCTCAAGTTGTAGAGTTCTAGAACCAATGCCCAGGCCTTGAGTTCAACCCAACAAACGGCAAAGAGATAGCCAGGTAAGTAGGTAGGTAGGTACGTAGGTAGGTAGATAGATAGATGATAGATGATAGATAGATAGATAGATAGATAGATAGATAGATAGATAGATAGATAGATAGATAGATAGATAGATAGATGAATCTGGTCTTGGTTGTCAGGAGGAAAGAAGGGAACAAGTCCCAGTCATGAGGCGTTCTACAGTGTGCCAGACCACGAGCATCACCTTCAAACAACTACAGAGCAGGAAGATGGTCTCTTTCCCACTTCTCAGGCAGGGCCCCAGAGTCCAGAGGGCAGAGGTAGGTTGTAACTCAGGTGCTTGGAAACAGAAGAGAAAAGGCCATGCCTCTCCTTGGACTGTGGATTTACATTAATGATGGGGAGAATGAAGGAAGGAGATTGGTCTGGTAGAGGTAGAAGGGCCTTCAAATCTGACAGATGGAGAGTCAAGAACACACTCCCTAAGACTAAAGAGCAGGGTTTTTCTACTCTGTTCCTCCCCTCTCCAGCACTAAACTGGCTCTCTATTAGTATTCTAAAGATAGCCTGAAGTTCCTTCACCTGAGGGAGGAAGGTTAATTAGTCATTGTTTGAAGAGGCTGAGAAAAGCCTGACCTTGTTGTAACTCTAAAAAATATTTCAAGTTTCCCCTCATGGCTGGCCGTGCCTGGAATGAATGAAGTCGTTTTGCAGCTTACTTCCCTGTTGAGTGTGTACATTCTGCCTCCTAATCCTGTAGGCCTAGGTCTCTTCACCTAGCTTGGCTTTTGCAACTGTTTTCTGCCTTCAAATACAGTGTTACACCGGAGTTCATCCTGTTAACATGGCTAGGGCTTGGATCCTGAGAACTTCATTTGAACCCAGGATGGTTCAATAATGTTTCGTTCCTGCTTCTATAGCTCAAGAATTCTAAGAACATTTAGAGTGCAAGTAACTTCTCATCACCAAGGGAAACACAGGAAGCTCTTGAATATCTGACCTTTCAGAAGTGAAAGTCAGTGTGTCATAGACTTTTTGGCCCTGATTGGCTTCACCCTGTGATCCTCAGACCTCAGTCTCCTGAGCTAGGGTGACAGGCATGAGCTACTGGTGCTCTGCTAGGTCAGAACTGTAATGACATTAACAATATAAGTCAACTGCTTATCACAAAGGGCTTGGGGAACGTATTAAGCTTTTCAACATTGGACCTTTCAGAACCCTGTAGGACACACGGTTATAATGCCAGAGCCTGAGAGGCTGGGCATATGGATGTTCTACACTTAAACCTGGAGTTCTGACTCCAATTCTGGTGTACATCAGCATTCATTTTCTGGAGAATGTTCTCCTAATTAGCAAATAGGAAAAATACTTTGATTAACCCTCACTTTTTCCCCTGATATGTGTCTCCAACTCAAGCCTAGGCACTATACCTGATCCCATCAGCTCAAGGCGAATACTCTATCACTTGAGGCATAGCATCACATAGGGTCTTTTTGTGGTTCATTGGAGAGAAGAGTCTAAAAGGCTTTCCTTGCCTAGGCTGTCTTTGAACTGTGGTCTTCAGATCTCAGCTTCCTGAGAAGCTAATGTTCCAGTTGTGAGCCACTGGCACGTGGCCTATTGTTTCTGACAGTCCTGGGGCTTGATCTTAGAGACCAGGTTCTGTTTCTGAGCTTCTTTTTCTCAAGGCTAGCACTCTACCACTTGAGCCATTCCACAGCTTTTGGCTTTTTCTGAGTTGTTGCACTGATGATTCCAAGTCTGGCATCCATGAATGCTGAGCAAGGTCTCTACCAGTAAGACAAATTTCTAGCCCCACCCTTACAATTTTATCCCTCAAATTGCCTATCCTCAAGAAAAGGCTTCTAAGTATAACTCATCTAAAGAAATTCCTATAGGAAGGTGTCCAAAAATAAATAAGACAAAGATCATACTTGGGAGGGACTGTGAACATGTGAAGACTGTGACAAATGCTTCCATTTAATTATGTATCATGTTCAACACTTAAAAAGTATTAATGAAAAATGAGTCAATGTCCTAAATTATTGTGTATAATTTTATAATAAATGTACAACCTGTACTAAATATTATGTGTATAATAATACTAAATACCATAAACAATAAATAAATGAATCAAGTAAAAAGTAAAATAAATGCAAAATCAATAATAAAAATCATAATATGTAAACTTACATATGTAAATATATATCATATATTACACCTATATAGAAATATTTTTCCATTGCAGGGCCTTCATTCAGACCCTGGTATCTCTAGTCTGAATTTCTTTTCCTCAAGGACAGTGAGTTTTGCCTTCACTCATGGTGCAAAAGATTTACCTGGATGGTGAGATCAAATCCCAGCAATGATGGAAATACTGGCCCCAGTTCCAAGACAATGACTTAATTTTTTTAATGGAAGCAGTTATGTTTATTCAGTTCCATACTGAACATTAAAAAAAGCAGTGTAGAATTTTGTACATCTATTTAGACAACTTTCCCTTACCCCAAAAATGTTTCTCTGAGCACTATTTTTTTTCAATTTGTATTGTAAAAAAGTTGTACAGAGAAGTTACAGTTAAACGATGAAGGTAATGAGTACATTTCCTATTGAACATTCTTGCCTCCTTCTTTGTTTTCCCCCTACCATGCCTTCCTTCCCATCTCCACAACTACTCCCCCTTTTGAGCTCAGTCACTTTTTTTTATTTTTGGCTTTTCATGGGGTTTGATCTCAAGAAGTGGCAACTCTGCACTTTCCCAAACATTGCTACAGATTTACCAAGACCTTGAGCTCAAATCCCAGTCTAGGAAAGAAAATTGGCAGAAATTCCAAACCAGGGAGCTTTATTTCTTTTTTAATTTAGTTAAATATTTAATTAATTTTTTATTTATTCTTTATTTTGACAACACAGGACTTGAACTCAGGTCTTTGAAACCCTGTTTCAGCTTCGATAGCCCTAGGCTTGGGTGAAGCCTCTGGACCCATAGCCGATCCTGGGATCCTAGGCCCAGATGGCTTGCAGGAAGAAAAAAAAGTAGGATAGAACAAAAAGTGGTGAGCTGCAGAGGGCTGGGGGTTTTACATTTTTTTCTTTGCATGGTGAACATCCTAGGTCTGAATGATACGGTTGCAAAGTGGACCTTACCTGCCATTGCTGAAGGCTGCCGGGCTATCAGTGAAGCCATAGGCCATCTTGTCAATATAGGTCCTGGGTTCAAATCCCAGTCCTGACACCTACCAATGGCAGATCAGAAGAGACTCGTTCCTATGCATAGGAATACCAGTTGAAAGAGTAGTTCATGCTTCAGTCTAGTCTAAAATTGGATGCAATAATCCTAGGAACCTGATTGATCCTAATGAATAGTTTATTAAGCATGAAAAGAATAATATTCCTTTAATGGCACTATAATAAATGACTAAGAGTTGGTAGGAACATAGTAGGTGTAGCTAGACGGCTCTGGCACTCTTTACCAACATATATTTTTTTTGTATAGCATCGTCTGCCTATACATGTATCACTGTTTTGGCCAAACCTGGGGCTGGATATCAGCATCTGGGAGCCACCTGACAGCTTCAATGGCTAGAGGCTGCAATGCTCACAATCATCCATTCGTGAATTGGGCCTGCTAGGCCCTGAGTTCAGATCCCAGCGAAAAATTTAATCTTGGAGTAAGAAGCCGAGTGTGACACATGTTTTCCTTTTCTGGGAGAGTCCTTGGTGTCAGGCATGATGGAGAACATATCTACAAATCTAGATGCTATGTGATAGGATGTAAACAATGTTATAAATGTAGAGGTGTCCTCAGAGTCAATAAAATAATTGGTAAATAAATGAATAAAACAGGAAATAAAATAACCACACCAAACACAATATAGACTGAAAATCTGTATGGAAGTATAAATCATATCTTTAAAATGTATATAAGGAGTATGTTTTCCAGGCCTGACCTTGAATTCAGGCCTAGGGAACAGGCCTGAGTTTCTTGTCTTCAAGCATGGTCAGATTCAGTTCCCTCACAGTGCTGCATATTTACACAGACCTTGAATTCAAATCCTAGGCCTGGCAGAAAAAAAATGGCATGAATTGCAAACCAAGGAGCTAAATAATTTTTTTTTTATTGCGGGCTATTGGGGAAACCATAGTACTGCACGGCAACATAGGCCTACAGTTCGAATCCCAGTTATGCCACTTCCAGATGTTGGGAGGTCCTAAGAGACTCGTTCTCATCCACAGGAACAACGATGGAATGTTATCAATGTCATGGTTGAATGAGTTGCTCATGAGTGACACTCATATTAAATTAGACTTCATGATATCAGTTGGCTGAGTGATTTTATTTAATATCTTATGAAGCATTAAAAGAATAATATTTTTCAGAAGGATGCAATAATTTCAGGACACTGATTTACTTAATAGTTTATTAAAGATGAAAATAATAACATTAATTACATGGAGCATAATAAATACCCAAGAATTGTAGAAATGTAGTCTATATAACTGAATAATGGATAGACTTCTCTGGTATTCTATAAACACATATATTTATTAGGGTAATACCATCTGTGTGTCAATCTCTTCTTATTTTCTCAACCCCTAGGGTTCGATCTAAGGTCCTGGAACCTGCCTATCAGCTCAATTTGCCCCAGGATGGCATGCTGACCCTCATCCATTCATGAATTTGGCTCTGTAGGCAGTGATTTCACATGACAGCACTCCCAAACAATGAACGTGGAGTAAGAAGCTGATGGTGACACATGTTTCTTTTTCCGTGAAATTCCTGGGTGTCAGGTATAAGTGGAATACAGATGCAGACCTATATCCTATTTAATCATGTAATCAATGTTCTATGTGCCATAATAGTCAATAAAATAAAGTCATTACATGAATGAAACAAAAAATAAAATGAATAACTATGCTGAAAACAATATGGAGTCAACATATGTATATAAATATAAATCATATATTTTAAATGTACATGAATAGGTTGTTTTCCAGTGCTGGGGATCAATTTCAGACCTAAGGATCACACATGAATTTCTTGATTCAAGGAGGCCAGCTTCCCCTTTCCACAATGCAACAGAGTTACCCAGACCAAGAGTTCCAATCCCAGTCCTGGCAGAAAAAATGGAAACTTTATACCATGTGATTGTTTAAATGCTACATAAAGTTTTGATTAAAATTGATCAATTTCCTTTACTATAACTGTGTATAATTTTATCCTAGAATCATTCAAGAACTGTCCATTCAGTCATAACATACATCACATTACATTCATATTCATATAGATAATAATGAGTTTCTAAGGATCTCCTGCTATTTGGAGGTGGCAGGACCAGGATTTGAACTGTGGCATCCAGCTCCCACCATTTTAACCTGTGGATAGGGAACTTACTTGTTTGTGCAAGAACAGCAAGATTAATCATTAGGCAGGTGCCAGTGGCTCTCAGCAGTCCTCCTTAATACTTACAAGGCTGTGATAGGAGGATCCTGGTCAAATTCACCCTAGGCAGGAAAGTCCTTGAGACCTCTGTCCAACTTCAGTGACAACAAAGACAGAAGTAGAGCAGTGTAGCTCTTGTGGTATAGGGCTAGCCTTTTGCAAAGGCACCTCACAGACTGTGCCCAGATCCTGAGTTCAAGGTCTGGGACTGGCAAAAAAACAGACATACACAACAATCTGTGCAGCCATCCAGCTAAAGCAGGTCATCCTCTTGTCCCCAACAGAATTGGAGAGAGTTCCCTGGGAAAGGGGCTGGGGGAGCCTCTGTCATCTTGACTCTGACCATGCTGTCTGCATCACAGGATTCCGGTCACACCCTATTCTTTCATTGTTCTTTCTAACCAATGGGATACAAGGATGGTGTCACCCCACATTCCATGCTGCCAAGCGTCAAGATTCCCTCTATTGGTTGACACCACCACCAGCAGTTGAGGAAGGTAGAGGTGGCTGTGTGGTGAGCTACAGACTTGAGGCAACTTTGTAGTAGAGTAGGAAATTGACGTCCTTGTCAGTGAGTGGGAGAATAGAGGATTTCCCAGAGCCTGGGAATGTGGCCAGCCCATCTTTCCCATTCCAGTGCTCAGATGTCTGAAACAACAAGACTCCATGAGAGAGCTGTGGGCAAGAATCTACTGCCAGAACACTGGCAGAAGAATCCTCCCATTAGACCTGCAACATTCAAGAAAACACAGAACACGAAAAAGGGAGGGATCCCCAAGACAAACACAACTGGGGAGGGTGATTCAACGGAGGGTCCAGCCAAAGGTGATGCTGACTGGGGGCCTCCCCTGCCTTTGAACACAGTCAAAGCCAACAGGGTCAAGAATATCAAGTATCGCAGTACCACCAAGGATCTGCAGAGGTGCTAGCGACACATGATGCCAACCCTGGACTGCAGCCAAAGAGGAAAATCAGGCACTCTGTGCCAAGATCCAACCACTGAAGCAGGAAAAGACAGACCGGCAGGGTCGACTGGAGAAAGAGAGGGACAAGATAGCTGAGGTGCACAAAGAACCAAAAACAGAGCTAGAGATCCACAAGCCACCCATACAGAGGTTGGTTTCAGCAAAAAGTGATTTACAATCTGCAACGGCCTAAGTGAAGCAGGTGGCCAATGACACAGAAATGGAGCAAGAAGCTCTCACCTGCCACATGCAGACTGCAGAGTGGGGCATGGTGGAGGTGGAGATGGCTTTTTCTGCCATCACTGCTACACAGAAGGAGATCGAAATGTTCTTCGAACAGGTGAATGATGTGACACTTCAGTTCGAGGAAAAATCCAGAAGCTTCAATGACCTGGAGCAAGTGAACATAGTGTTGCAGGAGAAGCTGGAAGCACTCTGGACACAGAAGAGTAACAGGAAGAACAGAATCTGCAAGTTCCAACAAGGGCTGGCGGGGCTGGAGGTACTGAAGAGACTATTGGACAACCTGAGCTGTATGGTGACCTCAGAAAATCTGGAGAGAGACACCTTCACAGAGGACCTGTGCATTGACAGGTCCTCATGGAAGGAGGAGGCTCAGTGGCTGACTGACCAGGTGAACCAACTGACAGAGAAGGAGCAAAGGGAGAGGCAGGTGCTGGACCTAGAGAATGAGCTGGGGGAACTGAGCAGCAAGCTGATAGAGCCATCTCAGGCTGATTGGCAGTTGCGGCGCAGGCCTAGCACACGCAGATGGAGTTGAAGAACCTTGAGGAACAAGGTCACATCCAGGTCAAGGAAAACCAAAAGCTATGTCTCTAGAACGCGGAGCAGTGGGAGCAACTACGGATACTAGAGGAGAAGGCCAAGGGTCGGCAGGAGATCCCTGAGACCCCCATGATGCACATGGGTGTGTGCAACCCATAGCCAAAGGAATAGCTGGCCCTGCTGTGGGATGCTCTCCACAGGGTGAGCGGTGAGAAGGACCTCACCAGAATCCTGGACTCAGAGCAGCATGTGAAGAAACATCTGTGGGAACAGCTAGATCACTTAGAGGAGAATATAGGGGAATGGAAAGAGGTGTCCGAGAGACAGGACCATGTGGTTTGGGAGCTGCAGGAGCAGCAGGATCAGTCCCTGGCCCAGCTGCAGGAGCTCAGAGCCACCTGTCAGCAGCAGATTGTCTCCAATGAGCACCTGAACACTGAGAAGTAGGCCCTGCAGCAGCACCTGCAGAAGTAGACCCAGCTGCTGAAGCAGCTGAAGCATGTGCAAGGCCCAACCAACTGGGGGGAACAGTTGGTGCCCCCAAAGTAGCAGGACATGGTCCAGTGCCTGGAAACCACCAGAGCACAGGAGGAGTGCCTGGAGGCCCAGGTGAGCTTCCTGTCTTTCCCTAGGGAAGGGAAAGGCATGAGCCCTGGAGAAGCAAAAGGTGAGGAGGTAACTCCCCCAGATGAGACCAAGCAGAGGCTGGAGAAGTCCCCCAGACCGAGAGGGACGTGGCTCTGTGAGAGCTCTAGGAGGCTGAGATCCACAGGGGGAAACTCCTGCTGCAGGAGCGGTGGCCCTGCTGCAGGTGCCCGGCCCACCCGGCAGCAAGTGCCAGACAGAGCTGGAGCCACAGGCCCCCTGCTCTGTGAGCTGCCACCACAGCAGGCGTAGGGATAGGAAGTAGGACATGTGGGCATCCAAGAAGAAAATCTGGTTTGTCCATGACCTGTATGATGAAGTGGACTTCGATAGTCCAGCAGATAAGCTCCACCATCTATGCAGCAAGCTGTTGGCACACATATCCACTGTCGAGGAGTCCCTCATGGGGTGTAAAGAGCAGACATTCATCCGGGATGAGCTGTGTTGGGAGAAAGCCAAGCGCATGTGCTGGCTCTCCCAGGAGAAGATGGAGAAGAGAGCTGCAGGAGCTGATGTCGCTCCTCGCAGGGGAAGGACAGACAGCAGGCTCTAGCCCCCTGCCACCACCACTGCTTCAAATGACTCATGCTCTGGGGTGGGCGAAATGAGAGAGGAGCAGAAAGGTTTTGAAGAATTGCAACTTGAAGACACCTTGGAAACTGCCAAAGAAGAGGTCGGAGTTCCTGAACCTGTAGATAACTCCTCCATGAAGCTCGTCCTGATGCAGATGCCCCACATCCAGAGTGGCCTGCTGTTCGCGGGCTCGGACAAGGAGTGCTCCCTCCCTTTCTTCTGTAGACTGATCTGGATGATGACTCTCTATATGACATACTGACTTTCAAAAGCCTTGGAAGCCACCAGAAGTAGGTGGCAAGGTGGCCTTCTCTCAGGCCTCCATCTGCCACAAGATGGGATGAGTAAACTGTGGGTCAGGTAGGGCACAGGCTTCTGGGATGTGGCCCAAATTCAAGGGACAACTAATGGCCCATCGGTAGCCAGAGAAGAGACCCATGTTATGCTTGTCACAAACAATAAATTGTTTTCAAAGGGAAGTAAAACCTCCAACAAAAATTCATTCTTCCAGTCCGGGGCATTGAACTCAGGGCCTGACCACTGTCCCTGAGCTCTTTTGGTCAAGGCTGGCTCTCTACCAGTTGAGCCCCACCTCCCCTTCAAGCTTTTTCTGTACGGAATTGAACCCAGGGTGTCACTCATGCTAGGCGACCATCTACCACTGAGCCACATTCTCAGTTAGGATGATTCCTCTCCGCCCCAAACCCATATGGCCATCCCTCAGATAAATAGGAAGTAAGGGCTAGGATGAATACGAAGCACAAGTCCGGTTCACACAGAAATACTCCTCTGACACCTCTTAGATCCACTTAGTTGAACTTTCTATTCTAACATATGGATGAGAGAGGGAGAGGTGAGTCCCAAGAGAAGAGTATCATGAAAAGTGGCCCCTTGAGACACACAGCCTACCTCACACAAGTGGTCCTCTAGATTCTGATCTGACCTGACTCAATGTGGAATCTACACTATCTCTCCACCACTTCAAGACTCAGGATGAAATAAAGGTCAGCCCTGACTTCAGCCCACACACAGGTAGAAGCTCCTAATCCCAGACTGACTTCCACCTCTGACTGCCTCGATTTAGGCTGGACCCACCACTCACCACAATGTTGGCAGTGATGACCTCATGGATGGATTCCAGGAAGAAGGTCTATGGCAAAGAGCAAAAGCAGCAGGGTGAGAAGGGTGGACGGAGGTGGGGTGATTGCTTTGGGATCTTCTTCCTTGGAGCCCTCCCATCAAGCCAGATCAACGCTGACCCAAAGCATGGCCAAGGCCAGGGTGTGAGACAAGATGGAGGAGCACAGGGCTAAAGGAGGTACTGCTTTGTCTTGGAGCACTTGAAAATTCCAATTTTATTTGGCCCATACCAATCCTAAAGTCAACATGCAATGCCTCTCCTTGTTGTTGTCCATGAGCACTGTCCCTGAGCTCTTTTTCTCAAGGCTAGCACTCTACCACTTGATCCACAGGGACACTTTTGTTTTATCATGATTCATTGAGGATAAGAGTCTCACACACTTTCATGCCCAAGCTGGCTTGGCACCATGATCCACCAGATCTTAGCTTTCTGAGTATCTAGGATGGCAGGTACGAGCCACCTGTGCCCAGCATGTGAGGCCTTTTGAAGGCATCTTGGAGAGTCTGTAAAAGGAGCTCCAAAGGGCCTGGATAGACCATGACCCAATCAAGGAGCTGGGATGGGGGAAGGCAGACCTTCTAGCCATTCTGTTCCCCAAAATTAAAGATGCCAGGTGGTGGTGTATGCATCGAACTCCTAGGTCAACAGCCATCAGCCTTAGTGGGGAAAAGGTAGAGAATACCCAAAGAATGCAGTGTAGAAATATCTGATTTTGCATGCATGTAGTGTGTGTGTGTGTGTGTGTGTGTGTGTGTGTGTGTGTGTGTATGTGTGTGTGTGTGTGAACTCAGTGCCTAGGCTCTATCCCTGAGTTTTCTTGCTCAAGGCTCATGTTCTGCGACCTGCGCCACAGCCCCACTTCCCTTTTGATGGTTAATTGTAAGTAAGAGTCTCAAGTGCTTTCCTGTCCAGGATGGCTTTGAAGCATGATGGGGGCCCCATGGAAGCAAGAGTAAACACAACTTGCAGGTACAATCCCTATGGTGAGTGACCCCTCCCCCCTGGTGGCCAGATGTGCAGCCTCATGCCATTCTCTAGAGTTCAATTTTCGGAAGTGACCAGGGCCAAGCTGACTTTTGTTCACCCTGAGTGCTGATGCCAGAGCAGGTCTGTTCCCCCTAAGCCAAGAGAACTCCAGGAGGCACAGCACCCAGGGGCCCAAGGAAAGGAGAGGTCAGTTCCAGGCCAAGCTAAGAGCCTTTGTGCACAGACACCCCAACTTGGCCTTCCCTTCCTGATCACCATAAGACCTGTCAAAGAACAACCCCCAAAAAACAAAATTGGAGCTATGGCTCCAAGTGGTAGAGTTCTAGCATTGAACCAAAGAGCTCAGGAAAAGGGACCCCATGCTTTGAGTTCAAGACGCCCAGTTGACTGTCCTCCATAAAACACAGGTTGGCTAAAGTAAACTAGTAGGATTTGTGAAGTGTTTCTGAAGAATGGTGATATGAAGAAAGCACCCTAATTCTAATCACAGCTGAACTTGTGACATACAGCTATGTGCTGAGTCATTCACAGGGTACTTTTGGCTGGGGCTTTTCCACATTGGGGTTTTCTGCTGCGTCCTCAAAAAGGTGCTGTTTGCTGAATCATGCAAAGGGTGCTATGTGCTGAGTCCATTACATAACGTACTGTATGCTGAGTCCTTCAAAAGGTGCGGTGTGCTAATTCATCCCAAAGGCTGCTGCTATGTGCTGAGCCCTTGAGAAGGGAGGGATGAGGTGAATTTTTCAAGTGCTGTGTGCAGAGTCCTTTACACAGTGTGCTCTGTACTGTCTTTCAAATGGTGCTCTGTGGTGAATCCTTTGACAGTGTGGTATGTGCTGAATCCTTCCCCAGGGTGGTATGTGCTGAGTCTTTCAATATTGTGCTATGTGCTGAGTCTTTCAAAGGGTTCTGTGCACTGTTTTACACAGGGTGCTACATACTCAGCCTTTCAAAGGGGGCTGTGGGTGCTCTTAACACAGGATGCTATGTACTGAGTAACTGGGAAAAAGTGCTACATGCTGAGTTTTTCAAAGCATGCCATGTGCTGAGTCCTTTACACTGCAGGCTATGGACTCCTTCCTTCAAAGGATGCTGTGTGCTGAGTACTCTACACAAGATACTATATGCTGAGTCCTTCAAAGGGATCTGTGTGCTGAATCCTTTACACAGGGTGCTTTATGCTGTTTTTTGAAGTGTGCTGTGTGCTGAATCATCTCAAAGGGTGCTATGTTCTGAGTCCTTGAGAGGTTGTTATCCCCAACAATCACACACACACACATACAAATGAGGGTCACTGTGTACCTGCTTGGTGTGTGGAGTGGAGAGAGACGGAGGAGAGTCTCCTCCAACAGTGGGGCTAGGGGAGAATTAATCCTCTGGGAAGGGACTGGGGTTGGGAGGGAGTGCTGAGCTGAGGTGAGGCTGCAATTGCCATGGCTTGGAAGCCTTAGGGCCAAATCATGTCTGGGCTTGCAGCCAAGGTGGGGGGAGGGGTCTAGCAGAAGAGGGGACATGGCCAAGGGAAGGAGGGGGCAGGGCCCAGGGCTCACTGAGATGGCAGCAGTGGCCAGGGGTATGGGGGCAGGCACTGGGGGAGGGGGCAGGCACGAGGTGGCCCAGGAGAGGAGTGGGGGCAGAGAGAGAGAGAGAAAGAGAGAGAGAGAGAGAGCAGAGAAAAGAGCAAGCACATGCACAAGGACAAGCAGTTTCATCATCTGGCGGCCTCCCCAAAATTTCACAGGTCCTAGTGGGGATCACAGAGCACATGGAGCTGGTGCAGCAGGCACACTGCCACAGGCAGCCACTCAGGGCCATGGTGGCCCTGAGTCTGAGGTCACAGCATAGGGGAGCACGGAGGCAATGGTGGCAGTTGAGGTAGGGGTGGCGTTGGAAGAGGAAGAGGAGCAGAGGCCTCATGCAGCCACTCTATGTTGCCATGCAGATACACCTGCCCCCTCCCAGCAGCATGGTGTTTCAAACATAGCTTGGACCCATGTTGTCTCTCACAGTCACCCAACAGAGATGGCGCATCCCTGGCCAGTTTTTGGCCCCAACCCAGTCTGAGTCCTCAGTCCTTGGACTCCAGGCCTGCAAGCACACAGAGCCACTGCCTACGGCTTCTCCCAGCAGCACAGGTGAGTGGCTGCCAAGGGCCCAGGACCTGTGAACCCTCCTGTCACCCTTCTTCCCCCGCTGATGCGGACCCATGCCTCCTGCCTCCCCTCTCCCGTCCTTCCCTCGCATGCGCCATGCCCCACAGTCTGCCATAGCCCTGCCACAAATGTGCCCCAGGGGTGGAGGGTGGGGGTGGGTATCGACCCAGGGATCCCACCTCCATCTAGTGGCCAGTGTCCCAGGAAACGGGAAGATGCAGAAAGAGTGAGAAGTGGGCACCACAGAGCCCCTGGCCTGGAGCAGTGAGAGACACACAGCTGTGCATCTGCACCGTACTTCTCCCTGGTGGGAACCTGGTGGCTTTAGTCAGAGGTGGAGAGTAGCACCTCACCTGCCTTCTTGGGTCTTTTCCTTTTTGCTTGGGGTGGTGGGTGTTGGATGCAGAAGATAGGGCCTCCTTGCTGTGTGAGCCCTAGTCTTTTGTGCTCGGTCACCTTTTTACCTGAGGAGAGTCCCAGAAGAGCCCACTAGGGAGGTGAGGGCACTGGGGGTCAGATAGAAGGTGAATATCTGGGAGGAACACACCTCTTCTGACACACATACACTCGGCCTGTCCCCCCTCCATCTCAGCTGTCAACAGTCCTCACAGGGTGATCACATTTCCCAGCTCTGCCACCATCTGCTGATGCTCCAGTTTCATCTGGTCTCCTAGTTCTTCCCAAGAATCCACCAAGTTACCCAGACTCATCTAGGCTGGAAGTAGGGAGTCCATCTATGTATGTAGCCTTTAGGATCCTATCCATTTCCCCAACACCGCCCCACCCCAGGTCAGACACATCTCTGGGGCACTATGACCCCCTGCTTGTTTTCAGTCCTGGCTCTGAGGAGCCACCTATCTCGGTATAACTTCACCCAGCATCCTGACCTGGGGTTTTGGTGAATGGGGAGTCAAGGCTGGTTGTTCCCAAGGGAAAGCATCTGGCCCTAGAGAACGGGAGAGGCAGGATTGTTCAGCATTATTAAAGTAGTGCTTCCTTGGGTCGAGCCCTTGATTTTAACAAGGGAACCCCCATGCTCCAGCTTGCACCTTGTCCCAGAGGAGGAACCAACAATCTCAGGAGAGGCACTGCTCTGAGTCTGTTTGTGTGTGTGTGTGTGTGTGTGTGTGTGTGTGTGTGTGTGCATGAGAGAGACAGAGCGAGAGAAAGAGAGAGAGAGAGAGATCATCTTTCCCTTATACAAGTTGACTGTGCTCAGGTGAGTGATCAGTTGGCAAATTGCAGGTACTGCATAGATTAGTCTTCTGTCACAGTCTGGATGTGTGTATGTGTTGGGAGAGCAGCGGGATGACAAAAATGAAAATATATTTAAGTCACCATGTCTAAAAAGAGCAAAAGCATTTTATTTGTGTGTGTGTGTGTGTGTTTTTCTTTTTTCATCAATACCAAGTACGCGTCTAGCCATAATTTTTGTTTCCTCCTTCACCGTTTCATGGCTCCTTTGGGGGAAGGTTTCAGTAGATGTTCCTTTCCAGCTATCTCTTCCCTCTGTTCTGTATCCCACAGTAGCTGCTGGGCCTGCATGGGTCTCCCCTAGGAGGCCTATGTGAACCGCAGACCAGAGCTTACACCTGTGCATCTGTCTTCAGCCTGAATGCTTGTGAGACGAGTGTGACCACAGCCTCACTCTTCCAGCCAGCCTGTCTGTTCTCATGTGTATAGTTGGAGCTAATTCAAGGATTGGGAATGTGTCTACAAAACGTAATTAGGGAATGAGATGTGGGGGAGTCGAGCAGGGGCTATGAAGCTAGGAGGGTCTGGGGAGTGGTGAATTGTTACGTAGTAGATGGTTCACCACGACCAAGGATGAGGGGGCAACCTTACCCAGGGCATTGACGGTGTCCATGGGCATCTGGCCAGGGTGCTCCAAGCCCCCACTGGTGGCGTGTTCCCTCCAGGGGGAGTGCGCCAGTGGGCAGTCCTCCCTGGAGTCCTGCAAACTCCAATCTGCGTCCCTCCTAGTCCATTTCCAGCTGGGCTGTGGTAGGCAAGTGTGTTTCCCCTCCTGGAGCCTGCTCAGTATCAGGCCGTGGCAGTTAGCTAAGGCTCTCTGAATGCCAGTTTCTGTAACCTGATGTAGGCTGTCTGGAAGGAAAATGGGACCGCTGATTTTGGAACCCTTTAAGTTTGATCGGGACAACTGCAATTCCACCTTTTCCAGGGATTTTTCTTGAAGCTGGCAATTTCCATTAACACCTGGGATTATGGGTCAAATTAGATAGACCACTTCAGCCACCAAACAATGACATTCAAAGAAGCACAGGCAGAGTTCCCCAGCCAGATGGTCTCCTGCTATGAACGTCGTGACTTGACTGCCTTTATGCGGCAGCTGTTGATTCTCCTCTGTCTCTTTCTAGGGTGACCACCACAGTCGAGGATATCGTGGGGAGCAGAGATTGTGACCTCATCATCCCTAGCCTGCCAGCTGTGAACAGAGATGATTCCCAGCACCTACACTGGACTCTGGGAGATTCAGAAACCTGGGATGCCTCAAGGATCCTTTCTCTGCAACATGAAACTTGGGGGCTGGAGGTGGTAGAACATCGTGACTGGCCCCGAGGTAAGGAGAGGAGGCCACTTGAGCCAGGCCTTCAGCTCACAGCAACCTTGTTCACACTTGAGTAGGGAATTGAGTGCCACAGAACTGGTCAGCTGTTGGCCAGAGATCTTTGAGAAGATAGGCATACCAGAGGGCCCAGAATCCAGTGAGTATATCGTGGCTCACATTCTTGGAGCCAAAACAGTTAAGTGCGGTGGCACCAGGAGGGCGGGAAGAGGAAAGACGGAGAACTGGGAGAGCTACATCAGGTTTTGTACCCCCCCCCCCAGGATGCTTACCACTATGGGATGGGACTTTTCTGTAGTATTGTAATAGGCAGATGTTCATTTATTTATCCAACAACGCATCACAGTGTGCCAGGGTCCAGTGTGTGGGGAGGTGATAGACGATGAAAGGTTCTAGTGCTGGTTCCCGAGCACATGAAGAAACCTGGGTTTGAGCTGAATGCTGGAACATCACGCTTGTCATCCTAGCTACTTAAGAGGCTGAGTTAGAAGGATAGAGGCTTAACGCCAGGGCAGGAAAGCCTTTAATGCTCTTATCTCCAACTACCTACGAAAAAGAAAACACCAAATGGTCTGGTTCAATAGTGGGGCTACTGTGTGGTCGAAGGACCACCTTTAAGTCACTGAGCAGGATTTACTCCCTTTACGACCAGGTGAAACACACCTGTAAAATTTGCTGACACTCATCCCAGATGTGCTTGTGTGTGAAAATTACTGTCTCTAATGAGGGAATGAGTCCCTGGATTTATTTTTTCTGAAAAGGATGTATTTTGCTGTTTCCAGTTATACAGGTCACTAGCTGTAAAGGGAAAATATATTAGAGAAGGTCCTGCCCACCATCTCTTCCATGTTCCTGTCTCAAGGGTAATAAGGGTAACATACCACGTTGTACCACCTCAGGCTGGTTCAAGTAACCACTTTTGGTATGGGAGGACTTTAGATTAGAGGTGTTGATGGCAAAGAATAGGACAGAGAGTGCATCTTCCACTGAAGGATTCTGTAACACTGGGGGAGAATATTTTTTTGGATATGACAACTTTAGGTCTGTTCTCCCATCCTGAGAAAAGGAGTAAACAGAGGTGCATACATGACACAGATAAAACTATCAGCATACACACACAGACCAACAGCCACAGACACTTAACTCACAAGTGCCACACCACTCCATTTTGACCTCTACAGAGATATGAGATGACAGAGAGAACATCCCAGATTGCCTCTTGTGGATGCTGCAGATGACCTTTGGAGGATGTCACATATATTCTCCCTAGGAGGCCCTAGAAGACCTCTCATGGAGGTTCCAAACGGCTTCCCAAGGAAGTGTCAGTTGACCTCCATAGGAGGACCCAGATGTCCTCTCCATGAGGCTGAGATTACCTCTTGAGTAGCTCCCAGATGGCCACTCAAGGAGGCCACATATGAACTCCAGAGGAGGTTCCACATAACCCTTTTGAGAAAGTGACAGATGACCTCCAGAGAAGGTCCTATATAGCTTCTCAAGGAATTCCCAGATGATGTCTGAAGACAGTCAGAGTTTTCATCAAGGTAACCCTAGGTGACCTCCCAAAGAAGCTCCACATGACCTCAGGAGGTCGTCCTAACTTGCCTCTTAAGGAAGCCCCAATGACTACTTTGAATAGGTCTCAGGTGGCCTCCTGAGGAAGCCACAGATGACCTCTGGAGAAAGTCCAAGATGGCCACTGGAGAAGGCACAAGATGACCTCCAGTGTAGGTCTCAGATAGCTTCTCAAGGAAGTTGCAGATGCACTCTTGATGAAGTTCCAGATGGCTTCCCAAGGAAGGCCCACATGACCTCTCAAGGAGTTCCCAAGAAAGCCACAAATGACCTCTAGAGGGGGTCCCAAAAACAGGCTGGCAAGCTTGCCCAGACGCACCCCTAGAGGTACCTATATGACTTTTGTGCATGTTGCTCCTCTGGAGACAAACACTTGAGGACTTGAAGGCTGACACTCTCACCTATAGGGATTTTCCCCTGAGGCCAAGGTCTGATGCCATCCAAACGGATTAATCTCAATGGGATCTCCAAAATTCAAGCCTCTATTGTTCAAGAGAATCCATCGAGACACATTTAATATAATAAATGTTCTCCAAACCACCGAAACCCAAAATTATGTTATCCAAAGCTCCAAATATCAAAGGGCAAGACTTTTTCCCCTTCCCTTTGTCTCTCCTTCGCTACAGACCTATACTTCCTTTGAAGTCTTTCCCTTTATCCCTTTTACCAGTTCCTTCTTCTCTTCAGGCCTCTCTACTCTCCACAGGCCTGAACTGTTTTGCCTGGGTCGTCAGTTGCCATCCTTCACCTCCTGCTCTCCCTCAACTTCCTCTCCTCCCAGGACTTTCCCCTCTGCTATGACACCACTTCCTTCCTTCCAGGACTTTTCAATTTGTATCTCCCCTTCCATTGCTGTGAACAAGCAGCATATATAAAGTCTGTACCCCTTCTCCACTCCAACTGCTAACAGTTTTCAACTGTCACATCCCAAACTCCCCACAGCCCAATCACTTCTTAACAGCTCAACTCCTGGTGATTAAAGTTCCAGCCCCTCCCACAGAATGCCTGTCCTCTCCAGCGGGCCAGGAGATGGGGCCACACTGATTATTGGACCCTATAGATTATTAGGGCCCTGCTGATTATTACAGTATCCTCCTTGTGAACTAGTTGCAATTGAAATTGGAAATTTGATTGTGATATTACAAAGTCGTTGTGAAATTACAAACCCATTTTGACATCATCATCAGCACGACATCACAAACCCATTGTGACCATATTGTCATTGTTTCATCATGATTCCACTGTGATATCTCAAATCTATTATGACCTCTTAGCTCCTTTGAAAAATCACATACCCTTTTCAACATTACAGTCCCTTTGTGTACCCATATCCTTGTTGCTAACTAATGACAATTGAGATCAGACATGCCATTATAACATCAAAAAGTGTTTGTGACATCCTCAACAGTGTGACATCACATTTTCATTATGAGAGCATCAGCTCATTTGACATCACCAAACTTAATGACACAATCTCATTATGACAATTGTCATTGTGACATCATAGATACATTATGAATGCCTATTCTGTGATTTCATTGTATTTCAAATATGCCATGAGAGTTGATATCCAAAATACATTTTTGTGCCAACATAACCATTTTGACATCATAATCACGTTGTGACATCATAGTGCCATTGTGATTTAACTAATACCATGTGACATCACAAACCTCTCCTATCCTCATAACTTCTGTGACATGCTGACATTGTGATATCTTAGAAGTTTTTGCCCTCAGAATTTGTTTCCACCCTCATATTTCATGAATGACATAAGATACCAGAAATCCACTGTGACAACATGTCCATTGTGACATCACACTGACAGATGTCATGAATTTATGTCACATTGTGACATCAGAAAAAGTTTTGATGTCACAGTTAGTGGGTGATGGCATACAGGTAAGGGGTCACAGTAGGTTTATGATGTCACAATTGGTTAGTGATATCCAAATGGCATAAAGTTTCTCAGTTATCATGAAATCACAGAGAATATGAATTCACAAATGGACGGTGGTATCTCCAAAGGCATGTGTTGTCAAAAATGTGAAGAAGTCCTAGGAGGATTGTGATGTCATAGTGTGATACAATGGTCTTGATGTCTGTCAGTATGATGTCACAATGGTCATGATGTCACAGAGGGTTTCTAATATCACATATCATAACTGAATTATTATGTTTGAAAACAGATTAAGAGCTCACACTAAGACATCACAATTGCAGCACGTCACAAGGCTTATGAGGACAGGGCAGGTTTGTGATATCACAGTGTGTTAGTGATATCACCATGGCACTGTGATGTCACAAAGTCATTGTGATGCCATATATTTATGAGATCACAATGATTTTCAGATATCAACCCACATGCCACATTTAAAATAGAATGAAATAAGAGTATAGGAATTTACAATGTTTCCATTGCCTCACAATGACAATATAATGTCATAAAGCTATGAGGTCATTGTAAATTGGTGATGTTGCAAGGAGGTGATGGTGTCATAATGAATATGTGTTGTCACACTGGTGATGGGGTCACAAAGGGTTTGCGAGATTACAATGGCATATATGAATTCAATTGTCATGTGTTCAAATTGAGGATATGGGTACACAAAGGGACTGTGATGTCACAAATGCCATATGTGTTTTCAAAGGTATTTAAGGGTCATGATATCTTTATGATTCACAGTTGTGATGAGGTCACAAGGTGTGTTTGATGTTATAATGATTTTGTAACATCTCAAACACATGTCCAATTTGAATTGCTACTATTTCAAAATCTGCATACAAGTTCACAGAAGGAGCTTGAAATCCTAAGGGACATGAATTTTGTTTAATTTTATGTCATATTAGGTTTTTAAAACACAGTGGGACACTGATATCACCATGGCAAAGTCAACACACTACATCATGTCAAAACATTGTTTTGGTGTCACAAATAGTTGGTGATGCCACATTTGTGATGAAGTCACAAAAGATTGGTGATGTCACAATGTACTGGCCATGTCACAATGACATGATGGTTCTCAATTGTCTTTAACTTACAATGAGTACATAAGTTCACAAAGGGACTGTGGTTTCTCCAAAAGTATGTGTTGTCACATATTGAAATCCTAAAAGGTTTGTGATGTCAGAATTTGACACAATGGTTATGACATCTAGCAGTGTGATGTCACCATGGTCATGATGTCACTGGGAATTTGTGATATCAAATGTCTTATGTGAAATCTAATGAGGTGGCCAACAGATTATGAGGAAGAAAAGGCATGTCACAAAAGTTATGATGACAGGATAGGTTTGTGATGTCACAGTGTGTTAGTGATATCACAATGAAAATGTGATGTGCAAAGGGATTGTGATGTCACAATGGTTATGAGTTCATGATTTCTTTATGATATCCACCTGTATGCCACATCTGAAGTAATATGAAATCACAGAAAAGCCATTCATAATGTATCAATGATATCACAATGACAATGTGAAATTATAATTTTATCATATTTTAGTTTTGTGATTTCACAATTAGCAGATGGTCTCACAATGACAATGTGATGTCACAGTTGTAATGACCTCACAAACTTTTTATTGTTAAAATGTCATGTCTGATTCTCAATTGTCAATATTTCACAGTGGAGATTTGGGTACACAATGGCACTGTTATGTCACAAAGCTTTGTGCTTTTTCAAAGGTTATAAGAGGTCATAATAGATTTGGGATGTCACAATGTGATCTTGGTGTCTAAACAGCAATGTTATGTCACAATGGGTTCATGATGTCACTGTGGTTTTGAGGTCACAATGGTTTAGTTAGGTGATGAGTTTGTAATATCACAATTACTAGTCCAATTTCAGTCACTACTAGTTCACCATGAGGACACTGTAAAAACCAGCAGTGCCCCTATAATCCACGGGAACAGATAGTCATCATGACCTCCAGGTCTGGACCACCAGAGAGGGGGGTGCATGCCGCTGGAGTGGGCAAGACATGCTGCTGAAGAGATAGGATGTTAAGCCCCACATGGTGAGCTGCCAAGAAGTTATTGGGCATGGACATTTGGGAAGTGATGATTGAAAAATGTTATGCAGGAAACATATTTTAGTGGGGGCAGGGTACAGCCTATATGTAGGTTGCATGTTCAGAGCAACAGAAGGGGGAAGAAAAAGGGAAAGGCCTGGAAGGAAAGAAATGATGAGACTGCAGGAGGGTAAAGACCTGGGAGGAGAGGAAATTGAGGGAGAGAAGGAGGTGAAGGACGGCAACTGGCCACCTGGACAGGGCAGGGAAGGCCTGTCAAGAGTACATCAACCTGAAGAGAAGAAGGGAATGGTGGAAGGAAAAAATGAAAATACCTGAAAGGTAGGACAGGTCTGTAGAGAAAGAGGATGAAGAGAAATGAAAAAGCCTTGTCCTTTGAAGTGTGGAGCTTTGGAGATGATTATTTTGGGGGTTGGTTGTTTGAAGGCTGGTTAACAAATGGGTAGACTGCTCTTTCAAGGTCTGAGGGTTCATGGTTGAGGCTGCAATTAGCTCTGGGCAACCAGCCCAGGGCAAGGTAGTCGCTTGTTACAAAATTTATGAAGACAAGACAGGTTTGTGATGTTACATTGCATTAATGATATTACAATATCAATATGAGGTCACAAAGGGATTGTAATGTCGCAATGGTAATGTGGTCACAATGGGTTTCTGAAATCAACCTATATGCCACATTTGAGAGCGAATGAAATCACAGAATAAGCAATCACATTGTCTCTATGACCTCACAATGAAAATGTGATGTCATAATGCTATGATGTCATTGTCATTTTGGGATGTCAGAATGGGCTGATGGTATCCTAACAACAATGTGATCTCACTCTGCCAATGGTGTCACAAAGCGTTTGTAATGGTACAATGGCATGTCTGATGTCAGTTGTCCTTTGTTCACAATGAGGATATGGTTACCCAAAGGGACTGTGGTGTTACAAACACGATGTGCTTTTTCAAAGGTGCTAAGAGATCACAACAAGTTTGGGATATCACAAGGAGATCGTGATATCACTGTGGCAATGTGATGACACAATGGGTTTGTGATGTCACAGTGGTGATGAGGTCACTCTTGGATAGTGATGTCACAATGAATTTGTAATATCACCATTACATGTCCAATTTCATTCTACTAGAGCACAATGAAGATACAAGTTCACATAAGGAGCTAGAAGTCAGAAAGGCCATAAATTTTGTAAAATATTATGAGGACATAATAGGTTGGTGAAAATGCAATGGGACAGAGATATCCCATTGGCAATGTGATGTTACCATTACATGAGATAGTATTGTTTTGAAGTCACAAATAATTGGTGGTCCATACAGGTGATGAGGTCACATAGGTTTGTGATTTCACAATGGGATGGTGATGTCACAATCTCCTGCCAGATCTCTAATTGACAATGAATATATAAGTTCATAAGGGATAATGATGTATCCAAAAGCATATGTTGGCACAAGTGTAATTGGTCTTAACAGGCTTGTGATATACAATGTGACTCAGTGGTCATGACATCTGGCAGTGTGATGTCACAGTGGTCATGATGAAACAGTGGATTTCTGATATCACTTGTTATACCTGAAGTATGAGTTAAACAACTTCTGAACTCAGTGATGCCAAAGAGATCACACTGGCAGCAAGTCAAAAAATTTATGAGAATAGGAGAGTTTTGTGATGTCACATTGGGTTAGTGATATCATAATGGCAATGTGGTGTCATCAAGGTATTGTGATGTCATAATGATTATGTGGTCACAATATATTTCTGATATCAACCCACTGCCACATTTGAAATAGAATGGAATTACAGAATAAGCATTCCAATATATCTGTTACATCAGAATTACCATGTGTTGTCATAATGCTATGATGTCATTGTTTTATGATCTCACAATTGGCTGATGTTTTCATAATGACAATGTGGTTACACTGGTAATTATGTCACAAAGTGTTTGCGATGTTAAAATGGCATGTATGATCTCAATTGTCATTAGCTCAAAATGAGGCTATGGGTACACAAATGGCCTTTGATGTCACAAAGGCCATGCTTTCTTTCAAAGCTTCAAAGGTCGTAATAGGTTTGGGATGTCACAATGTGATCATGGTGGCACAATGGCAATGTGATATCACAATGAGTTTGTGATGTCACCGCAGTGATGAGGTCACAATGGGTTAGTGATGTCTCATCAAGTTTGTAATATAACAACGACATATACAATTTCAATTTCTTTTAATTCACTATGATGATACTGTATTAACCAGTGGAGCCAGAACTATCTGTGAGAGCCATTAATCATTGTAAATTCTTGGTCTGGCCCACCTGAGAGTGTGGGGAACGCCCCCAAAGGTGGAGGTGTCAAGCCTCACATGGTGAGCTGTCAAGAAATGATTGAACATTCGGCAGTTTGGGAAGTGACAGTTGAAAACTGTTAGGCAGAAGACCCGTTGGAATGAGGAGGGGTACAAGCTATATATAAGTTGCATTTTTAGAGCATTGGAAGGGGAGATAAAAATGAGAGCTACCCAGATGGAAGAAAGTGGTAAGACAGCAGGAAGGGAAAAACCTGAGAAGAGAGGAAGCAGAAAAGTGGTCGTTAGGGCAGTGTAGTGAAGGCCTATGGAGACTGGAGAGGCCTGAAGAGAAGAAGGAAGTGGTGGAAGGGAAAAACAGAAAGACCAGAAAGGAATGACAGGTCTGTAGCGAAGGAGGGAGTAATGGAAAAGTTAAAAGCCTTGCCCATTGAGGTTTGGAGCTTTGGAGAACCTTCATAATTTTTTGGCTGGTGGTTTGCAGACCAATTAAGTTAGGGCGGGCTGCCCATTGGAGGTCTGAGGTTTGGACATGGTTATCCCTTCCAGGATAAGGTAATCACAGTCTCCTTTCTAGTGTAAATTGGTTTATTATATTAAATGTGACTCAATGGTTGGTCTCCTTGCCTTAGAGGTAATAAGTATGCGAGTACACAGAAAGAGCTTGAAGTCTCAAAGGCCATGAAGTTTCTAAGATGTGATGTGGCCATAATCGGTTTGCAAAAACACAATGGGACAGTGAAATAACAATGCGAATACCACAATATCACGTCAAAATAATGCTTTGATACCACAATTAGTTGTTGATACCATTCTCGTGATGAGCTCACAATAAGTTCGTGATGTCACAATAGGTTCATGATGTCAGAGTGGAATGGGATATCTCAATTGTCATTAATTGACAATAAATATATGAGTTCAAAAAGGGACTGTAATGTCTCCAAAGGCATGCATTGTCACAAATGTGATGCCGGTCTAACAGCTTTGTGATGTCACAATGTGACACAATGGTCATGACATCTGGCAGTATGATGTCATAAGGGATTTCTGATATCACATGTCATACCAGAAATATGAGATTGAAAACAGATTATGAGCTCACAACGGCCCTACTATATTACCATGGCAGCATGTCACAAACTTTACAAGGACAGGACTGGTAGTGACGGCACAGCAGGTTAATGATATCACAATGGCAATGTGATGTCACAAAGGATCGTGATATCGCAATGGTTATATGGTCAAAATGGGTTTCTGAAACAGAGTGAATTCACAGAATAGGCCTTCACACTGTTAAGTCATAACAATGTCACTTTGATTTATAATGCTATGATGCCATTGTTGTTTGGTGATGTCACAATGAGCTGATGGTTTCATAATGACAATTTGATGTCACTGCTGATTTATGATGTTACAATGGTTATGAGGTCACATTAGGTTTCTGATATCAACACACATGTCAAATTTGAAATAGAATAAAAAAGCTGGGTGCCAGTGGCTCACGACTGTAAACCTAGCTACTCAGGAGGCTGAGATCTGAGGATCGCAGTTCAAAGCCAGCTCAGGCAAGAAAGTCTATGAGACTCTTATCTCCAGTGAAAACCACTAGATATCCAGAAGTGTCCCTGTGGCTCAAGCGATAGAGTGCTCACCTTGAGCTGAAGAACAGGGACAGCACCCAAGCCCAGAGTTCAAGACCGGCCAAAAAAAAGATTAAAATCAGGCATTCATTATCTTTTTATAACATCACAATGGCAGTGTGATCTCATAATTCTATCTTGTCATTGTAGATTTGTGATGTAAAAAGTAGTTGATGCTGCCATAATCACACTGTTGATGTCACAAAGGGTTCGTGTTGTTACAATGGCATGTTTGATATCAATTGTCAGTTCATAATGAGGGTATAGATACACAAAGGGACTGTGATGTCACAAAGGCCATGTGTTTTTTCAAAGGTGCTAAGAGGTCCTAATAGGTTTGGGATGTCACAATGTGATAGTGATGTCAAATGGCAATGAAAGCTCACAATGGTTTTGTGATGTCAGATTGGTGATGAAATCAAATAATTTTGTGAAGTCACATCTGATAATCACATGTCCAATTTCAGTTGCTACTATTTCACAATGAGGATATGAGTTCACAGAAGACTGAAATATAAAAGGCTATGAATTATCTAAAATGCTATGAAGACACAGTAGGTTTTTGAAAACACAGTGGAACAGTGATATCACAATGGCAATGTGATGTTGCAATATGAGGACTTAATAATGTTTTGATCTCACAATTGGTGATGCCACACTGGTGATGAGTTTACAAGAGGTGTGTGATGTGACAATGGGTTGGTGATATCAAAATGACATATATGCTCTCAATTGTCATTAACCCACAATGAGTATATGAGCTCACAAAGGGACTGTGATGTCTCCAAAGGCATGCATTGTCACAAAAGTGATGAAGTCCTAACAGCTGTGTGTTGTCAGAATGTGACAAAATGCTCATAACATCTATCACTGTGATGTCACCATGATCAAGATGTCACACTTGATACGGGTATCACATTTCATACCTGGATTGGGTATGAGAGGATTGGAATTTCACATTGGGTTAGTGATATCACTATGGAAATGTGGGGTCATGAAGGTATTGTGCTACCACAATGGCTATTTGATCACAATGTATTTCTACTATAATAGGTTTGAGCTGTCATATTGATTGGAAATGTCAAAATGGCATGCCGTATCTCAAATGTCATTAATTCGCAATTAAGATATGAGTTCACAAAGGGACTATGTTGTCTCCAAAGTCATGTGCTGGCACAAATATGATGAAGCCCTAACAAATTTGTGAGTTCACAATGTGACACCATGGTCTTGATGTCTATCAATGTGATGTCACAATGTTCATGTCAGAGTCAATTTCTGATATCATATGTTATATCTGAATTATTATGGGTTTGAAACATATTATAAGCTTACTAAAGGCCTAAAATATCCTAATGGCAGCATTTCACACAAGTTATGACTAAAAACTCAATGCCTTTGGAGCTTAAGATTCTTTCTTTGAAATTGTATCCTCATTGTGAACTAGTAGAAATTGAAATAAGACATGTCATTGTGATATTACAAACTCATAGTGACATTACAAACTCATTGTGACCTTATCACCACTGTGACATCACAAAACCATTGTGACATCATATTGCTGTTGTGCCTTCACAATCACATTGTGACATCACAAAGCTATTGTGAACTCTTGAGATGTACAAGTCGTTATGTCGAAAACGAACTTTACAACTTTCGTGCAGAGAGGAGGAGTTGGAGCGGGGAGGATTGGGAGGGGGCAGGGAGAGAATGGGAAGGGCTGGGAAGGGGAAACAAAGGAGGAGGCTACAATGCTTGATAAGGAATGTACTCATTATCTTGCCCATGTAATTGTAACCACTCTGTACAGTATTTTCACAATTAAAAAAAACACATGAAAATAAACAAACACATGACCTTTGTGGCTTCACAGACCCTTTGTGTACTCATATCTTCATAGTGAATTAATGAAAATTGTTATCACACATAGCATTGTATCATCACAAATACTTTGTGCAATAATTATGACTGCGAAATCACATTGTCATCATGACACCACCATTCATTGTGACATCACCAAACCCCAATGACACCATACCATATTTTTATTTTTTTCTTCTGTGAGTTTTTTAATAGTAAATACAGTGTACAGAAGGATTACAGTTACATGAGCAAAGTAGTGAGTATATATACTATCAAACATTGCTGCCTTGACATCCCATTGTCATTTTTATGTCATAGACCCATTTTGAATGCTTATTCTTCGATTTCATTCTATCTCAAATGTGCCATCTGCATTGATATCAGGAAACCATTGTGAACTCATAACCTTTGTGAGATCTAAATCTCTTTGTCACATCACATTGCCTTTGTTATATCAATAACCCATTGTGATATCAAATACCTCTCCTGTTCTCATAATTTTGTGACATGCCATTGTGATATCTTAGGCCATTTGTGAGTTGAAAATCTGGGTTCAACTTCATATTTCAGATATGACATGAGATATCTAAAATCCAGTGTAACATCATCATATCATACTTCTGGACATCATAACCGTTGTGTCACTTTGTGACATCTCAGACCTTTTAGTTCTTCACCTTTTTGACTACATGTGCTTTGCTGACATCAGAATCCCTTCCCAAACTCATATACTCATGGTGTGTTAATGACAATTGAGATCCCACATGCCATTGTGCCATCACCAACCCCTTGGGACATCTCAAATCTATTGTGACCTCCTCATCAGTATTGCATCACCAATTGTGACATCAAAACTTTCTTATAACAGATTGGTGAGATATATCATTGTCATTGTGAAATCACTGTCCCATTGGTTTTTCACATAGTATGACCTCATACTTCTTCTATCACCTGGTATCCTCATATTGAATTAAGAGTCATTGAAATTTGATATATCATTCTGATATTACAAACCAACTGTGACATCACAAAACCATTGTGACCTCATCATCACTGTGACATCAAAAACCCAATGGGATATCTCATTTCCATTGTGACATTATGGATCATATTGTGCCATCCTAAACCTATTATGACCTTTTACCACCTTTGAAAACACACATGGCCTCTGTGACATCACAGAATCTTTTTGTATCCATATCCTCATAGGGAACTAATGAAAACTGACATCAGATATACCATTGAAACATAACAAATCCTTTCTGACATAATAATAATTTTGACATCATGTTGCCATTATGACACCATCAGCACATTTTGACATGTAAAACTACAATGACATCATAACATTGTAACATTACATTGTCATTCTGATGTCATAGACAGACACGTTGTGTTTGCCTATTACCTTATTTGATTATATTTCTAATGTAGCATGTTGGTTGTTACCAGAAATCCATTGTGAGTTCATGACCATTGTGATATCATGATGCCTTACTAGCATCAGATTGCCAGTGTGATGTCACATTACCAAATTGATGTCAAAAAGGGATTTTGATGTGACAATGGTTATGACATCACAATGAGTTTCTGATATCAACCCACATGCCACATTTCAAATACAATGAAATCACAGATTTGGCATTCATAATGTGACAATGATGTCACAATGCCAATGCCAAATGCTATGCTGTCATTATCATTTTGTGATGTCACCATAAGCTAAAGATGTCATATCAACAATATAATGTCACACTGGTTATTATGTTACACAGGGTTTATTATCTTACAATGGTTATGCGGTCACAATGTGTTTCTGATATATTCTGATATATTCTGAAATAGAATGAAATCACAAGATATACATTCACAATGTGTCTATGACAGCAAAATGGCAATGCGATGTCATAATGCTATGATGTCACTGTAGCTTGGCAATGTCACAATGAGCTGATGGTGTAATAATGACAGTCTGATGTCACATTGGTGATGATATCACAAAGGGTTTATGATGTCACAATGGCATGTCAGATCTGTTTTTTATTGTGAACATACTGTACAGAGGGGTTACAATTACATGGGCAAGATAATGAGTACATTTCCTATCAAGCATTGTAGCCTCCTCCTTTATCCTTCAGAAAGATATTAATTGCCATTAGTTTATAGTGAAGATATGAGAATGAAGTCACAATGACATATACAAATGAACTGTGATGAAACAAAGGCCATGTATTTTGTCAAAAGTGCTAAGGTTCCTAACAGGTTCTGGTTGTCAAAGTGTTAATGATAGAAAAATGGGTTAGTGATGTCAAAACTAGTTTGCAATATCACATCTTACTTCAGTTTTCAATTGCTACAAGCTCACAATGACACAAGTTCACAGAAGGAGCTAGATGTCTCAAAGGTCAAAATTTTTTAAGATGTAACAAGATCATAATAGGTTTGTGAAAGCATGGTGGTTCAGTAATATCACAATTGCAATATGATGTCAAATTATAATGTCATAAAAGTTTTGTTATGTCACAATTAGTTGATGATGTCATAATAGTGATGAGTTCAAAATAGTTTTGTGATGTCATAGTAGTTTGGTGATGTGACGATGGCATTCCAGACCTCAACTGTCATTAGCTCATAATAAGTATATGAGTTTAGAATGGGATTATGAGGATTCCAAAGTCATTTGTTGGCACAAATGTGATGAAGTCAGAACAGATTTGTGATGTGACAATGTGACACAATGGTCATTACATCCAGCAGTGTGATGTCACAATATTCATAATATCACAGTATATTTCTAATATTTAATGTCATACCTGAAATAATATGAGGTTGAAAATAGATTGAGCTCTCAATGTGCCTAACACAGTGGCAACATGTCACAAAATTTATGAGGACAGGACATGTTTGAGTTGTCACAGTTGTTTAGACATATCAAAATGGCAATGGTATATCACAAAGGGGTTGTCATGTCACAATGGTTATGAAGTCAAAATGTGTTTTTGATATGAACCCACCTTTGAAATACAACGAAATCACATAATAGGCCTTTATAATGTATATGTGTTGTCACAATGACAATGTGGTGTAATAGTGCTATGATGTCATTACAGATTTGTAATGCCACAATGACCTGATGTTGTCATAATGACAATCTGATGTCACACCAATGATTATATTGTAAGTGTTTTGTGATATTACAATGGCATATTTGATCTCAATTGATACTTCACAATGAGGATATGGATACACAAAGGGACTGTGATGTCACAAAGGCCATGTGTTTTTTTCAAAGGTGCTAAGGATGTCATAATGGGTTTGGGAGGTTTCAAGGTGCTTGTAATGTCACAATAGCAATGTGATATCACAATGGTTTTGTGATGTCACATTGGTGATGAGGTCACAATGGACAGGATAGGTTTGTGATGTCAGAACAGG